>NW_027072033.1:809843-1299843 GCF_038088225.1 Cyrtonyx montezumae
AGGAATAATCAAAGCTGATCGTATGTTAGCAAAATTTATTAACAGGAAAAAAAAGAAATTAGTCTTACATCAGAGAACAGACAATGGGTCGCAGATGAGTTTTCAGTTGGAAATGGTAAAGTCATCTGTTCAGTCTCATTTTAGTAGTCTTGGTACTTAAAACTGTGGAGGACAATTTGAATACTGGAAGAATTCTCAGTTAAAATAGGATCATTCGATTGCCCTCAGAATAGGTAGTATTTCCAGACTCCAGAAAGACATCACTGAGACAATCAGTAAATTTTTGGGAGCAGGCTTTTCCTGTCCTTCTCCCTGAGATTTTCAATATGCTTTGAACACATCTATTTACTCATTTTACAAAGATTCACTAGGAAAATATTTTACTGTTATTAAATTGAAGGTGATAGATCACATAATAATGAGCAAATGTAAAAGAGAGTTACATGCCAAATATTGAGAATAGACTAGCCAAAAAGAGAATTACATAAATGTGGAAGTTGAAATTGAAAATGGACAAAGGAACTAAAATAATCGGTTAAAAAGGCTGCTTAAAATTAAAATGTTTAATAAATACCTTGATAAGATTAGTTCTTGCAGAAAGTTTAGGGGTGAAGAAATAAAACAGGAAGAGAGTAGGAAAAGTTATATTGTCCAGCAAATCAGTGTAACACCCATACCTTTGCCTGTCAAAGGCATAACTAATTACTCATTTTTAGATACATAAGAGCTATGCTAAATATACCACTTAAACAGAAAACATATTTGAAGTATAATAGAAATATGCTATACTTCTTAGTATATCTCCTTCTATCATTATTAGCTCAGGATCAAGGCTATATATATTCTAAACAAACTATTTTCCACATTCTTCTCTTCAAGGAGAAAGCATATCATGACAAGGTACAGTCTCTAAGAATATCATGAAAAGAATTTGCATTACATCCATGATATTAATTCCAACAGGGAAGCAGCTGGAAAATATGCACCAATTGCTGTAAGAGGATTCAGAAAAAAAATGAAGATATCACGTAGAGATACTGATTTTTTCATATTCAATATTAAAACTAAGCTTAGAAAACTACTTTTAATTTTAATTAGATAGTAAAATACCACTATGTAATACTGTTTAATTTAGCTGATTCAGCAAAACACTTACTGTATGAGCATCCATACACTTCAATGCGCATACCAATTCTACCATTGGGATTCCAGTCCAAAGGCACAAAACGGAGATATCTTGCTTTAATAGAATGCTGAAGCTTGTAATATACAACACTGTCTGCGTTTGTGTTTCCAGAAATGGCCTAGAAAAAAAAAGAAAAAATTGAGTCATTTGAATCCATATTGTGTACAACAGTAGCATTACTGAATTGCATGGGAGTAAATTGTAATTATCAGCAAATTCCACAAGAATAAAGCTGATTACTTCTCCTGATCAAATGTCTATTTAGTACTGATATCACATCCATTAAAACCCATCCATTAAAAATCTATTAAAACCCATAAAACTGTAAACTTATTGAGAACAAAATACCTCTGAGGGCTTGTCTCAGCCCCTTTATGGTTTTTCCAGTCTGTATATAGCATGTGCTCATGTTACTAGTCACGGATTTAATTTGATGCTTGTACTCAGTACTGCCATTGTACTCAGATTTCAGGAACCTTAACATAGAAGCACTTAACACTTGTTAACTCTATTCCAGACAAGTTAAAATAATTTTTGAAAAATTTGAGTATACATGGAATATTCAAACTAGCATGATCTTATTGCTGTTCTTTATGCATGTGTTTCTGTTTTTATTTATTGTTTTGAAACTATTCAGAGAACCAACAAATTCTTTTCTCCACATCATTGGAAGAAGGGGAATTGAGTGAAAGATTATGTGATGTTTACAAGCTTGCCAGGTTAACCACAACATACAAATTATGAATATGGCTAAACATACACTCCATAACAAAAGCATAAGGGAAGAGCATAGAAGAAGTTAGGTACAAATTAATAACTATATGATTAATATAGTGCAGGTAGGAAAAAAAAGGATGGCTAGAATTATATGATAAGTTCTTATTCCAATTGCTGTTCACTCTTTCTAACTTCTGATATTTACATAACATCACACTCCAGAGAGCAAGTTCTAATACATTTACACCAGCTGCATGTTGTGTATATCATCAGCATTATGTTATGGTCATAAATAGCAAGGTGGCTTAGAGCAATAACGATTGCCAAGTAAAACTATGGATGAAACTTAAAATCACTGCTATACTGCAACCATGATTAATTATTGTCAGATAAGCACAAGGTTGCTATGTTTGCACTTTCATTCAGTGGATTCCTCACTGTTCTGGTTTTATGATTTTTGTTATTGGTATTCCACATCATATAGAGCACTGGGAGTTAGAGTTCATGCTGTAGTTCTGTGGATTGTCAATAGTTTTGGGTACCTGTCTCAGAAGAGAAAGAATGAACCACAGATCCCAGAATATTTCATTATTCTAGTTCTTTTCTGTTCAGATGGCAAGACAGAATTAATGAAGACACAAGACTGCTCACTTACATTTTCTGCCCATCTCCTCAGTATGTACTCCCTAGCTCTCTCACCTACAACTATGGAGTAAGTCTTTCAGTTTTGGACAATCTCACTCTCATACATTTATTAACTACAGTACCAATTACATTGTATTATATTATATTGTGTAATCTTGCATTCTGCTGTCACATTTGATAGACTAGTTTTCTTCTTTAACCACTGTTTTTTGTTGTTGTTGTTTTTTCTGTTTGTTGTTTGTTTGTTTGGTTTGGTTTTCTGTTGCCTAGACCCATCTCTCTACTTTTTTAACTTCTCCCCTCTCAACTTTTCTGGAGAATGGGTCCATGGGTCCCTCCTCGCCAATAGTCACAGAATTATGCCAAACAGGTCCGGAACCTTGACATTTAGTCCATTAATTTCATTAGTAATGTTGGAGGTTTTAAGGTTCTTACTGTTGTTTGTTTAGGTTTTTTAAATTGTTTGTCTGATGTGGATATTTCTAATTTGCTTGCTTAAAAATTTCAAATGTTCACAGCATTCTGATGTCTAGTATTATAAACTTAAATGTTGTTCAAAATTAATTTGTTAAAAATTATAAATTTTTCTTCCATCTTAAATGGATGAAAAACAGCTAAGCATTAAACCAAAATGAGTCAGTTATTTAAAATTCAAACAAAAATAAACCGTGACAAGAAAGTTATGAGAGCAAGCCTTGACAAATCTATACATAATTATATTGAATGAAACCCAGACCATTTTTCATTCTATTTGTGTTGGGTTTTTTTATTTGTTTTTTCTTATAATATCCTCTTTAGATATGTCTAAGTAGTAGTATTATACCTCGTTGATAATATTAAACAACAAAACACATGATCTTCTAAACAGAAGACACATTTTAGTTAACAGACCAAAAAAAAAAAAAACACCAACAAAACCACACACAACAGAACAAAAAACGTGTTGCCAGCATTTATGGAAATGTCAAAACATTAGGGAAAAAAAAAAGAAAAAAAGTTGTCAGTAACATTAACTCTCAGGGAAATCTAAAGAAAGCATGATAAAATACCAGCACACAGACAAGATAGGCTTTTTCATGAATTTCTTCATGAAGAACTTCTATGTCCTAGACTAAAATCACTGCAATTTTCTCTAAGCAGTTTTCTATTTAAAAATAAAGTTTCCTTTCACTGTAACTTTTCCTAGAACAAATATCATGTGCTTAAATATAAGCAAAAATTGAAATTCTGGAAGTAATTTGTTCAAGTGAGAACAATCTATAGAGTTTTCTTTCTAAATCTTATTAATAATCTCATTTCTTTACACTGTGTGAACTTATTTAGAAATGATAAAGTTAAGGAATGCATTAATAGCTGTATTTTCCAAATAGTTTTGTACATGTTCTTATACCATAGCATAATGATCCTGCAAACAGACTGACAGGCTACGTGCCATCCTGGTTATATAAAGTTGCTTATCTATAACTTTTCGACAGACATTTTCTATGCCATCACATTTCCTGACAGATGCATCAAACCTGAAAATGCATCTAAATGGCTAAATAGAATATATGAACGAAAAAATATAGCAATGTAAAACAGAATTTTCTAATGCTTATGGATAAAATTTAATACCTAACAAATGCACAGAGAACACTTGGCTATTGTACTCAACTGTACGTATGTTTGTTGGTGGCTTTATTCCACCACACTTGACAACTGGATAAACCTGCAGTGCCAGATTTGGGTTATCGGAGGCCGAAGATCACCTACTAATGTGTACATCAGAAGCCAGTACTAGCATCAAAGTTATTTAACATATTACATTAATTACAACATTACAACATAAATTACATAGATGATGAGGCAAAGCAAGTCTACATATGACAGAAAACTGGGAGGATTGTTCTCCCTTTGAGAGTGCCAGCAGGAACTTCATGATGTTCAGCTCAGAAAACTGCAAAATCCTACGCCTGAGGAAGAATAGTCCTGTGCATCAGTGCACCATGCTGGAGGACAGGCAACTAGAAAGCAGATTGGCAGGAAAGGACCTGGAGATCCCCATGGATAGCAACTTGAACATAAGCCAGCTGTGTGCCTTTCCAACAGGGAAGGTTAACAAGTGCTGCATAGGACAAAGTATTGTCAGGAGATCAAGTGAGGTGATTCTTCCCCTTTCCTCAGGACTTGTGAGGCCACGCTCAAGCACTGTGTCCATTACACAAGTACTGAGCCCTCCGCTACAGGAGGGATTTGAATTTACTGGACAGTTCAGTAAAGGGTCAAGAAGACTATGGGAACTGAAGCATCCTGCCTATGAGGAAAGGCTGAGAGAGATGGGACTATTAACCTGTGAGAAGGGAAGGCTTCTGGGCACGAATGGTAAGCTAGACATGAGCTAGAAATGTGCCCTTGCAGCCCAGAAGGACATGCATATCCTGGGCTTCATCAGATGAAATGTTACCAGGAAGCCAAGGGAGGTGACTTTTCTCCTCTACTCTGACTTGGTGAGTCCTCACCTGAAGTTCTGTGTTCATATGTGTAATTCTTAGCTCAGGAGATACACAGACTTCTCAGAATATATTTCAGAGCAGAGACACAATAATGATCCAAATTGTGGAACATCTTCTCTTTGAAGACATGTTGAGACAGCTAGGACCGTTCACCCTGGAGAGATCTACCAGATCTGGGGAGACCTAGTAGTGGAATTTCAGTTTCCAAAGAGACATTATAAGGATAGATTCTTTATCAGGTTCTGTTGTGATAGGATAGAGGGGAATGGTTTCAAACTGAAAGTGGGAAGACTTTGGATGATTATAAAGAAAAAAAAGAGTCTTTTACAATAAGGGTGGTAAGGCAAAGAGATGTTGTAGATTTAGATACATAGATATACATATATAAATTTGTCAACGGTTTACTGGGCTGTTTTGGCCCGATTTCGTGATGATTGGTGTGGGGGACTCACGGACCCACGCCCCAGGAAAGGGGAAGGGAGAAAGGGAAAATGGAGAAGGGAGATGAGCTTAAAAAAAAAACAAAACAGTGGCAACAATCTGAAGAGGAAAGCTAATTTACTAAATAAGATATCGGAAAGCAAAATAACACAATATAATACAATATAATTGGAATTGAAGCTAATAAATCAAATAAAATGAGCAAGAGAGAGTGTCCGATAAACCGAAGGCCTTATGCTAACGCTGAAGGCGGACGGCAGTGAGCACCCACTGCTGAGTCCATCTCAAAGGAAAGAGAGTGTCCAGTGACCGCAGACAGTTTTTATCTTTCTTTCTGAGCGGAAACACATGAAAATTTAAAGCATCGCAAAGTCCTCTGGGGAATGCAGTTCTTCTCTTCTGAGACAGGTATACCTGGAACTATCGATGATCCATGGAGCTTGAGCATTAACTCTTTAACTCTAAATGTACTACATGATGATGTGGAATACCAGTACCAAAAATCATAAAACCATGACAAAATTTCATGTTTCAATCAGTTTTTTTTTTTTAATGAATACTTTTTAATGTGCAGTTTTTCATTTATGATTCACGTTCCCAGAAGAATTAACTGTGAATCACAGGTGGTTTAAAGACCTATCTGGTGAGCATTCATTAAAAGGTTCACCATGTTATTTCAGTTTACATCAATGTCGAGACAGAAGCAGGATATTATTGTAAGCTATATCTCTACTAATTCCCTTTTAGTCTATCTCTTTCTAGTATTTTTCCACAGGTATGTGTTTTAATCACTGGGTTATTATGTCATATTTGTTTCTGTCTTTTTTTTTCTTTCTTTTCTTTTTTTTTGCCTTTCCATGCTTGTACGTAAATATCACAATTCAAGAGCAGAACAGCTCTTGAAGGATGAGATTAAGAAGAATGAGACTACACTTACTGGGTAATCTATCAAAGGTTACAGCTGAAATTTGTGATTGCATTGATCATTTAGGAGTAAGAAATTCTTCCTGACATTTCTTCTTTCCAGAAACAAACTTTTAAATAGTTGGTTTTAACAATGATATGTAGAAGGAAGACTTGTAATTATTTAAATATTTACTTATTGCATTAGATTATTTAACTATTTATTATTTATACATATAAATATATAAAGCCAATGATATTTTATTAGGTGTTGAATATGCTATTGGACTTTCTGATGAGAGTATCTATGTATGATATGAATATAAAGCTCATAATTGGCTATTGCTATCCAGTAAAGGTCCCTCACTGTTCACTGTGTCCCTTTGAAAACTTGAACAGTAAAAAGTTTTTTGTTTTCTTGCTTTTTCTCCTGTTGTCACAACTGTACGTTTGGTAGATATGAAGTTAAAAAATCTTCATTGCTTAGATTTCATGACATAGGGACTAGAGTTTTCATTTTATCCATTTTAATACAAGCAACCAGAAATACCCTCATTTTTGTATTCTCAGCATCTATGTTTTATTCATTCTTACGTTGCTGAGATTTGTTAATCTCCTGTTAAATAATTATCATAAAATCTATTCTTTCTCCTTTCTTAGTTTCCAAAAGGTAATGACCATGTGTTACAAAACAATTATGCTTTATTTTTATATAAGCACATAAGCCTCACACATACTTCTTCGAAATTGAAAAGGTGTTTCATAATAACATTACTGGCATTCTATACAGTCTTCATCTCTGAAGACTTTCAATGATTATTTAATTCTTGTCTGAAATAAGTATACATATATTTTTAAAATATGGGGCCAGACTTTGTGAGCTTATATTCTGCCATTTTAGTGGAAACTCTGATGATTTCTGAAGGTAACAAACAAATAAGTGCTTAAAATGAAATTTTATGAAATTTTCCTTTTCCTCTTTCCCTTTGTAAATGTATTTGATACCATTAATTTGTTTATTTGTATTTTTTGTTTGTTTGCTTGCTTGTTTTTTATCAGTGGTGTTGAGTGTTTATATATATATATATATGTATTTCCAATGTTATGAAATGCTCTCAAAATGCAATAAACTGTTCTCAAGTATTAATCTTTTTTATATATTTTATTTTTACTGTCTTCAAAATGGTAGGACTGCTTATTATTCAGTATTTTGTATTTTGTAAATTTGTATAGTTCTCATTATGGAATGAATGTAGGAGTTCGCATTCATTATTATGCTTCAGTAGCATATAGCATTGCATAGGTACTTACATGAAAGAAATAATAAATACAATTCAGGTAATGTAAGACTGAAATGGATGTGATACAATAGGATTATTTCTACTGAAATGCCACAACAGTATGTAATTACTCAAATCAATATAATACAAAAAAAAAAAGTCTTAACTTTCCTTTGCATACAATTTTACACTTTATTCTAAAAGAAAATTGGATGATCAGAAAGAAAGGAAGGAAACCTCACTGACAGTGCAATGAAGAAATGGAAAAGCAAATGTTGTTTAACTTTTATGTACTGAAGGTTATAGGCAGTAAGAGAGTTAAATTAAAAGGCATCCCATTAAATTTAGATTTCTGTCTATGCATTTATGAAGATTCACTACCCTTAACTTTAGAGAAATATCTGTGTTTGAATTCTTCTGTATCTCACAATTATGAATTCATAATTTAGGCTCATCCAAAGTAATACTTTCTATTTATTTCCATGGAAAATGCAACAGATACAAAACACATAATAATACTATTTGACAAAGAAAATTCTCAACTACAAAGCACTCTTTTTCAACATAGTCACAACCATTAGCTATGCATTTTCACAGGCAATAAACAAGTGCATGGCACACTCAAGAAAATCTGCACCAGCTGTGGTGATCCACTCTTTCACATCTGCTATTGATGGCATTCTTGCTAGAAAGATGTTGCCATCTTTCATCAGACTGAATATACGGAATTCAGAAGCTGTCAAATCTGGACTATATGGTGGGGGTAACAGGACAGTTCAGATGAAATCAGTGATGTACTTCATGGCCTACAAACTGGTAGGAAGCCTGGCATTATCACTTTGCAAGATAAAGGATATCATCTCCTCTGACCTGATTCTGACAGTTTGAGCCTTCAATAGGTCCTGAGAAATTTACATATGATGTTCTTTCTGTTCCCACGTAAAATTCTGTGGGACCCACCTGGTGCAAACTTTGTAATATTTCAACATTATCACCATCATTTTCAATGCACTGAAGCCAATATTCAGCTTTATACACAGATCCCTAATCATAATCTACTGATGGGCTGATCAAGAAACTCTTCATTTTGTGGTGTGACAGCCATGCATGGCAATCTGGAATGTGGCTTGTCCTTCATTATCCATCACCACCGCTGAAACTTATCACCCACTGTCTCACTGTGCTAAACATTCAATGTTTGATCTCCATGAACATTCAGCAAAAACTGATGAATGTCAATGTCTGCAAATATTTTCTCATATATACATTTGGTGACATATCTTTGCTTCATATACACTTCTGTCTCATATGACGCAATATCTAGAATGAGGGGATTGAGTGTACCTTCAGTAAGTTCGTAGATGACACCAAGTTGGGAGGATGTGTCAATCTACTGGAGGGTAGGGAGGCCCTTCATTGGGATCTGGATAGGCTGAACAGCTGGGCTGAGGTCAATGGGATGAGATTCAATAAGACCAAGCGCCGGGTCCTGCACATTGGCCACAATAACCCCATGCAATGCTATAGGCTTGGGGCAGAATGGCTTGAAGAACGTAGAGAGGAAAAGGACCTGGGGGTGTTGGTTGATGCTCGGCTTAACATGAGCCAACAGTGTGCCCAGGTGGTCAAGAAGGCCAACGGCATCCTGGCCTGTATTAGAAATAGTGTAGCCAGCAGGAGCAGGGAGGTGATCATCCCCCTGTACTCAGCTCTGGTGCGGCCACACCTCGAGTACTGTGTTCAGTTTTGGGCCCCTCACTACAAGAAGGACATTGAGGCCCTGGAGCGTGTTCAGAGAAGGGCAACAAAACTGGTGAGAGGTCTGGAGCACAAGTCTTATGAGGAGCAGCTGAGGGAGCTGGGATTGTTTAGTCTGGAAAAGAGGAGGCTCAGAGGAGACCTTATTGCACTCTACCACTTCCTGAAGGGGGGTTGTGGTGAGGAGGGGGTGGGCCTCTTCTCCCTGATAACTAATGACAGGATGAGAGGGAATGGCCAGAAGTTGCACTGGGGAAGATTTAGATTAGACCTGAGGAAGCATTTCTTTTCTGAAAGAGTGGTCAGGCACTGGAATGGCCTGCCTAGGGAGGTGGTTGAGGCACCATCCCTAGCGCTGTTCAAGAATTGTTTAGATGAGGTGCTAAGGGATTTGATTTAGTAGTTTAGTGGGTAGGGATGGTGATAGGAGGATGGTTGGGCTAGATGATCTTGTAGGTCCTTTCCAACCTAATGTATCTATGAATCTATGAATCTATGACACTTTATCATAGTGCCCCTCTGCTGTTAGATGCCACATGGCAACAAAACTGAAAGAAATATCTGTAAGAAGGCTCAATCTCTAACATCTTTTACCTCTAATGTTGTGGGTAAACATAATAAAATAGGAGGTATTACATTTGGAACCACCTTCATTCAGTATTGTTTTAGCAGATATGTTCAGCAGATACTAAGGCTGAATGCAGAAGCAGAGAATTTAAGTGTGGTGTAAATAGTTTATGATATAAAGAGACTGTGATAATTTAATTCTGATTACTCATAGATTATTGTGTAATCATTCCATAGTCATAGAACGGCGTGAAACGAAAAAAACATTAATTTCCTTCAGACTCTCTTGCTCTGAACAGGGTGCCAAACCCTAGACCAGGCTCCCATGGCCTTGAACATTTTCAGGGATGTAGTAACCATAAATTCTCTTGGCAGTTTGTTCCAGTCTCTTATCACTCTTTGAAGAATTTCCCCCTAACTTCTAATCTAAATCTCCATTCTATTAGTTTAAAGTCATTCTCTTTCATCCCATTACTACCAGATTTGTAAAAAGTCAGCTTTCATTCTGCTTATAAGTAACTTTAAAGTCCTGGAATTCCACACTGTGGTCTCCCTGGAGTCACCTCTTTTCTCGGCTAGATAAGCCCAGTTCCCTCTACCTTCCTTTGCAAGAGAGGTGTTCCAGCCCCCTGATTGTCTCTGTGGCCCTCCTCTGGACCCTCTCAAACAATTCTATGTCTTCCTTGTACTGGAGGCCCCAGACCTGGACACAGTACTCCAGATGAGACTTCACAAGAGCGGAGTAGAAGGGAACAATCACCTCCCTTCCCCTGGTGGCAAGGGAGAACTTGGAATAATACATTATATTCTACAGTTCTGTAATTTACTTCCTGATATGATTTATTTTTATTTGATCTAATAAAGTTAGTGCATTTTTTTGTTGTTTGGTTCTTTATTATTGTAGTTTGTTGTTCTTCATTTGTTCCTCTTGCTATTGTTTTAACTGTTTTTTTTTAATTATTATTATTATCATCATCATCATCATATTTACTCAACTAGAACATTTCACAAATCTTCATATATTTTATTATTTACTACTAATTTTATATGTGTGTTTCCATTCTTTAAAATGAAGAATGAAAAAACGCCCTAGCTTGCAACATGTGTTCTTAGTTGTTCTTGACAAGAACAAGGTGCTTAAAAGGATCTCCAGTGTAAATAGAAAATTCACATTCTATTCACTAGAGCAGAACTTAGCTTTTCGTGAGAAAATAAAAGAAAAAACAGGTCTTATCTTCAAAATCAGAAACAAGCAATTGAAGTAACAGCAAGCATTGAGGTACTAGAACTAATAAGAAATTTTCTACAAGTACTGGTGATGTTAACAGCATGACATGTGATGCTGTTTGGAACTCAGTTAAAAGTTCAGAGCAGCAGAAAAGAGATATAGAAATTTGAATTATACTAAAAAAAAAAAGGATATTTGAAAAAATTCAGTCTATACCTGTGGAAAAAAATGATTTACATATATCCTCCCATGGTTTGTTATTGTTATTGTTGTTGTTGTTGTTGTTGTAGTTTTCCAGAATAACAGATTAAAAGAATTTCATTCATTTAGATTTGTCATAAAATACATAAAATGGAGTCCCTTATTTTTAATATTGGATTACATAATAATAATGGATTCCTTATGTAATATGCTTATTATCAAGAAAACTAATTTAAGAATCTTATGTCAAGTGCTATCTCTAAAGGATTTTGTTATGAATTGAAGAGAAATAGAGTTTAAATCCTTAATCCTCAGGTTATTTAAGTAAAAAAGCATAGGAATTTGTTTTTCTACTCTTTAAGTAGAAAACTACTACTCTACTTCTTTTCTAAGTTTGGGAAAGGACCTAATGGACAGAAAAGAACTTAATCCAGGCTTTACTGAAGAATGGGATGTTTCATACCATCAGCTGTAATAATATTTCTTTGTATACTTACCTCTGATATCTTAATAATTGTAACACTTCAACTGCAACAATAAAATACAGAACAAAAACTGAACCACAGCATGAGAGTTCTAACTATCTACATTTAATACTTAATAAATTTACAGTCATAATACTGTACTAGCAAGCATCATATTCTTCAGAAATATAGACATGCCAGAACTAGAATATCTGCATTTTGGATCACTTAGATATATTTTGTATTGTTCTTTCCTGTGCTGGGTGCAGAAGACTTTTGTTTGTTTGTTTGTTTGTTTTTGTTTTTGTTTCTTTTTTAAGCAGTAAATAGAAATACACCAAGTTTGCATGTATTTATAATTCAGGAAGTTTGTTTCCAACACAGAATGCACCCTAAGTTCTAAAATAATTGTAGACCTGTCTTTCCTATACTTGAGTGCTTTTAAATAGGAATAAATGATTAGCAAATGGAATTACTCGTGAATACAACATACAATGAGAGATATAAAGAACATTTGATGGACAGAGAATAAAGAAGACCTGCCTTAGCAAGGAATGTGATTGTGGAAGGGAAAGGAAAAGTGACTGACAAAGTAATGTCTATCAGCAATAGAGAATGCAGAATGGCTTCAATTTAGACTTCTTCCAGTCATGTAGGTGGAAATAAGGAAAAAGTCTGTGTGCAAAATAAATAAACAAATTGATAAAAGAAATTAACTGTCTAAAGGTAGATGGCAGAAGATTATTTTATTCTTTGTGGCTCAGAATTGTCTTTCTTATGGCAGTTAATTAAAGGTAATGGTAATGGTAATGGTAATGGTAATGGTAATGGTAATGGTAATGGTAATGGTAATGGTAATGGTAATGGTAATGGTAATGGTAATGGTAATGGTAGGGAGATTCCAAGTATGAGAATGTGAGTTCAGTACAGTTGCTGATGGTGCAAAAGCACATCAGAAAATGAAGTTAGGGATTGGAGTGAAAACATGGAAAAAACAACTTGAAGTTTCAAAGTCAAATGATAGCAGAAATACACTAATAGTATTTTCCATTGACGTATAATAGCACCTTTGGACTTCTGTACTGGACTTTTGCACTAGACATACAAGACTGTTAAACAGTGAACATGTCTTGCTGAATACTCCTTCGTTCTCCAGTTGATAAATCAACATATAGATGGGAATCAGGGGGTCATGGTTGGCATGATATTACTGCCAGTGCTGTAATATCAGATTACAGCAGTGATCAGTACCTGCCTTTCTTCTTTTCACAATTCCTCAACAAAAGCATCCACTCAGGGAATGAGAAGGGTAGAAAGTTGCTTAAAGTCTTCCAACAAATCTATACCAAAAGCCCACCAACACCCTTATGGATAATTGAAGTACTCACTTCTGGATCCTTAAAGTACTCTCTTCTGTGATAATCTACACCGAGGATGCACAGAGCCTCTTGGCTGATCACAATGGGGTGTTTTTGCTACTCATTCCCAGTTAAGCTCACTTTAGACTGCAACAGAGTGAGAGCTTGGGATCCTCTTTTCACTCCTGAAATACATATGGGTTCTGTTCCTCTTATAACTTGATGGCATTAAAATACACTCTGTGTCAGTGTCGTCCACCTAGAGCCTTATACTCCCATGGCTTTGATGTTCCTGGCTATCAAATCCACACAGACCAACAGACCCGATTGTGCCTTTCCTCCACCTGGCTGGAGGCAGGGCTCTTCCAGTACTTGTTATTGCATTCAACACTCGCTTCTCATGAATAGAAAACAAGGACTCACTATCAACCTCAGAAGTAGGATCAGACCACCTTTTTCCAATTGTTTTTTTAATGTTGCATTCCCTAGGGAGGGATCCCAGTTGCATGTCTTTACCATCCATTAAGTCCAGGCTACTAACTCCATTATCCCAGCACTGGAGAAACTGGGTGACAATATGCTTGCCTGTATTATGTCTGAACCTTAGTTAAGAAACTCTGACTTTTCCTTTTCTGATCCTCATGATGCCCCTGGGTCATCCTCATCTTTCATCCTCAATTTAGTCATAAGTGACTGAAAAATATATGCAAACAGTGCTGACAGCTTGTCATGATGATCTCTATAGTTTATGCCATGAAACCAAGCATTTACTTGTGTTTCTGTGTTAAGGCTAACATACAGATGAGTGAGAAAAATATCTTTAATAGGTGGAAGCCTGTACAGATTGTAAAATACATCCTACAAGACTTTGCAATCCTAGGCATTCGACCATTTTATTCACATAATTGATTGTCTACTGGATAGAGTATTGCTGAAAACAGATGATCAATATGAATTACAATTATGTTCAAAATAATCCTCTTCATATGAAAGAAACAAAAAAATCTCTTTTTACATGCAAATCATGGTTCATCTGGAGGGAGGCTTTCACTTGAGTAACATGTTCATGTGGCAAAAATCAAAGCCAAACAAGTAAGAATGGGAAATTTATGGCAAAATTGGAAGGGTAAGAAGCACCCAGAATCATTTGTGTTCAGCACAACCAGAAATTGTGACCAAATGACTACAACGACATAACTGGCCAGCTAAATATTTATTTGCTCAAGCATAATGAGTATAATGACGATATTAATTTTTTCTTCATTAAAGTTGATATTCTAAACAGGGCATATGAGAAAAGCAATGTGAACTATACGAGAAACAATACTCCACAGTGCACTGAAATTAGTCCTAAACCATTATTTAAACCTGAGCTGTGTATGGATGGCATCTCATACATTTCCATGTGGAGGAAAGCAAAGCAAAAACTAAAAATATAGAAGAATTATAATTGTAAAACTGTTTTCAGCCTTTTTTATTTTCTCCTACAAGAATTTTAGTAATAAGAATGAAAGTTTTTTAATAAATATTTTATGACACAAGATATTTAAGTATGAGCAAATTTTAAAACTAATTCTGAGGGTATTTAGATGTTTGGAGTACTGAATTAGTCTGTAGAAATATATGTGATATAGAATAATTTTTCATTTATTAAGTTTTTTTGTTTGGTTGGTTGGTTTTTGCTGTATTTCATCCTAATGGATCTTGCTTACATTTCAGAATCTTTAAATTGGTTTGATACAAACTAGTGCTGTAGAATCAATATAAATAAAGATGTCTCAAGTGGATAATTCTAGTTTGCTATTCATTCCTAACTGCTCTGCGCATCTGGAAAAAAACAAAGTACAAGGCCCAAGGGAACAGAGCATCATCTTAATACACCAAGTAAAAACAGTGCTTATAAACACATAAGCTGATCTTGAAATGCTTTTGAAATACATTAAATCTAACACCTATTTGAGGACTCAAAGTAATTGAGTTGCAAATCTGAACACAAATTATTGTGGCAAGATCTTCTCTAATTTTTGTTTGGTTGTTTGTTTGCTTGCTTCATATCTACTGTACAGATTGTTGGAGAAAAATTAAGCATATATATGTATGAATATGTAGATGAATATTATAAGTATGTAGATGAATATTAGAATCATAGAATCACAAAAGAGTCAGAAGAGTCCCACAGGGATCACTAAATCAGGATCAAAGAATTATCTGGATTGGAGAAGACCTTCAAAATCACCATTCCAACCATCAACCTGTTCTACAAAGTCCCTTCACTAGACTGTGACCATTAGTGCTATGGCAATATATATTTTAAATTGCTTCAGTAATAAGGACTTAGGAGAATCAGTTAATTTCAGCACAGTAGATACATCAAATCTTGAATGAAAATTATGTCAAGAGTGCTAAAACTCTTAACTAAAGATTATCTAACCTTCTGCACTGCTTGGCACTACCCATATAGCATTTAAAATTCTGTATTATGTGACAGTTGGGTTTTAAGCAGAAGCAGATATCATAAAGTCACACAGTAAATATAACAATTACACTGATGTTATCTGATGTTTACTATCTTGTTAGAAATAGGCCTATGTACAATATCTGTATATTCCATAGGACTGAAAGTGAAGCCTTACCTGGGAGGGGAGTTGGACTAGATGACCTTTAAAGACATACACAAATCCATAGATGTCAATTGGATACATTTGTGTACTGAGGGAGCTGGCAGAGGTGTCTGCTGAATTGCTCTCTATCCTCTGTGAAAGACCTTGGTGAATGGGAACCTGAAGACTGTAGAATAGACAATGCCACTCTAGCCTTCCAAAGGGCAAAGAAGGAAGACCCAGGAGTCTACAGGCCAGTCAGCTTGTCCTTGGAAAGGTGATGGAACAACTTGTTCTGGATGTCATCTCCAAACATTTGGAAGAGAAGAAGGTTATGATGAGTAGTAAACATGGATTCATCAAGGGAAAATCATGCTTGATCAACCTGGTAACTTTCTATGATATGTTGTGTAACTGGCCTTCAGCAAGGTGTTTGACACCATCTTCCACAATGTTCTTGTTATAAAGCTTAGAAAGTGTGGGATAAATGAGAGAATGGTGAGGTGGACTGAGAAGTGGCTGAGTGGCAGAACTCAGAGTGTTACCATCAGTGACACAGAAAATGGTTAAAAAAAACATCTAGCTAAAAACCTGTAACTAGATGTGTTTTTCAGAAGTTGGTGCTGTCTGGTCTTCTTCAATATCTTCATCAACAATCAGGTAGAAGGGATAGAGTTAACCAACAGCAAGCTTGCTGATGATACAAAGATAGGAGAAGTGGCTAACAAGACAGAAGGCTGTGGTGTCATTCAGCAAGTCCTGGGCAGACTGGAGTGTTGGGCAGGGAGGAATCTGATGAGGTTTAAGAAGAGCAAGTGTCAAGCTTTGCATCTGAGAAGGAATAACTTCATACATCAGTACAGGTTAGGAGATGACCTGCTGAAGATGAGCTCTGAAGAGGAAGTCCTGGGTGCTCTGGTGAACAACAGGTTGTCCATGAGCCAGCAGTGTAACCTGTGGACAATAATGCTCATGGCTTCATGTGACGCATTAAAAACGGTGTGGCCAGCAGGTCGAGGTAAGTTATAGTACCCCTCTACTCTGCCCTGGTGAGGCCACATTTAGACTACTGTATCCAGTCCTGGGCTTCCCAGTTCAAAAAATACAGGGATCTCCTGGAAGAAGTTCAGCAGAGGGCAACAAAGATGATAAAGGGATTGAAGCATCTCCCTTATGAGGAAAGGCTGAGTAACCTAGGTCTGTTCAGCCTTGGGGGAAAGAATACTGAATGTGGGTCTGATCAATGTTTATTTACATCTAAATGAAAGGGGGAAGCAAACAGATTAGGACAGGCTCATCTCTGTGGTACATAGTGACAGGACAAACAAAAACTTGAACATAGGAGGTTTTGTACAAATGTGCAGAACTTCTTTACAATATGGGTGACAGAGAAATTGAATAGATTGCCCAGAGAGGCTGTGGACTCTCCTCTGGAGATATTCAAAATCCATCTGCTTCTTTCCTGCACAACCTACTGCAGGATACCTGCTTTGGAAGGGGAATTGGACTCTTGAGGTCCCTTCCAGCCCCTGCAATTCTGTAACTCTGTGGTTCTGTGATATCTAAAAGTATTATATGATCATGCTGCCTGCCAGCCTTCCTGGTCCCCTCCTCTTCTAACATATTAGTAAAGACAGAGAATTAAATTAGCATATATATTTTAGAAGATTGGATTTGTATTTGTTAATGAGGTTTC
The DNA here is from genome assembly GCF_038088225.1 of Cyrtonyx montezumae. Lineage (NCBI taxonomy): Eukaryota > Metazoa > Chordata > Aves > Galliformes > Odontophoridae > Cyrtonyx > Cyrtonyx montezumae. The sequence continues at coordinate 827,380 of NW_027072033.1, forward strand.
AGTATGTACAGTATCGCAATCCTTACTCATTTTGACATAGAAATAGAAGACACATGAAAGAAAATTATGGAGAAAAATGTTCTGTCAGAGGCATTAGAAAAAGTCTGTGATCAGTTTTAGGAGCTAAGATAGTTGAAACTGTTAAGTAAATATTAGACTTCACAATACAGACTTATTTATTCTGCAAGTAATTTGTGATTTATTCATAAAATATAAATATACATAATTCTAGGGACAAACTGATCTGATGATGTAAGGTACAAAAAAAAAAAAAAAAAAAGAAAAGCAGGTCACAAATTGAAAACAGGGTATAAAAAGCAGTGCAGAACAGTTTCCATCGTGACTGCAGCTGAGCAATAGCTGTTGTTTCACATTATATCATGTTTATTGCAGAATTATCTCAGCTTCTAGCACATCTCTGAGGAATATCCTGAAAAAGTACTCAAGTAATCAAAAATAAAGAACTATAATTCAATAAAAATTGCCTTTTACAGATTTACAGTTATTCTGTTAACATTTAAGTCCTTAGTGCAATTCTAACTGTGAGGAGTTCAGTTAAACTCTATTTTGAAATCATAACTCCACAACGCATCTGACCCAGGAAAGTGATATTAAACCTATGTTTGAATTAAAATACATGAGATAATACGAAATGGATACTAGGTGACCAGTTTGAATTGAGTGACTGAATATCACAATATAAAGACTTTCTGATTCCATATGAAAGACCGTATGAATTCTATATGAATTCTATTGGAGCTAAAGTAGTTTTACTGCATAGTCTGCTCTTTGTTGAAACAAACAAACAAAAAAATCAACTCTTTTCTCAAATACACAATATATTGTAAATAGATATAATGACATTATTTAAAAATTATAGAAATATTACTGCTAAAAATATCAATTTCCATATTAAAAGATCTTAAAAATTCAGATGTGTGGTAGACTCTTTTTTCTACTTTTATACAATCTATGTACAATGAAGATAAATGTGTTTTCTAAATTCATTGTATTTAGTTTATCTATATATTAAATATATAAACATATTTCAATATTAGTACCTTAATTAAATATAACTAAATCCTTTTCTCAAAATATTAGTATTTTTAACCATTACAAGTATAATTTCTCTTTTGATCTTAAACTTTTTGACTTACTTTTTCTGCTGTATTTTTTTAAAGTTAAGTTTACTTATATAGCACTAACAAAATTTACCCAAAACAGGTCTTATTATAATTATCTCCCATTTTCTTTTAACGTATAGTGATGATAATCTACTGAGAATTTAAGATAACTGCTATCAGATCTCCCCAGAGCCTTCTCCTCTCCAGGATGAGAACAGTGCTCCACCCCTTGGATCATTTTTGTGGCCCTCCTCTGGATGTGCTCCAGCAAGTCTATACCTTTTCTGTATTCAGTTCACATCTGGATGCAGTACTCCAGGTGAGGTCTCACCAGCACAGAGCAGAGGGGAAAGATCACCTCCCTTGACCTCCTGGCCATGATTCTTTTGATGCAGCTCCATATATAGTTGGCTTTTTTGGATTGCAAAGGCACAATGCTGGACCATAATGAGCTTGCCATTCACCACTACCTCCCAGGAATTTTCAGGAAGGGCTAAACTCAGTCCTTTTTTTATCCCAGCTTGTACTGATAGCACAGATTACCATGACCCAGATTTACTGGGCCCACAGCTTGAGTTTGTCTAGATTTCTCTGGATGGCATCCCATCCTTCATGCATGTCAACTGCACCACATCTGAAAATTTGCTGAGGGTGAAGTGAACCCCACCATGTTAAAGAGCACTTGTCCCACTCTTCAAGTGGCACTGAAAGACACTACCTGTCACTGATATCCATCCAGGCATTTAGGCATTGATCACCTCTCTCTGAATACAATCTCACAACCAGTTCTTCATGTAACAAACAGCTTACCCATCAAATCCATGTATTTCCAATTTGGAGAGAAGAATGTTGTGGGGATCAAAGTTCTTACTGAGATAAATGACACCAGTGGCTCTTCCCTTGTACATTGACACAAACTAATGATTATAGAAGGCCACCAGATTGGTCAAGCAGAACTAGTACTTTGTGAAGACATGCTGGTTATCCTCTGTATCTTAAGCGAATATCGAGAGTAAGATATTCATAGCTAATATTAAAAACATAATTGATATTATAATCCTGTGGAAGGAGGTGTTGTCTATATATATATCAAGATCAACTTAATTTCAATTTATATTGTGTCAAAGTGCCTGAACTAAACAGCTTTATCATCCCACTGTTCTCTCATTCTGTTTATTAATATACAGATTTTTTCTCCTAAGTGAGTTTCAGAATTTATACAATTGGCCTTGGTTTATAAGAGAGTGAAAGTAGAAATATGCGACACCCTAAAGGGTCAGCTATTCAGTACTGTTATGAAAACTAACAAATAGAGCTTAAATGTTAATCTCTTCAAAAGAGATTTAAGAGGCTCAATGTAGTGGAAATGCTAAGTCATGGCTTAAAGCAGTGATAGGCAGGAAGGCAGAGCCAAAGCAGGGGAGCTCAGATGAAAGCAATGCACCTGAGTTACCGGAAGGGGTGGATCCAAGACTTCATTTAAATGTTGGTAGTGGAGGCAAGAATATCTCAGCTAGAGGTCTCTGTCAACCTGAGGATATTACAGGTCTTCAGAATGAATACAGTTTCTTTTTCTTGTTTCTGTGATCACTGTTGTCACATCTGAGTGGATTCTCAATTACTGTGGCTTGGGTCCTTGCTGCTCTGCTGTCTTCTTGTGCTTTCCATCACAATGGACTCAAAAAGCTGCTGAACAGTTGAATGTTGTTTATAGCAATTTTTTCTCCATATTCCTTTCTCATCTATACTTTCTTTCTTTTCCTGTGAAAGCCTTTTGTAATCTATTTTTTTCCTAAAAATTGTTTTATTGTAGTTATTTCAAAATAGCACTCCATAGGATGGTGTATTTATGCAATTATTTTGTACACCTCATAATTAATTATCAGGAATTAAGAAAAAAAAAAAAAAAGAAAGGAAAAAAAAAAAAGACACCAAAAGCTTAAAACTAATTCCAAGAATACAACAATAATATAATAAAATTTTCTCTCTGCTTTTCTGAATTTTAACTTAGAAGGAATTAAACATGCTAAGGAGGCAGTAGACTGATTTGCAGAAAGTGCACAGAAGAAGAGGCTCATGTCTTCAAGCACATAAACTAAAACTGTGATTAAATCTGTTCTAATTGTTGACTTTTTTCTCTTAGTGAGACCAGAATGATTCCTCTGATTTCAGTGTCAAAGCTAACAGTTATATATAGGAAGTATGAAGAAATAATTGCTGTTAATTAAATAACATCAGGCACTAAACTTCTGAATTCATTGAATTGTTTATGTTTGGAAGGTATAACAGGACTCGAGAAGTGACCTTAAAAGGCATATATATTCAACTTTCCATTGGAAGTCATATTGGAACTGATCAGGGTTGATGATTAATTCAACAACAATACGTACATTTCAGAGTTTTTGAAACAGCATTAGTACACATAAGCTACTAGTTTCATTTCATCAAACTATCCTACGTTTTTTGTTTGTTTGTTTGTATTTTCTATATGACATTGGACACAGAAATAAAAATTGTACTTAAGTGATTTGGAGGACTCAGATTTTTCTCTGAGAAAAAGCAATTTTTTTTTGTGAATGTCTTCATAGAAATAAATCATATCTGGCAGACAAGCAAATATGCACACTATAGTGGCAGGTAAATTGGAACAAAATGCATGATTCTTCAGTCCTTCTCTAATAACATTGTTTTAACTTCTTAAGACACAGGAGTAGTAAAGATGAAATTGAAATGAACAACAATGATACTAATTCATTACTGACAAAATTTTTAAAATGATGGTTATGAGATAAATGTTTCCTTTCTTTCCTTTTTTTTAAAGCACATTAAAGAAAATATTTGTGATTCTTTCATGATTCCAAAACTTGATAGTACTAGAATAATTCTTGATGATACAAATGCATTTTTAAAAGAAGTAAAGCCATTCAATGAAAAAAATTCAAAATAACTGAATTTAAAAGCTGAAACTGTTAATAAGCACAAACTATTTCAGAAATAATAAACAACAGGAATGTGTTTAAACTGTTTTGAAGACTTGATTGTTTCCTTAATTATTTAGCAGTTATGCTACACAGTGTCCTCTACTTCTGAGACTGAGAGGTTAGATTTCTTCATAGTGGAATATTTCTTTAGAAAAACTGTGAAATAAGATACTGCTTCCCTTCTGGTAAGGAAATGTCAATGTTCATTGTCTCTGAAGAACCTTAATAGTACATTTAAGCAAATATTACAAAGGAAGAACATTATTTTCTAGAATGTAAAATTTTGTTATTTTAATGCTATGGAACTACTGGTTTTCTAACATTGATTAATATATGGATAATTAATGTTCTTCTGCTATAAACATCTATTTGCTGAAAAAATAAAGTTCTGTACTGAAATGTCAACGGTTTACGGGCCGGTTCGGCCTGGTTCTACAATTGGTGCAGGTGACCCATGGACCCACGTCCCAGGAAAGGGGAAGGGGGAAAGGGAAAAGGGAGATGGGCCTAGGAACAAAACAGTGGCAACGATTTGAGGAGGAAAGCTAATTTACTAAATAAGATATCAGAAAGCAAAATAACACAACATAATACAATATAATTGGAATTGAAGCTAATAAATCAAATAAAATGAGCAAGAGAGAGTGTCCGATAAACCGAAGGCCTTATGATAACTCTGAAGGTGGACAGCAGCACGCACCCACTGCTGAGTCCATCCCAAAGGGAAGAGAGCGTCCCATGACCGCAGACAGTTTTTATCTTTCCCTCTGAGCATAAATACGTAAAAATTTAAAGCATCGCAAAGTCCTCTGGGGAATGCAGTTCTTCTTCTCTTCTGAGACACGTACACCCAGAATTAACGATGATCCATGGAGCTGGAGCATTAACTCTTTAACTCCCAATACACTACACGATGTTATGATGTGGAATATCAATAATACAACAAAAAACATAAAACTATAACATGAAGTAATGCCATCTTTGAGTCTTAGATTAAGATCAGATATATTCTAACTTACAACAGAACTGATGCCTCTTCCTAGCAGGTAAAAAAAAATAAATTACAAGAATATGTATTAAAAATATATCTAAAAAAAGGGGAGGGGGATAAAAAAATACTCCTGCCATTTTTATTTTTTGTTTCGATAGCTGTCATAGATCTTTACATACTCGGGTAAAAAATAAATTCTCGTTTGGTAATCTGAGTCCAGGGTCTGATTCCTCTGGAAGGAATACTTCTTATATGGACTCTGTTGTTTGGACTCTAATTTTGCAAAAGTATCTAGACAGTAAGTACAAAATCCCATTTATTTAATGATTTAACCCTTTTTTTCTTTTTTTTTTTTTTCTTCATGAGGAAAGGAGGTCCAGTGAAGAACATACCACTACACAGCTACCAGAAAGGAGGTTATAATGAGGTGGGAGTTGGTCTCTTCTCCCAGGTAACCAAAGTTGCAATGACAGATAATGGTATAAGTTGTGTTAGGGGAGGATCAGGTTTTATATTAGGAAAAATTTCTTCGCAGAAAGAATAGCAACACACTGAAACAAAATGAGAACAAACTCAAAATTTATCAGACAAAGAACATTTTTTTCTGGAATTTGTTTGTGTATTTAACATATAGCAGACATTGTAAGCACATAGAAAAATAATATCTGAGTTTTAATCAAATTTCTGACTTCAATAAATTGCTTTCAAGAAGTATTTTCCAGAATAACTCATATCTAATGTAGACAAAAATAGTTAAGTATTCGAACACCTTGTGTACAAAACTAGTAGGATAAACCTATTGAATATGATAAAGAAATCCATGGAGTTTTTGTAACTCGAGTAAATGTACTCGATTCTCATTCCTAAGAAAACTGTAAACAGAGTTCCTCCTAAAACAAGCTCTTTCTCTTTTGTTACTTACTATAAAGTATCCAAACCAGTACAAAGAACTTACGATTGTAGGCTGTTCAACTTATATTTAGGAAACAAAAGACATTACCTACAGCTGAATTTTATTCCCCAGTACTGTTAAACAATTTCTGCAATTTGAAGCAGCATGCCACACAAGTAATGTTATGTTTTATTGAAGATTACTTCGTATTACTATGTATAGCTTTCACACTTCTTACTGTATTTTATTTTACCTCAGACCACGATTTCTCCTTTTTGTGTGAAAGAATCAGAAGATTAATCTTTAAAAGGAAAGGCTCACTGTCTATTGAATGCACTTTGAAGTTTACAAATAACTCTGAAATGACTCAAGTTTGACTTGTATACTAGACTAAATTAATAGTTACCCAATTAATACTTCCCACCGGTTCTTTAAGTCATAGAGATTTTGTGGGCCTTCTATTTCTACTCTAGTTAATGGCACTGAAGTGTATATTTTTGTCATACAAATAGCATTTTTATGAGGAAAAGTCACTATTTATAATTTCATTTAAATTTTATATGACTCATTTCTTAGACCCCTGAAGTACAGGGGATAACTATCATCCTATAAACTTATCTTCAAAGCACATTATTAAGAACACAGAAAAATGATTCTTTAATGTTATTTTTACTTTAAAAATGGAAATAGTGGCACTAAACTCAGGTCACATGTATCAAGCTCATATGATAAGTTTCTGATAATGTTGAGACTGCTATGCTGATTTCTATGAGCAGAGCTCAGAAGTAGCCCCATGTCATATAGAAGTCAGTTCTAGATGACTCCAAAATGTGACCACAACTGACTAGAGATGTATGAATGAATAATATTGAGAGAGTATATGTAAGAAGTGAGGGGGAAAAATAAAACCAAAAACGAGATGCACAACCTCAGCTTGGAGAGAGGAGTGAAAAAATCTTGAGAGCAATGGATCTGTGGACTTCAGTGTCAGTGCAGAACAAGGTAGGCAGGTGCTCCAGGAACAAACCAGCACTTTCCTGTAGCCTGTGGAGAGTCCCATGGCAGAGCAGGCTGTATCCATGAAACCCACGGGTACAACACAGATCTCCACATGCAGCCTGTGGAGGATCTGTAGCAGTAGGTGGATGTGGCCTGAAGGTCTAAAATGACATATTTCAAGCTATTTTTAGTTTAAGTATTTAGCATATAATTTTTGGTAGCTAAAATTGTAATTTAAGGTAATTTGCTTGTTTTGTTCTTGTCTACTAAGATCATCCAGTTTAAGCATTAACCCATCACCACTATACCCCTTAAACCAAGTCCCTAAATGTCACATCCATACATTTCTCGAACGCCTCCAGGGATAGTGATTCCACTGTTTCCCTGACCAGTCTATTTCAATGCAGTGCTATGCTTTCTGAGAAGCATGTTTCTTCTAATATATTAGCTGAACCTCCCCTGGTTAAAAAAGAACATTACTCCCTTTTCATTTGCTAATTATCTGGGAAAATAAACTGATCCTCACCTCTCTTCAACTTCTTTTTACATAATGGAAAAAAAAATGGTAAGAGAACTCCTGAACCTCATCTGGTCCAGAATAAACAATCCCAGTTCCTTCAACCACACATCATAAGACCCAGTCAAGTATTTACCCTTCAGTTAGTGAACTAACTGAACTAATGATACCTCTGTGTTGTTTAAATAAGTTACTTTTTAGGGACTTCTATTCTGACCTGTGGGCTCTTTTTGAAATTCCTGCATCTGCTTCGCTGATTTGAAGAGAAACAACACAAGTGTAAGCTGGACTTTATCCCAATCACCACACTGGCTCTCTTAGGACAACCTACCAAAGGGATTTGGTAGATAAATAAAATATGTCCAAAAGAAAAATAGGAAAAATATCTGTAAGAAAACAGATTCTGAGCTATTCTTAAAAGAAATTGGGAAATTATTTATTTGAAAACTCTGAAAATAAGTATGTATATATATATAGAGAGAGAGACCCACAGTCTTGATATGTCTCATTTGTATCCTCTGCATTTTAATACTGAAGTAAACTCTAGTTTCATACTTGTGGAGAAGAAAAAAATTATTGCCTACAGGCCTATACAGTGTAAATATTCTTGTGTTCTACCCATAGCCCTCCCCAGGTTGTATTTTTTTCAATTGGTAAGTGCACTAGCTCTGCAGAAGTTAAATAATTTGCTGTCTGATTAAGTTATTAAACATTTTCTGTCACTAAGAGGAAAACATGTTTTTTACTTTAAAATATATATATTTTTAGCAACAGCATCATGATTTTAATTTCCTTGATATATTTCAAATAAATGACAATTTTATCCACTAATAATTTTGTCTCTCAGTTGTTATAGCAATGAACATGTTACTGGTTGTATCAGTAACATAATGAAAGATAACAGTCAAATATTTAAATTGCAACAATTACATTACAACATTTTAGCCTTCTCAGTATTTGTATAACCTGCATTTATTCACAGCAAAATACCTTTACCTAGCAGAAAACTTAATGAGGCACTAAGCTAAGTAGAATAAGGGGTTTATAATTTGTTTCAGGGAACTTTTCATTATAAACTGTTTCTGAAAGCCATAAAGTTACCAACCTAAGAAAACTCATTATTTTTACTACTTTTACAAACAATGACATAAAGCATGTTGTGAAAATTCGACTTAAAATTTTTGAAGTTACTATATTCATCTTTTTATTCTTGAAAAATGATATTTATGAGGAGTTCAGTATTCTCTTGTATTTTGTCTATACAGGCATAGGAGTCTCTTTAGTTGCTCTAATTTCTTCTGTACAGTAATAATTCAAGACTTTCACAATTTATTCTACACAGAATATGAAGAATTTTGCACTAGAAGAAATCTGATGTGATTTCTAGATATCAAAATAAAATAAAGATCTGAAGTAGTACTTTCTAATCTCAGAATAGGATGGGCAGTTAAAATAATTACAGATTTGTAGGATCCTTTGCCTTCATTATCATGTTATTAATTTACTACCAAAAAAATATCTTCTGTTCATAATAATTTAAAATATAAAGAAATAGAAATCTCCATTGCTATTCTTGAATTAGAACATGTTAAAAAATTACTCATATAATAAGACGTTTTTATTGAAGCTTTTATTAATACAGCTTTTTAACTATGCCTGTGTTGCAAGCCAGGCTTTTTAACTGTGTAAAACACTCTGCTGACTTGCGTATACATATTGATTTAATGTGAACAATATTAACTTTTGAGTCAGGAAGGCAAGTTACAAGCAAGCACATCATATTATTTTTGTCACAGTAATTCCTATGAAACAGTTGCTTGTGTGTTCAAATCTGTCCCTGAAAGAGAAAAAACACTGTCCCTGCTTCCATTGGTAAAATATGGTAGGGTCACATCTCCCAAGGAACACAAAATTGTACCAAAAACTTAAATCATACTCAGTAGAAAAACTAAAAAAACCTGCAAAATTTGCATCAGTATACTGTTAATAGTTGTTAAAAATAAAATATAAAATAAAATAAAATAAAATAAAATAAAATAAAATAAAATAAAATAAAATAAAATAAAATAAAATAAAATAAAATAAAATAAAATAAAATAAAATAAAATAAAATAAAATAAAATAAAATAAAATAAAATAAAATAAAGCAAGGCTCAGATGCATTGAAGAATAGTTAGAACGGTTTTTAACTTATTCCCTGCACTGAGAAGTACAAACAAAATTCCAAGGTACACAGAAGAAATTTAAATAAGGAAAAAGGGATAGAAAGGGAAGGGAGAACAGAATGAGAGAAAAAATAGCCCATGGACTGCTCCTGAGTAGGAAATGCAAGACCTGATGTTATTCCAAACTATAAGTCAGGCATATCCAAGCCACAGCCCATTGGCCTGGCACTGCCCATCCTGTGACTGCCTCCTGTCCCAAGCCATCACGATGGTGCCCCTTCCCCACCAAAAGGCCCAGCCTGGCCTCAAAAGCATGCTTATCATTCAGTGCTAACCAAATATCAGCATGTGTTTAGCACTGTCAGAGCTGAAACCAGCATGAAGGGAGAGGACACTGCAGTGCCAACTCAAGTTACAGTAAATAATTTTATGCATTTTGATACACTAGGTAAATGCAGTCCTATGAATAGTGAAAAGAATGTGGCTGTGTGTTCTATTTTGATAAGGGAATTTGAGAACTGGCTTCAAGATTGCAAAAAATTCACCAGTTTTCTAGCATATTTGTAACTTCACAGTCAGTCAAGATAAATACATTCCATTTGAAAATTCACAGTTAATGTATACAGTTGCAATTAGATATTCAAGTAAAAAATGTGATCACATATCTTTACTAGACTTTTATAATACCTCTCTTACCACAGAAAAATATCCCTTCATAGTAACACCTTACTTGTGTCACTTTTTGGCAGAATATACATTTGGGAACCACTGTTTTCAAGGTTATAGAACAAGAAGAGAAAAACGTTGGTGGCATGGCAGTAGAGGTTGAACCTTCTCATCAGAATTCAATTACATGTTATTTCTATGTCCCAGATGGCAGCAGAGGGGCAGTCTGACAAAATGGTATCCAATATGGAAGAGCATATGAAGCAAAGTTGTGTCACTGAATTTCTCCATGAGGAAAAAATAGCACCCAATGATATTATTGATACCTGCTGAAGATTGATAAAAACCAAATACTAGAAGTAAGCACAGAGAATCAGTAGGTGATGTGTTTTAACAGTGGCAACAGCAACACTAGGTCATCTCAAGTCATAATCTTAGATAAGTAAAACAAAATTAAACACCATATCCTCAGCAAAGATGACAAGATAATAACCTCAGGTTCTTTTCACCTTCTTTGACACACAGCAACTTGCTGATTGGCCTTTCAAAAAGTGCAAATAGGGCTTGAATGTCTTGAAATGAAAGCATTTGAAAAATGCAAAGATTTTTAATTTTGCTTTTGTTTCTTTCTTATTTAATAAATGTATGTTTCAGTGTATGTGATATTTTCCAATAAGATGAAATTCCTTTTAGTGGACACTGGTTTTGAGAATATTTTGATATTTTCATAACTGAATTTAAAAACCCACAAAACTAAGCATATTCAGTTGTTAACCTTATGACTGTAGATCTGTATTTAATTGGCTAATCTGTTATGGTCAACTTTTATCCACCCTGATAAAACAATGTGGATGAATCAATTCATTTTTCTGAAGAGGTCAAGAATTATGTAGTTAGAAAAAAAAGTAGCATTTTGTAGGTTAGCTTTGACAATTGCTTTCAACATCAGTAATCCCTTTACAATAGGCTTTGAATACGTTAGCTACTTAAAAAATGCGAAAACCTTATAGTCCATATTTTATGTTGAATCAGAAATTCTTCTACTATCTTGCAATTAAATTATTTCACGTATGTACCTTTGCTAATTACCATATATGGCATATGATTTAGTAATATGGATACATTTTGATGATCAATAAAAAATAAATTATGAAAGATGACTCATGTGACCTGTAACAGCATTTTTCTAGCAAATATTTGATATGATTCTAGAAGTCATCAACACCCTTCCCACTCAATTAGCTGAAGTGTTATTAATATACTGTTTTGTATCAGAATTACTGTTGAAAGCAGGAGCAGTGAAGTCATCATCCCTCTGTACAGCCCTGGTGAGATTGCACCTCATGTACTGCATTAAGTTTTGGTCCCTCACTACAAGAAAGACAACAAGTATGTACAGAGAACAACAAAGCTGGTGAGGCAAGACATTTGATACTGTCTTCCATGACATGCTTATAACAAAGCTAAGGACTTGTAGGATAGATGAGTGGATAGTGAACTGGGTTGAGAACTGGCTGACTAGCAGAGTGCAGAGGGTTGTCATTGGTGGTGCAGAGTCTGGTTGGAGGCCTGTAACCAGTGGTGTCACCCAGGGGTCCGTGCTGGGTCCAGTCTTGTTCAACATCTTCATCAATGACCTTGATGAGGGAATAGTGGCCACCCTCAGCAAGTTTGCTGATGATACGAAGTTGGGAGGATTGGCTGACATGCCTGAAGGCTGTGCTGCCATTCAGCAAAACTTGGACAGGATGGAGAGCTGGGCAGTAAGAAACCGGATGAGGTTTAACGAAAGCAAGTGTAGAGTCTTGAACCTAGGGAGGAATAATTGCATGCACCGGTACAGGCTGGGGGTTGGCCTGCTGGAGAGGAGCTCTGTAGAGAGGGACCTGCGTGTCCTGGTGGACGACAGGTTGACCATGAGCCAGCAGTGTGACCTCGTGGCCAAGAGGGGCAATGGCATTCTGGGATGCATTAAAAAGAGCATGGCCAGCAGGTCAAGGGAGGTGATCCTCCCTCTCTACTCTGCCCTGGTGAGGCCTCATCTGGAGTACTGTGTCCGGTTCTGGTCTCCCTGGTACAAAAAAGACAGGGATCTCTTGGAAAGAGTCCAGCACAGGGCCACAAAGATGGTGAAGGGCCTGGAGGACTCCCCTATGAAGAAAGGCTAAGTGAACTGGGTCTCTTTAAGAAAAGAAGACTGAGATGGGACCTGATCCAGGTTTATGAATATCTGAGGTATGGGGGACAAAGTGGCAAGGCCAGACTCTTTTCAGAAATGTGTGGAGACAGGACAAGGGGGAACGGACAGAAACTGCAGTACAGGAGGTTCTGCACGAATGTGCACAAGAACTTCTTTCTGTGGGTGACGGAGCACTGGCACAGGCTGCCGGGGGGGGTTGTGGAATCTCCTTCTCTGGAGATATTCAAGACCCACTTGGATGCCTATCTATGCGAACTGGTGTGGGGAACCTGCTTTAGCAGGGGGGTTGGTCTCAATGATCTCTTGAGGTCCCTTCCAACCCCTATGGTTCTGTGGAAAAAAAAAAAGTCTGGAGCACCTAAGGTAACTGGAATTGTTTAGTCTGCAGGAGGCTCAGGACCATATTGCTCTCTACAACTTTCTGAAGGGAGGTTGTGGTGAGGTGACATGTGGTGATTCTCTTCTTTCACATAGCTGCAGTAGGGCTAGAGGTTGCACTAGCTGAGATTTAGGTTGAACATTAGGAAGCAATTCTTTGAGAGAGTGATCAGGCAGCTCAGGGAGGCAGTGGAATCACCATCCCTGGAGGTGTTCAAGAAACTGTTAGATTTTTACTGAGGGAGATGTTTTAGTGGGAAATATTGGTAATATGTAGACAATTGGACTGGATGATTTTAGAGATCTTCTCCAACCTTGGTGGAGATATCATGATATTTTGTTTATTTGATTCTGTGAACTCTTCCAACATATTTTCATCTAACAAAAAACCCTATGGAAAATAATTAATGATGAGTACATTACATATTTATTGTTTAATTTGTTCTGAACTCTAGAAGTTATGTGAACTAAACACACTACCTCTCTACAATTTAATAAGCAAAGACCCAAGACAGCCATTTAATCCATCTTTAACTTTGACCTAAATACTATTTATCTAAAAATCAGGAGATTAAAAAAAAAAGACATTGGAAGGGTTTTTTTTTTTTGTTTGGTTGGTTTGGATTTTTGGTGGATTTTTTGGTTCAGCATATTTCATCATGAAATATCATACACAGTCTATGTCACTGAAAGATCACCATATTCAAGTTAAAGACATCAGAAAATCAGTATGTTGTATACAACACCTGAATGCAGTGAGAGAAAAATGTATGTATTCACAACTGAAATAGCATTATGAATTCCTACTATATCAACTCAGGGTGTTTCCAGAAACTTACATTATGATCTTATCTTAAAAAATAAGACAGTGAACCAGAGACAGCAGAAAATAAATTATTCACTATTATCCACTACAGGGAAGTCATCTTCAGTATGAGTGTTTTCCCTTTCTTCTTCATATTATTTGTTAATTCGTTTTCCTTTATCCTACACAGGCTCTAGTAAAATATATTCCTGAAAAAAACTCTACATCTTTTCTCCTTCTCTAATACTCCTGTTCAAGTATTTCTTATGTAGTGTGCCTTGCATATCACATTGCAAGTACTTAAAACATATATTACTGTATATATTACATTATTTATAATGTATATTCATAAAATATTGCTGAAGGGTGGCAAGCAAATATTGACACTCATTAGCAAGTGACATTTTTAACCTTAACACATAAGAAATGGATAGAAAACAGGACTATTCATTAATAGCTAGTTACCATTAATAAACTACCTCAAGACACTTCATTTTTCAGATTTCACTTTTCTCTAAATAATGTTTTGTGACAATAAGATGAAGAGGACTGTGGACATGAAAGGAAAAAAAGAATTTTCCAAAACTGTTATTTTAAAAGTAATTATAAGTTCCCAACTTACCAGTTTCAACTAGGACACATTAATTTTCTTAATAGTGGCTGATGACTTGTTTAAGATTTAAAAGGAAAATAAGCTAAATAATCTTTTTTTTTTCTTTCTTCTAATTAGTTATCTTAAAGTTTAGTTGATTTTTATGGAAAATTCTGGAAGTTACTGAAGACTACACAAACATTAATATTCCAAATTCCATTTTTAATTCAATACAGAAACAAGTCCGTGAATATCAATGGAATAGATTGTGAAATGTACAGAAGGAATCTATTGAAGGAAAGAATATATTGATGAAAGTAGAATTCAGCTACCATCAAATAAGTTAAATGCTGTCTGGATATCAGTAAAATATTAAATCCCATTGATTTTAATGCAGCTATCTCCACAGAAAAAATAATAGGGAAAAGAATGCCTTGAGGGAATTTTAGGGAGTTCTCATCAGTTATGCTTAAAATAGGACCAGTGACATACAAAAATCAGGAAATTTGTGGAATAGGAAAGAAAAAGGTTATCACTGAATTCTCAAAATATGAAACTGGTCTCACAAAATTTTACTAGGTAAAATTTGTGAGTGTATTACAGCAACACTGATCATTGCTGTTAAAATTCAATTACTTAAAACTTATTGAAATACCAATTTCACATTTTAAATCTAGCTATTTATATACAAGAGATGCAATGTACAATAATACTAGTATTACACCTACATCCTATGACCACTAAAGTAAGTTGTAGAAGATGCCACTGTATGGCAATACAAAAATTAAACTGATTAACTACTGACCTACCAATGGAAACTGTCTTTTTTGTTTTTTTGGTTTTTTTTTTCCCACATGGAAATGTGTGCTACTAATAGTTACAGACTTAGTGACCAGAATAATAACAATGACTTCCTTACAAAACATTTCAACAAATATCTACATAGTATTGATATACAAGTCTTTACATTTGTTTTATCTTAAATGATTATTTATTTATTTATTGCTAATAGTGAATACAAAACATGATAATATAATCTGGTAAAATTCTGATAAATTCTATGATATTCCTGACACCGTATTCCCAGTTGTGAACATATGATCACATGGAATCCAAGTAAGAAATATGCATCGGGGATACTATCAAGGGACTTTTGAGGACAGTATGCAGCACTGTTGACAAAATAATATATTCATACTAAGAATTACATGCTACAAAAATCAACAGAAATTTTATCTGTATTCTCATAAATATTCTTCCCCTTAACATACTTAGAAAAAATTAAGGTCACAAAGCATAAGGTTTCTAATGGTTTTTAGATGTAAATTTCAAGTCACTGTGCAGAACATAACTACTGGGAAAATATAGAAGGTATAATTTATTAAGATTTCTTATTAATGTTTAGGTATGTGGTCAAAGTGCAGCATGCTATTACAAACTAAACAGCTCTTGCAGAATTGATTATAAGGCAGGGAAATAATAATTCAATCTTAGATCACAGGGAACAGAAAATAGCAAGATAAAACAGAAAGCAAGAAATTTGCCTGAAATATCTAGCACAATATTGATAAAATCAGATTCCTAATACAAATAAGATGCTGGTTGTTCTAGATGCTAAGTGTTCTTTGATTCTCCCCAGTTGTTGCTACTCAGAAGCACACTTCTAAGTGTTCTTATTCAACTATTCTATCACTTTTCTTCAAGGAGTCCAATTATGAAAGTCAACAGATGAAATGAAATACAAGATGACATAATAGAATCATAACTTTCAAATATAAAGATTCAATTATCATAGCCAGACGGATTACAGGGGCAAGATTCAGAAGTACATTGAAGTAAACTTATTTAAAATAAAGCCTTTTTAGGATAAAATAAATGATTGATGAAAGAAATAGTAACAATGAGACATTGGTCAAAAGGTAATAATTTTTTGTCATTAGATAATAACCAGTAACTTCTTGACAAAGAAATGCTCAATCATTCAGGGTGAAGTTTCCAATTATACACTCTTTGAAATACAGCAAGTTTACTGCAGAATTTATATGCTTTTGAAACAAGATACCATTACATCTTTGTGAATCTAATTTTTATAATGTCAAAGTTCAGAAAGATTCCTACAGGAATTTATAGTGTCTAAAAGGGAAATGTTAAGATAGTACAGATAAAAACAGTCTGAAAAGGTGATACCATATTACAAAGGCATGACCAGTGCAATGTGCTATTAGAACTTTATGTAATAAAAATAAATTTTAGAATTTCTCTCAAGTTCAATGACCAGTTTATTTACAGGAGAAATTCAGAGCTTTCTTTTTTGTTAGTTTTAAATCTCAGGAATTTTAATAGGTATGTATAATACAGAGACGCTTAATAAATGAGATCTGACATCCACCACTGAAAAGGTTTTGCTGTAACTGAAAGAGTGGCTGGAGTTAGCAAGAAAGAATTCAAATGTAGTCTGCTTCTTCTTACTAGTTGAACAAACCCTGAGAAAATAGTTTGAAAATGTTTTCATAGTACCATAGAATCATACAATGACTTGATCTGAAGGGGCTCCCAAAGAAAATCCAGTACCAACCCCCTGACACAGAACACTAGATCAGGCTAACCAGGGCTCTATCCAACCTGGCCTTGAACATCTCCAGAGGTGAAGCATCCACAACTTTGCTAGGCAATCTGTTCCAGAACTTCACCACTCCCTTAGTGAAAAAACTCCCCCTCACATGTAATCTAAACCTCACAGTCTTTTTGTTTAAAACTGTTCCCCTTGTCCTACTTTTTTGGATTGAGCTTGATTTAAGTCACTAGGAACCTACCCAAAAGTGTCTGTTCAGAAATCAGGGACAATCTTTCATTATCACTTTTTTTTTCTTCTCTATCCTAAGTCATTTATAGATATCTATATAAATATAAAGATATACATATTAATATCTGCTCAATTTAAAAATTCAGTGTAAAAATAATCACAAAATCACAGAATTGTAGGGGTTGGAAGAGACCTCTAGAGATCATCGAGTCCAACCCCACTACCAAAGCAACTCTCTAGTTCAGGTTTCACAGGCAGGCGTCCAGGCAGGTCTTCAACATCTACAGAGAGAGAGACTCCATTGCCTCTCTGGGCAGCCTGTTCCAGTGCTCTGTCACCCTTACTGTGAAGAATTTCCCACACATTGTTGTGTGGAACTTCCTGTGCCTCAGTTTGTAGCCATTTCCCCTTGTCCTATCACCACATATCGCTGAGAAGAGTTCTGCCTTGTCCCTTGGCCTCCTACTCCTTAGATATCACAGAATCACAGAATCACAGAATTGTAGGGGGTGGAAGGAAACTCAAGAGATCATCGAGATCAATCCCCCCCTGCTAAAGCAGGTTCCCCACACCAGGTTGCACAGGTAGGCATCCAGATGGGTCTTGAATATCTCCAGAGAAGGAGATTCCACAACCCCCCCCCGGCAGCCTGTGCCAGTGCTCCATCACCCTCAGAAAGAAGTTCTTGTGCACATTCGTGCAGAACCTCCTGTGCTGCAGTTTCTGTCCGTTCCCCCTTGTCCTGTCTCCACACATTTCTGAAAAGAGTCTGGCCTTGCCACTTTGTCCCCCACACCTCAGATACTTATAAAGCTGGATCAGGTCCCATCTCAGTCTTCTTTTCTCAAGGCTAAAGAGACCCAGTTCACTTAGCCTTTCTTCATAGGAGAAATCCTCCAGGCCCTTCACCATCTTTGTGGCCCTGTGCTGGACTCTTTCCAAGAGATCCCTGTCTTTTTTGTACCAGGGAGCCCAGAACTGGACACAGTACTCCAGATGAGGCCTCACCAGGGCAGAGTAGAGAGGGAGGATCACCTCCCTTGACCTGCTGGCCATGCTCTTTTTAATGCATCCCAGAATGCCATTGCCCCTCTTGGCCACGAGGTCACACTGCTGGCTCATGGTCAACCTGTCGTCCACCAGGACACGCAGGTCCCTCTCTACAGAGCTCCTCTCCAGCAGGCCAACCCCCAGCCTGTACCGGTGCATGCAATTATTCCTCCCTAGGTTCAAGACTCTACACTTGCTTTCGTTAAACCTCATCCGGTTTCTTACTGCCCAGCTCTCCATCCTGTCCAAGTTTTGCTGAATGGCAGCACAGCCTTCAGGCATGTCAGCCAATTCTCCCAACTTCGTATCATCAGCAAACTTGCTGAGGGTGGCCGCTATTCCCTCATCAAGGTCATTGATGAAGATGTTGAACAAAAATATTATAAATATTTATAGACATGGATCAGATCCCCTGAGTCTTTTTTTTTTCAGGACTGAACAGACTCAGATTTCTCAGCTTCACCTAATAAGAGAGGTGTTCCACACCCTTTCTAATCTTTGTAGCCCTCCGTTGAACTCTTTTGAGGAAATCCTGGTCTTTTTTGTACCAGGAAGCCCAGAACTGGACACAGTACTCCAGATGAGGCCTCACCAGGGCAGAGGAGAGAGGGAGGATCACCTCCCTTGACCTGCTGGCCACGCTCTTTTTAATGCATCCCAGGTTCCCATTGGCCTTCTTGGCCACGAGGACACACTGCTGGCTCATAACCAACCAATGTGACTTACTGAGATGCTCATCTCTTATGAGACAGTGTTGAAGAAAGGTTGAGTACAATGTGAGTATACAAGGAGTCTTGTAGTGTGATAGTTCCCTAAGCAACACAACCTGCAACCTTAGATTCTTAGTAGTACCAGGGGATCTTGATATGCTGACTGTAAGAGATACAACATGGAAGGTTGAGTGGAGTGTAAATACTGCAGCTATGCTCTGTACTTTGAAATTGATAAACTGCATAGCTGTTACAGTCAGCAGTTTTTCATTTTCTTTTGCACCAATTATAATAAACATATATATATGACCAGTATTACACAAACTCTAACTGAAAGTACAACAATACTACAAAAATAACTTAAGAGAGGAGGAATTCGAAGGAAGATACCATTGCAGTAAAGCCAGGAGAATGCTGTTGTCTTCTATGATCAGCTGATGCGCTGATTGGAATGCCCCCAAATTGAACCCTATTGGGTAAGATTCAAATACTCAGTTATACCAAATACTTCCCTGGAAAACATAAAAGTCTCTGTGGAGTTATTCCATAATTTAAGTTGTTTGCAATCAGCTACATCATTTGCATTCTTGGCACTCACACATGCCCAGCAAACATTATATCTATCACTGGCAATTCAAAAGATTATTTTTAATCTGTTGCTTCAACAATCAGCTCTGCTCATTAGTCTATCCATGAGAATTCTCACTGAGTGTGATCAAGCTCCTTAAGGATGGCCATGACAACTCATTCAAACATGACTAGATCAAAGATGCATAGTGCTACTGGTGCACCTGTGATCAGGATGGCTCACTGTATTGAACATGACCAGACTAATAGCACTGAACTGGGCATCACTCAAAATCTAAGCACCAAATTCTCTGATATCTCAAAACAACCTGAAGCACAAGGGAGTTAATTTTCTGTCAGCTTCTTGACCCTTTAACACAACAATGTATTCTGATGGAGAACATATCTGGATGGCTACACGACTAGATGCAAGGGCCACATTACAGTTTAAGGAAAGTGGTATTTGCAGCTAGAGCTGCTTATCTTGTTTTGGTAGGGAGTCAACCTTGTCAGCTATCTTATTTTCCAGATGGTTGAGCTTGCTTTCAGGAGAGTGTTCCACTTGGCTCTGCATCATGTGCTGGCCACACAGATGCATCATACAAGAGGAAAAAACTCTGAAGACCTTGGAGAGAATAAAACTAGGAGGCAGGCTGTAGTGGGTTAGAGAGGAAAAGTGCATTCTGAAGAAGGGGACACCCTGCTGATAATACCTACTGAATCCACTGTCAGTGTGTTCCTTTTCTTCATTGTACATAACATTTTGTCCATCTCTCAAGGGTTGGTAATTAATATTGCACTTGCTTAGGGAGCTTCTGCTTGCCACTTACTGGGATTATCTAAAGTGGATGCCTGTGTCATGTATGTCAAATAAAACTCATAACCCTCTGTGCTGCTCTGAGTGTGTAGTTTGCTTACCTCTGCTCCTGAGACGTCTCTCAGATCCAAATGCACCCTAAAACAACTCATATCCTTTTAGAATTTAGAATCTGTTTAGAACACTGAAGGGACTTGAGGGGAGATAGTGAGCCTTCCCATTATGAGATGTCCCTCTTCCGTAGCTATGTGAGAGGGATGGGGTGCTGGCAGGGGTCCTTGACTGGATGTTCTGACAGCATCTGGCAACACTGGCAGCACATAAAAAATCCTATGAACATGAGGCAGTGACTGCTAGGGCAGTAGGAGAAGGTAGTGAGGAATCTCAAGTCAAATACTTAAAAGAAATTAAAGAGTTATCCTCTAAAAACCTGAAAAGACCAGCTGTCCAGATTAAGCACCTCTACAACAATGCATGCAGCTTGGGAAACAAAAAGCAAGAGCTGGAAGCCACTCTACTACTAGAAAACCATGATACTGCTGCTGTCAGTAAACCTGGTGCAACACTTCCCATGATTGAAGTGTGGCTATCAATTGCTGCAAGCTGTTCAGAAGGAATAGTTAAGGAAGGAGGAAAGGGAGTGTTACTAGCCACAGCAGAAAAGGAACAGAAAGTAAAGAGTTGTCCCTGAAAAATAGTCATGAGTAAGTTGAAAGCCTATGGGTGACAGATTCAGAGGCAGCAAGGAGAATCTTGTGATCAGTGTCTACTGCAGGCCATTCGATCAAGTAGATGCTGTCAATGAAGCCTTCTACTTGCAGCTACAGGACACATCGTGATCACAAGTGTTCATCCTGCTGAGGGATTTCAACTACTTAAGACATCTGCTGGAAAAGTGTCATGACAAGCTGTAGGCGCAATCCAGGCGCCTCCTGTAATGCATTGAGGATAACTTCTTGAGTCAAGTAATAGATGGTCCCACCAGAGGGGATGCAGTGCTGGACCTGTTGCTTACCAATGCAAATTAACTGATATGCGACATAAGGATTGGAGGCCACCATGGCTGTAGGGAATATGTTATGGTGGAGTTCATGTTCCCGAAAAATATGAGACAGTAAAGAAGTAGAATTAGAGTGCTAAATTATGGGAAAGTCAACTTCAAGCTCTTCAAGGAGTCTGTCAACAGAACATCCTTGGAAGCAGTTTTCATTGGCAAGGGCGCAGAGCAGAGCTCATAGGTCTATTATAGATCTAGATCTACAAGGCCCTGGAGTGGGTTCAGACAAGAGCAACAGTGCTGATGAGGGGTCTGGAGCACAAGCCTTATGAGAGAAGCACCAGTGGGAACTGGGATTGCTCAGTCTGGAGAAGAGGAAGCTTGGGGAGACCATATAGCCCTCTACAACTACATGAAGGGAAGTTGTGGTGAGGTGGGTATCAGCCTCTTCTATCATGTAGCTAGTAATAGGACTAGAGGGAATGGCCTCAAGTTCCACTAGAGGAGATTCAAGTTGGACATGAGGACATAATTCCTCTCTGAGAGAGTGGTCAGGCACTGGAACAGGCTGCCAAGAGCAGTGGTCAAGTCACCACCCCTGGAGATCTTCAAGAAATGTTTAGGTGTTGTACTGAGGGAGAAGGTTTAGTGGGAAATATTAGTGATATGGAGATAGTTGAACTGGATAATCTTAAATGTCTTTTCCAACCATGGTGATTCTATGATTCTATGATCTTCAAGGAAAAGCTCTCCATCCCCATGTGTAGGAAGTCAGGAAAGGTAGGCAAGAGACTGATATGGCTGAACCAGAACCATCTGGTCAAACTGAAGAGATCAAGATCAGTGCATCACTAACAGTAAGAAAACAGGAAAAGGGGCCAGGGTCCTGTGTGGATGAGTAAGAAACTCAAGTATAAACTAAATAGAAAGAAGAAGGCCCAAGAAATGTTGAAAATGGGATTGTCCACTTGGGAAGGATTTAGGAATATTGTCAGGGCTTGTAGGGATGCTACAAGGAAGGCTAAGGCCCTCTTGGATTTAAACTGCAAAAGTGGTAAAGGATTACATGAAAGGTTTTAAGCAAGTCAGCAATAAAAGGAAGAGTAGGGAAAACATGGATCCTCTACTAAATAAGGTGGGTGTCTTGGTAACAGGAGATGCTGAGAAGGCAGAGATTCTGAATGCCTTCTTTGCTTCAGTGTTTACTACTAAGGCTTACCCTCAGGAATCCCAGACCCTGGAGGTAAGAGAGAATCTGGGGAAAGGATGACCTTCCTTTGATCAAGGAGAATCTGGTCAGAGAATGTCTAGCCAAAATGAATGCGTGCAAATTCACAGGCCCCAGATGGATGTATTCACATATGCTGAAAGTATTAGAAGAGTCAATTCTCATCTTTGCAAGATCTTGGCAAATGGGAGAGGTGCTTGAAGACTGGAAGATAGCCAATGCCACTCCAGTCTCTCAAAAGACTTAAGCATATTAGGATAAAGAGTAGTGGCTCTGATTTTTCTGCAAGGATGTTCATACCTTCTAAGGTGTTCCTTAGTCTGTAATTTACCATAATGGTGTTTTGTTTTACAGCATGGGAGATTTCTAATGTACCTAATCCTTTACAGAGGAAGCTGGGAATATATGCAGCAATAAAAGCACACCATATAATTCACTATTTATAAAATTTCATTACATATCATTCAAATCGTAAATTTTAGGAGTAAATTGTTTCCATATCATCTGAAAAGACTGAGAAAATGATGGCCTTAATTTTCTCTTCAGCTAAGATAAATTAAGTGGAAAATACACCTTAAAATGTATACCTACTAGTGGACAAAGGCATACTTCACTTTTCATTGAAAACATTAAAAGATTTATTTTTCAAAATAAGTGTTATCATAAACTAAGGAAAGAGTTAAACCATGAAATGAGACCTTGTAATTGTAATGGAATCAGTTTTTCGTAAGTATCTTTAGTGTTTGAAGGATTTTAAAGGCTAAATGAAATCTTTATGGAAGATAAAATTACTGATGTAAGAAAGAAATCAAGGCACATACATGTCATCAGTAAACTGTCAACGAGAAGGCTAAGACCAATACACATTGCATGGATAAAGAACAAGACTGCTATATCTCCTTTTAAATCTACTCCTATCATGTAGAGAAGTGAAGACTAATTGCATTCAGCAGCCAAGGAGATGAGAAAGCTTCAGCTCACTCAGCTTCAGAATATCTGCATTTGAACTGAGAACAAACTGACAATAAATCATTTTGTAAGCAGTGAGAGGGAAAAAAAGAAAAAAGAAAAAAGAAAGAAAAAAAAAGAGGTATGGATACATGATACAGCTCAAGCTAAAAAGGTACTGAACCATCCTTACCACTGACCTTAGAATTTAGACAACTAGAAAACATTCAAATGCTCTGGTAGTCCTCTTTGCATCTCAGTTACAAAAACCTTAAAGTGAGGGAAAAGAAATATAAAAGAAAGGGGTACCATGAGGTACAATAAGTTTGGGATTAACAAAGACACCACATCACTTCTATCCAGAAGTATAATTAAAATTACATGCCACATCTGAAGAATCATTTAACAAGTCAAGAGCTTCATAACCATAAATTAAAATAAGTCAAAAGTTGACAAAGGAAATTCAAAATTAAATTCCAGAAAGGAAAATAGCAGCTATAAAATTGTAGAGAAAATATATATTCAGATGTGGAAAGAGTGAGCGGAAAATACAAATATTTATAAGTAATGAAGTATTCTAAAATATTAATAGCATCACAGTGCTCTCTCACAGAATCATAGAATCTTAGAATGACTTGGGTTATAAGGGATTTCAATGATACTCAAGTTTAAGTCCCTTGCCTCAGGCAGGATAGCAAACCACTAGATCAAGTAGTAGATCAAATTGTCCAGGGCACCATCCAATCATGCTTTGAATACTGCTAGGGATGGGACATCCATCAACTCTCTGGACAGTTTGTTCCAGCATTTCACAACTGTCTCAGAGAAAAACTTCACCTGACATCTAATTTAAATCTTTGCTCCCTTAATTTATCCCCCATTCTATCACTATATATCCTTGTAAAATGTTGATTTCTCTCCTACTTATAATCTGCCTTTAAATATTGGAAGGTTGTAATGAGCCCTCTGTTCCAGACTGAACAACATCTCCAGTCTGTTTTCACAGTAGAAGTGCTTCTGCCCTTTGATCATCTTCACGATCATTCTCTGGACCTTCTCCAAGAGCCCAACATTTTTCCCATGTTGGGAGCCCCAGACCTGGATGCATTACTCCAGATAGAGCCTCAGGTTTATCAGTATAAGGGAGGGACAATAACATCCCTTGCCCCACTGTCCACTTCTCTTCTGATGCAGCCTAAGATACCATTGGTCTTCAAGACTGCAAGCACACACTGCTAGGTCATGTTAAGCAGACAAGGAAAATTATTTCCTCTGGTAAGCAATCTTGCCATAGGGCAATGACCTCATTAAAAAGAAGATAAAAATAGATATACACAAAAGGTATAAAATATAAGATGTTCTTGACTGAAAATAATTTGGGCATTTCTTTTAAGAAGAGTAACACGACAATCAGAGAAAAATCTGTAAAAGAGATTTTAAAAGTTGCATTCAAAGATCAAATATATGCATTGACTTAGAATGGAGGAAATACAATTCACTAGGAGCAGAATTCCTAAATAAACATGCATTAAAAAAATCAATAGAGAATCCCTGAAATTGATGGTTTATGTTCTTGAATAATGCATCACTGCCTGTAAGCCATAACTCCAATCTGCACAGCAGTCATTAAAGTAATAGCATTTTTATTAAATTTGAAAGAATGGAATTGCCTGCTTTTCCTCTCCTGCAATGTCTGCAACAGTGTTTAACAATTTAAGGAACTTTTGTTTGTTGTTATACTGATGGCAATATTTAAGACATAATGACCATGTCACTCTTCACAGTAAAAAATGGTATTTCAAAAATGCCTTCACTGAAGAGATCGAACAGTTTCACTTCTCAGATTTCTTTGTCAGTCTATCATAAGATGGACAAAGACATTATTGTAGTTGTGTATGTTCATTTAAGTTGGAAGATTCTTTTTCTTTTCTCACTCCTCAGAGGCATATGGATTAGAAATTCATTTATTTCTCCTTGTTAAGAAAACACAATCTGAAGCAGAATCATAAAACAAATCCAGAATGAAGTATAATTATGCAACGAGTAAGCCTCTGCATAATCTCATTATACCACAGATGAGATTTGACAATAAAAGTAACAAGAACATCTAGAATTAAAAGTCAAAATTCAAATTCATACAGTGAAACACATTTTAACATAATGCTTAACTGTAGTAAAAAGCAAAAACAAACAAAAAAACAATAAAACCTAAAGTCTAGTAACATTTCTAAAAATAATCATCTCTTTGCATAGATAGAATAAAAGAAGAATGACAGGATAAAATCAGAGTAGAAAAAAAATTGATATTATTCCCATAATCCAGCTTGGTAGTCACTGAGGCTCAAGGAAAGATTCAACTATGGTCTAAAGATATAGTTTAATGTTCAACTTCTGTTTTGGACATTATCTATCTGTTACTGAGAATCTTCCACTGTCATTAAACTTGACAGTGGGATGGGAGGTAATGGGCAGTATTATGGGAGGTAATGGCAGTCACATTTATTAATTATTAATTTTTAAGTACAATGCTAATAGGTGAAAAATGAATAAAATACCAAATCAAGATTACGGGTAGACTTGAAATACGGGTAGAATTGAAAAGGAACAAAAATTAAGCCCACAAGAAACGGCTCTTTCTGCATATCTTTGTATCTTTATACTTTTTTTTTTTTTCCAATGAAAAGGCAATTTTGATATGGGCAAGACTGATATGAAGCAATATGGTCAAAATTTGGGGAAAATAATTTTATCATACATAGCAGGAACAAAAGAGATTTTGTAGCAATACTCTAGTCTTCAGAATAGAGTCTTGAGTCACATAATGAAGTAATGTTGAACTAGATTTTTTATCTTTGTTTGCTTTTCAGAACTCCTTAACTTGTGAATAGCTAGAATTTTTCATATATCTAACTATGTAAAAATTGTTATTGTAGTTCTTTATATTCCACTGACTTGCTTGCTATGCATCTCCAACAATTTTAAATCTTCTGGAGAAATCTAAGTCTCATTACTGAAGTAACATACCCAAATGCTTTCTTCTTGATGATACTGTTTCCAGTTTCGTCCACTATCACTGAACATTAGAAGGTAGTTTGTTACCCAGTCAGAGCTCCCATAACCACCTTGAGTAGCAACAGCAGTTATTTCAGTTCTTTCACCAAGATCAATCTGAAGCCACTGATATTTATTGGACACAAGTGGAGACCAACCACCAGCACCTAAAAAAGAATGAAAAATATTGGAATTTATTCCTAATTTACAAAACTGATATATATAAATATTTATCATTATTATTTTATTTATTATTATTTAACCAGAGACTATAACTTCATTAACTCTGGTTTATGTGAACTCTTACAGTACCTTCAAAAATGGATGACTGTGAAATGCTGTTCCACTGTATACAGATCAGTGTATTAAGAATTAAAATACATTTTCTGATTTTACATTTTCCTCTTAAAGTGAGTATAAAATTTGTATGCAAAACAATCTGTCAGTATGAGATCTACCCACGAAATTCCAATCAGGAGACAGATCAGCTTGTAAAGATTAAGTTTAACCCAAAATACTTAGATTATATATATATTTATGTATATATATATATAATCTAAGTATTTATATAAATACTATAAATATATTTATAAATATATTATAAATACATATAAATTAAAAGAGAGAAAGAGAGAAAGAAAGAGAGAAAGAGAGAAAGAAAGAGAGAAAGGGAAGGAAGGAAGGGAGGGAGGAAGGGAGGAAGGGAGGAAGGAAGGAAGGAAGGAAGGAAGGGAGGGAGGGAGGAAGGAACTCGGAAGGAAGGAAGGAACTCGGAAGGAAGGAAGGAACTCGGAAGGAAGGAACTCGGAACTCGGAACTCGGAACTCGGAAGGAAGGAAGGAAGGAAGGAAGGAAGGAAGGAAGGAAGGAAGGAAGGAAGGAAGGAAGGAAGGAAGGAAGGAAGGAAGGAAGGAAGGAAGGAAGGAAGGAAGGAAGGAAGGAAGGAAGGAAGGAAGGAAGGAAGGAAGGAAGGAAGGAAGGAAGGAAGGAAGGAAGGAAGGAAGGAACTCGGAAGGAAGGAACTCGGAAGGAAGGAACTCGGAAGGAAGGAAGGAAGGAAGGAAGGAAGGAAGGAAGGAAGGAAGGAAGGAAGGAAGGAAGGAAGGAAGGAAGGAAGGAAGGAAGGAAGGAAGGAAGGAAGGAAGGAAGGAAGGAAGGAAGGAAGGAAGGAAGGAAGGAAGGAAGGAAGGAAGGAAGGAAGGAAGGAAGGAAGGAAGGAAGGAAGGAAGGAAGGAACTCGGAAGGAAGGAAGGAAGGAAGGAACTCGGAAGGAAGGAAGGAAGGAACTCGGAAGGAAGGAAGGAAGGAAGGAAGGAAGGAAGGAAGGAAGGAAGGAAGGAAGGAAGGAAGGAAGGAAGGAAGGAAGGAAGGAAGGAAGGAAGGAAGGAAGGAAGGAAGGAAGGAAGGAAGGAAGGAAGGAAGGAAGGAAGGAAGGAAGGAAGGAAGGAAGGAAGGAAGGAAGGAAGGAAGGAAGGAAGGAAGGAAGGAAGGAAGGAAGGAAGGAAGGAAGGAAGGAAGGAAGGAAGGAAGGAAGGAAGGAAGGAAGGAAGGAAGGAAGGAAGGAAGGAAGGAAGGAAGGAAGGAAGGAAAAGAAAGAAATACTTTATACAGGACAATTTATTGCTTCCTAAACTAAAGCAAGGGAGAATTAGTTTAGATCTTAGGAGGAAATTATTTCCTCAGAGGGTGGTGAGGCACTGGAACAGGCTGCTTGAAGAAGATGTGTAGTTCTAGGTCAGTTTGGATGGGGGCTCTAGGCATCCTGACCTAATAGTAGGCAACAGTGACTCTGGCAGAGGTTTAGAGCCAAAAGGTCTTTAAGGTCCTTTTCAACTTAAGTAACTCTATGATTTTATGGTCAGTCTACTAACTCATGACTCAATTCAGATGAAAGAGTCCAAGGGCAAGACACGAAGTGAAATGCAAAATGAGAGATAATACAAATAAGATATTTTTAAATTTATTTTGCAAATTTTGTCAAGTATTCAGACATGATTAGCATCTTGTGGGGTTTATTAGAGTATTAGGTGACAGGAAATAGGAAAAAAAATCCATTTTGTTCTCAGAGACTTGGATGTAACATAGAGAAATTCACCCACTAATGTTCTTGAAAAAATACAGAAAACGCAGAGCAACTGTATATCTAGTTGCCACTATAATCAATAAAGACTTTATTATTCAGAAAAAAAAAAAAAAAGAAAAAAATCATGAATCCAATCTTATGTTTCTGTGGAATTCATGGTTTCACATTTTCTAAGTATAACATCAAATGGTTTAATTTTATTCCAAAGTTTTGAGTAAAGTTTACAATATTATCTTAAGGGATATCATATTACGTATGAATTAAAGTAAGCAAAAAGTGTTTACAAAAATATATAATGGTGCACATATGTAATTATTAATTTTCTCACACATTCATACACTGATTAAAATGTAACAGAGCCCTGATTTAAATGTGCAGGTGAAAGTTTAAGACATTTCAAAGTTTTTTTTATTCTTTTTTAAGTTCGTCAAAGAAATCACGATTTTGAATTTCATATCAATATTTTGAGATATTTTACTTTAATTTTTCTTTTTTTTTCTATTTTTTTTTCATTTTTCCATTAGAAAAGACACATGCAGGATATACCAATAGTAGTTTCTATACAATTTTTTGATATTTTCTTTACAATCCACATGATTGTCATGGAAACCACAGTATAAACAAGGATTTGAAATTTTACTTAATCCTAATTAGTGAAATATTTGGCTAGCAAACTAAATTAAAACACTTCTATTCATCAGTGATATGAAGAGCACCATCATATCCATCCAATTTTATTTCCAAAACAATATTTAAATATTTTTAAAATGATGGCATGAAATCAATTCTGAATGAATATTTATGTCACAGAATTAAAATCACAATGCTTGCACATGGAAGTTGAAGAAATAGGCAAGAATTGGAAGTTTCTGAAAACAGTATGTCAAAATTCAGTTTCTAACAAGTTGTACATTTTGACACAAATTACATTCTTCCCTAACTGAATATAAAGCTGATGATATCAAACAGATGAACTAGAAGCATCTCTCTGAGATCAAGGAGAGAAGAACAATTACGTAAAATCGGTGTTCTGAAGAATGTAGTAGTAATACACCATACTTGAAGTTTATGTAAGTGCATTGACTTTTTTTAAATCTGACTTCATAAGAATGATGAAAATTCCAAATTAAATCACTGATTAAACTTACATGGTCACAATTACTTTATGTTTATATACTCACTAATAATTTCCATGTTCTATGTCATTACAGGCAAAAATTTTCAAAGGTGATAAATATCTTTTATGGTTTCATTTGCTGCATCTACACTGTTGTGTCACAACCATCAACACCTCATCTCTGTATTCACACTGTTTCATTATTCAGTGACTTGTAGAGTAGTCAGAAATTGTCAGACATTTAAGAAAACTGAATATACAAGTTTGGAGTTTAAATAAGGAACTTCATGACCACAAATCAAGTGGTTCATATCCGTAGCATATAAGAAAACTGTGGCACACATCATGCAAGACCATTCAACCTTACTTTCCACTAAAAATCCTCATTTTATGCACTAACACTTCTAAATATATCATTGCTCTACAGGGCAGGAGCATTCAAGATGGCAAGTTGTAACTGATAGGAGTACTCATACAGACTGTGCTGAGAATGTAATTTTTAATGTTCACCTGCAAAATACATTTTCACTTGGATACTCAAGAATATTATTCAGAGTGAAATGATGCAGCAAGTTAAAAAGAAATAAATTTTAGAAAATCATGTAAATCCATACCTCTGCTACTGCAGTACTATCTTCTACGAGATGAGGGAGGTAAATTTTCCTTAAATCTTTTCCAGTTTTAGCAAAATAAGCCACCATGTAGCCTATTTCTCCTCATCACATTGCCTGACATTCCATGGATAGAAGTGAAGGAGGCACAGATACATAGACTCCCAATGTCAGGAACAATCATTTGGGAAATTACAATAAAGATACAGAAACTCTCTGACAGTTTACCCCTAACCAGTTATAGATAAGATCCAGAATAGCTATGGAGCAAAAGCTGCAAGGTATCTCCATGAAAACAAAGCTTGTTCTGGATGCCTATTCATCAGCTGCAACATGTCTCCCACAGCACTGCATTGCTCCTCTTCACATCATGCCTTCAACTGTCAAAGGCTCTTAAGCAGCTTTCCTCCTGTCTTCTTCAGCAGCCTGATCTCCTCCTATAAGAGACTACAGGCTCAAGGAAATAAAACAGATGCCAAATCCTTCAGAAAAGACTATCACAGCATGTTAGATACTCATCCAATACTTTCTAGTCTCTTTTTCACTGTGTCTTACACCTGCATCAATGTTAATGTATATATCAAATATTTGAGACTGGCAAGATATTATTTGTTATAGCATACAATTGGACATCATGATGCATAAATTTGGGGAGCATGATGGATATCAGGACAACCTTGTTGCAAAACAGAGAGTTATATCAGATGTTTGTAATGTGTGGTGTGAATGTTTCCAGGCCAATCTGGGAAGCACTGAGGAGTCTCTATGGGATGTATATATTGTATATACTAGACATAAGTGTGCCACAAAGTTTGAGCACAAAGGGCTATAAGGATATTTACTTGTCAACTCTTTACTTCCTGATCGATTATTTTTGCAATCTTCAGATAAATTCTCTTGTCTTTTTACCTGTCTTACATATAAACAAAGTATATTTTCTTCAGTTACCTCCTACTGTATTTTCTAACAACCACTGGTGAAGGATTTTTCTCACTTCTGAACTAACAGAAAAATAGAAAAATCGTATTCATAATGGGTTATATATAGATACATTTGTTTTCAGTCTCAGAAGGTTTTGGGCCCTCTTTATTCTCCAATTCATTACTAATAATGAAATTATTTTCATATATTGAAGTATTTGCATGCATTATACTAAAAAGTTTTGTGTTTCGCTTCAGTTTGAACACTGGAATTAGAGAGCTAATTTTTAGAAAAAGCATGATGATTTGAAGTTAATAAAATAGAAACAGAGTGGTTTGGGTTGGAAGGGACATTAAAGATCAACTAGTTCCAACCTCTCTTCTATAGGCAGGGATACTTCCCACCATAACAGATTTCTCAAAGCCCTATCCAGCCAGGCCTTCAATGCTTCCAGGAAGGGAGCACTCACAACCTCAATGGGCAACCTGTTCCAGTGTCTTACCACCTTCACAGTAAAAGATTTCTTCCTAATATCTAGTCTAATTCTATCCTCTTCCAGTTAAAAACTATTTCCCCTCATCCTGTCACTATATCCCCTTACAAAAAAATTCCTCTCCAGCTTTTCCGTCATCCCCCTTCTGTTACTGGAGGGCTACTATAAGATCACCTTGTAGCCTTCTCTTCTCCAGGCTGCAGAATTCCAGCTCTCTTAGCCCATCCACGTAGGGGAGGTGTTCCAAGCCCTCTGATCATCTTCATGGCTCTCCTCTGGACCTGCTCCAACAACTCTATGTCCTTCTTGTTTTAGGGGCTTGAGAACTGAACACAATACTCCAGATGGTATCAAAAAGCAGATGGTATAAAAGCAGAATAAAGGGGCAGAATCACATCCCTTGACCTGCTGGTTACGCTCCTCTTGATTCAACCCCAGATATGGTTGGCCTTCTAGGCTGCAAATGCACATTTCCAGCTCATGTTGAATCTTTTGCCAATTAACACTCCCAAATCCATCTTCTTGGGGCTGCTCTCAAGCCATTTTCTGCCCAACTTGTATTTCTGCTTGGGATTGCCCCAACCCAGATTCAGGATCTTGCAATTTTGCCTTGTTGAAATTCATGAGGTTGTCATAAGCCCACCTCTCAAGCCTGTCCAGGTCTCTCTGGAAAATATCCATTAGCATGTCAACTGCATCAGTCAGCTCAGTGTCATCTGAGGGTACACTTGATCCTACTGCCCATGTCAGCTACAAAGATGCTAAATAACACCAGTTGGCCCAAGACCAATCCCTAAAAAACTCTACTTATCATCTGTCTCCACTTAGACTTTGAACAGTTGACTGCAACTCTCTGCACAAGACCATCCAGACAATATTCAGTGAGTGGTCCATCAGTCAAATTCATTTTTGTCCTACTTGGCAACCATGTGGGAGAGTACCAAACACTTTAGACAAGTGCAGGCAGATTATGTCAGTTGCTCTTCCATTATTTACTGACATTGCAACTCAAAGAATCATAGAATCACAGAATCATAGGGGTTGGAAGGAAACTCAAGAGATCATCTAGTTCAACCCGCCTGCCAAAGCAAGTTCCCTACACTAGGTCACACAGGTAGGCATCCAGGCGGGTCTTGAATATCTCCAGAGAAGGAGATTCCACAACCCCCACCCGGCAGCCTGTGCCAGTGCTCCGTCACCCTCACCGTAAAGAAGTTCTTGCACACATTCATGCAGAACCACCTGTGCTGCAGTTTCTGTCCGTTTCCCCTTGTCCTGTCTCCACACACTGCTGAAAAGAGTCTGGCCTTGCCAATTTGCCCCCCACACCTCAGATATTCATAAACCTGGATCAGGTCCCCTCTCAGTCTTCTTTTCTCAAGGCTAAAGAGACCCAGTTCACTTAGCCTTTCTTCATAGGAGAAATCCTCCAGGCCCTTCACCACCTTTGTGGCCCTCCGCTTATACTGGGAGCCCAGAACTGGACACAGTACTCCAGATGAGGCCTCACCAGGGCAGAGTAGAGGGGGAGGATCACCTCCCTTGACCTGCTGGCCATGCTCTTTTTAATGTATCCCAGAATGCCATTGGCCCTCTTGGCCACGAGGGCACATTGCTGGCTCATGGTCAATATGTCATCCACCAGGACACGCAGGTCCCTCTCTACAGAGCTCCTCTCCAGCAGGTCAACACCCAGCATGTACCGGTGCATGCAATTATCATAATGTTAATTAATGTTATAATGTTATAACATTAATTTTCATGTCATATAAATGACAGTACAGTGGCATTTGCTCTCGCTCTTCTCCCAAGTAATGAACAATTTTTTTCTTCAGAAATTATGCTAAGAGATGTTGTTTATTAGAGTGATATATTTACAGTTTACAGAACAATTTCATAGGCACTTCTCTTAGTGTTTAACAGGATCATAATCCTGTAATGTGAGTCCTGGATGTAGATACTAAGTTCACAGGATGGATTTTTTTCCATTTAGAGTGCCTATATTTCCAGAAGATTTTTATTTCCACGCACTTCGAATATATTGTAAATAGTATGAGATGACTGTATTTACTTCTGGAGGTGAAATATATTTTCCCTTCCCTTGTGAGCACTCATATAAATAGAACACAGTATCAAGTGAGCATTTGTTCTTAATCTTGTTTCATTCCTTCTAACATTATCAATTACATCAATTTCAAATTCAGTCTATTCTTGCATGTTTAGTCCTAATAACTACTAGCAATGCTTAAATAAATAAATAAACTAACACATCACAAAGAATACTTTCCTTTGATTAACTGAGCTAGTTATGTTGTCCATATTGGCTACTTAACAGGAGATGATTTTAAATTGATAAAGTCTCATCAGGGATAAATTCAACATTTTACAAAACAGATATTCTACATCCAAATACTTGGCTACTAAAGCATCTTACTCTTAGAGAGGTCAAATGGAGTGTATTAATGCATTAAAAAGAATGAAATATTAAAATGTTATATTATTTCCATTCTCAGAGGTGCTACTATATATACTGGGATACTACTATATGTACTATATACTACTATATGCTACTATATACTACTCCTATATGAGATCCCCCTTTGCACCTCACAAAAGTATCAGAACCGAATAAATGTTGGGGTAGAAATATTTCACCTCAATTTTATGAAAACAATTCCCCTACTTTTGAACAAGGCAGATGAAAATTAGACTTTATACTGTTACAGAATTTCATTTATACAATAACAAAGTACAAGGAAATTAATTCTAAGGAAGAAAGTTGCAGGTGAAACTGAGAAGAGCCAAATGAAACAACTTCAGTGTTTTTTTGTCTCTGAAGCCTAATCCTCTTCTATTAAAATGGAGAAATCATCAGGAACATTATCTTTAGCTAAATTACAGGAATAAATAAATAACATTTTATTCAGAGATCACTAAAACAGTGGGTTTTGAATAACTGGGAAAGATAAGACTTTCAGCAAATGATTAATTTCTACATAAAAAAGGCATATTATGTATTTGTCAGATGTTAAAAGAAATTGTGACCTGTCACTTTAATATTGTATAGCTCTCCTGAATTAAATGCCATGGTTAAGCATTCTTGCACAACTGAATTCCACAGAAAATCAGTCAGTGTCTTCATAATTTCCCATGAAGTCTCAGAGTGTTTATATAACAGCATTTGAAAATGTCCTAGCTATTAAGAACTGTCCACATAGGAAACAATTCTATATAATCCTTCATCCTGAAACTAAAACAAAACATAACTCCTCACTCATGAGAATATTTCACTAAATACGTGTGTAAAGATTGAGAAGTCCCACATGACTGGCATCTGATTCTGAGAGCTTTAAATTCTACCTCAGTAAATAAGAAAATACCCAAGTTTTTATTTCTAAAAGCTGAGAAATTCAAAGAATCTTGCTGAGGGATTTACTGGAACAAGTACATAAAGAACAGACATTTATTAACTTATCCAAAGTAAGTAGAATTTCTTACATCATAGTCAACATGCTGAGCTTTCTCAGTAAAAATAAAAAAATCCTAGAATATTCCTGGGACTACTGATCTAGGCAAAACAACAGACAAGCTAAATAAACGCTTTAGTCAGGCAAACACACTTTCAAGGAATCAGCTAACTGATCAGCTACTTCAGTAGCCTCAGATGTGGAGCAAACTTGATTTTGTAGGAAAGTCTACCCTGTTTTATGATACTCTAAGCCTCAGAATGAATGGTGGAAACAGTTACTGCTTTTGAAGTCAATAACAAGCTACATTTATTTTTTCATTAGTCACAATATTTAATATACAAGGATCTTATATTTCAAAATGGTGGAAAGTATTATAATAAGAATATTAGGTTTCAACTTCCATTTGGAACATGTAACATTTATTAAGTTAAGAAAGTTTCAGTGGCATCTTTGATCCTAAAGCTTGAATTGCTAGTTATTTTGGTGAATGACTGAGTGAGTGAATCAGATTTTGAATCTCATTTTTAAAAGTCTTTGAAGGCGTTTCAACTCAGGCAGTCATTATTTAAATATTTCAAGGGAGACTTTCTCAAAGGTGATTGACATAGTTTATCAGAAGGTCAATATATTGACAGTGATTCAGAGAGTTAAGAAAGCCACAATTATTTCTTCAGATTTTTCATCAGCAATGTAAGGTAAAAATCTATGAGGAAGTTGTTTACACAAGGCAACACAATTTTTATGCATTAGAAAGCTCAAATCTGATTCAAATGCTGTATGGTAATTGTTGAGTCACAACCTGAACCTCTGATTGAGCACTTGGAGAAAAAAACTAGTCAGCCCTTGGAGCACAGGCAATTCACCTGTGTGACTGAAAGGGGTGGAGCCAGGCTCAACCCCTCTTAGACCTCATTTAAGGGCTTACTGACAGTGAGGAAGGAACTCTTGTTGGAGATCCCTCCTTTGAGGAGTTTTCCCTGCAAATGTCAATCCTCAGTGATGGGAGACCTTCAATTTCCTTATTTCTTTGTAAGACCTTCTCATTGTGCTGGTCCTGTTGCCATCTTACCACTACAAATACTCATGCAATTAATATTATGCAGTGTTATTTAACAGTAGAGTACATTTTCACCTACAATTTTTGAGAAATATTATAATGAAGCTATAATTGTGTGGGATACATAGCCACCTCTACTACATGTAAAACAAACAAACGAACAAACAAAATCCCCAGTGAAAGGCTGGTGCTAGAATGAATATCATTTCAATACAAGGATAATTAATTAATACTTGTAAAGTAACTCTCATTTTTCACCATTTGTATTTCTTACCAAAGAAAGTATTTGGGAAGGCTGACATTTTACTGCAAGACTAGAATCTCTCTAGGCTATTACCACCCACTTTTATTTAACGATCATGATGTTAGTTAGAAAACTCTATCTCTTATTAGGAGCTAGGAACTTCACTTAGCTTGCAGGTACACTCCTTTTTGGCAGATGTTATGACAACAATGAAACGCAGAAACTAAGCCATAACTTAATTTTGGAAATTGTTTCAATCTTAAGGAAATTTATTCCTACATAAGTGCTGTTGTCCTTCTCTACAGTTTTGGTTTAGGATGATGCATGAGTAAACCCTGTTGTGTGAGAACCTTGAATTTTTACTATTTATCTTTAATTTTTGTTTGATTTTTTTAATATTATTATTACTTCGGTTAGAAAAATGATGTTGTTTACATCTCATCATTTTGGATTTAGTCTGAGGGTGTGGGTTCACAGATGGAGGATGCCTAGAAAATTTCATGGGGCACAAAAATAACTTCTTGCCACAATCTGTCATTACTGTTTAGTTTACTAAGAATTCTGATCTAGAATCTGATACTGACATTATTTCTAATCTCATATACAATACTGCAGTAGCAAAAATAAACAAATGTAGATGTGGAAAGCAAGTTTTAATATTTGTTACAAGAGAACAAAAAGATATGATAGCTAGCTCTAAAAACTGTCCAGAACATTCTGATAAAAATGTGTAAATTGTTTCATCTTAGAAAATTTTTATGTGTTCTTTACCTAACAAGTCATTTTTGAGTGAATTGAAACCTTTATTTTCTCTGTTGAGTGGTATTATACAACATGTTAGTCTGTATTTGTAGTATGTAAAACTAGGATAAATAATTAGCCATAGGAAATGGCAAAAAATACTTTTACACTGGCAAGTGTGTTTTTACTTTTCACTTATTTGAAGTATGCTTTTACTTCTGCAATTCATTCTCTTAAAATCTTTATCTTTTTATATCTTTCTGGTTACTTTCCTGTAACAAATATTCTGTAAGTCAATCAGTATAATCTTCACTTTGGCTCTATGAAAACTATGCTGTTTTAAATGTCGCAATGTGTAGCGCAGTTGCATACATATAAATTTTCGGGTAATTCCATCTAATGAAATCAAAAGATGCTATCCCCTACATATGAAGTATTTCCCAAATTTAGTATTCCATTTATGAATACCAGCATTATATTCACTTGTGTAATTGCATGTCCTGTGAAACTGCTCTTAGAAAATGTGTAAATTAGTAAAAAATACTTGAAACCCTATTTCCCATTTTACAGGCATTTTCCAGTAGTTCATTTATATCTACAGAAAAATCGTCATATTCTCAGCTAGAAAATTAGCACAACTCTCCTTAAGACACTTTATTTTGTTCTTTGTCATCTTGATATGTTTGTATGCTGAAATGTGGATACAGCAATTTAATATTCAATTTTCAGATAGACACTTCTCAACCAAACTGTTAGCCCTTTTCATTCTCATGTTTTAATACTGTAACTCTTACAAAATAAATAATCTCCTAATAATACTTTCTAAGTCCTTCATTATTTATCTTTAATCTGAAAGAATTTTCTGTTCTTGTGATTTCTGTATATTTCAGAATTTCTGGATTTTCATGTCAATTTTCACCAGAAAATGTGTAAATAAGTACTTGTGATTTAAAAGAAGTTTGAACATCTTAAATTAAAAGAGGAAAAAGAGCATAGTCCTTATTTGGTAATTTTTTCAGTCATTATGAAAGAATGTAACTATTGGGGGGGGGGGAAGATGGGGAAAATACAGTTGAAGAAGAATTAGAATGTAACAATCATCAAATATAATTAGTTCTGGCTTGATTTATCAGAGCTAAAAGAGAACATATTTGTTGGTAAAATACTTCAATTATCTCATAACTATTACCAGAACCAAGATTTATATTATGGCTTGTAATGGTTTTATGGTTTTTGGTACTGGTATTCCACATCATAACATCATGTAGTGCACTTAGAGTTAAAGAGTTAATGCTCCAGCTCCGTGGACCATCGATAGTTCCAGGTATGCCTGTCTCAGAAGAGAAGAAGAACTACATTCCCCAGAGGACTTTGCGATGCTTTGCGTTCTTACGTGTTTACGCTCAGAGGGAAAGATAAAAACTGTCTGCGGTCACAGGACATGCTCTTTCCTTGGGGATCGACTCAGCAGTGGGTGCTCACTGCCATCCACCTTCAGCGTTAGCGTAAGGCCTTCGGTTTATCGGACACTCTCTCGCTCATTTTACTTGATTTATTAGCTTTAATTCCAATTATATTGTATTATATCGTGTTATTTTGCTTTCCGATATCTATTTAGTAAATTAGCTTTCCTCCTCAGATTGTTGCCGCTGTTTTGTTCCTAGGCCCATCTCCCTTTTCCCTTTTCCCTTTCCCCTTTCCCCTTCCCCTTTCCTGAGGCGTGGGTCTGTGGGTCCCCCGCACCAATAGTCACGGAACCGGGCCGAACATGCCCGTTGACATTTCTGGCGCCCAACGTGGGGCAAAACCAGCTGCCTTAGCCAGGCAGAGACATACTTTTAGAGTGAATCTTTGTCTCTCGTTAGCAGGCTTATCTGTACTGCAGGTGCTGTACGGCAAAACACGACCTTGAAGTCTGGGCATACTGCCAGTTGTCCTGGGATATTTGTAAACTTTTTGGGTGCTGCCAGCTAGTTTTAGTGAAGAAAAAAAAAAAAAAAAAGCTTTCTCTTTTTAAACTGCTCTTAAAGGGACTGCATTTCAGCGGTTTTTCCCTTGTAATGCTCAGAACGTACTGGGACTGCATTTCAGCGGTTTTTCCCTTGTAATGCTCAGACCGTACTGGGACTTAATTAAGTTTGCCAGTCTGATCCATGGAGCTTGGTCTCTATATGATAAACTAAAAACACTGATGGAAATACCTTCCTGGCTTTTGTATACGATGTGGCATTCAGTTCCGGAGGGAGTAACTCCAGATGAAGTTGCTAACTCTATGGAACTTGTGATTTTTAAACAGACTCCTGGCCTCTCCTTTGAATTCATTATGCGTTTTCTGAATGCTCATCCAATGCTCATAATGATTGTGGTGTCAGTCTCCCTGAATGTACTCTTCATCATTTTACTCAGTATTTGTATTTATAATATTTTGAAAAAACCCTCCCTAGAGCCAGAGAATACTGACTGGCAGGAAGTTTGGAGGGACTTAGGAAAGACTTTAGAGAAATAGGCATCACCAGTGTCATGGAACTTTTCTCCTGAACACCTGCAAGATCCTGAGAAGTTAAGCAGATTTTTGAGATAGGGATGTTGCGGCTCAAACAGATCTGAGGAGGCCCAAATTATTTGGGGTCTGGCTTATGCTTACTGGGCCTTATTCAATACTATCCCAGAGAGGCATAGAATTTTTGAAATAGAGCGAGAAAGTCTCCAAGCCGAAAGGGACAGTATCCTGATCCAGAAAGGGAGTCTTTTAGCTGACAATCAGACTCTCCAGTCCAATCTAGATGCCCTCCAGACTGAGAGAGACACCCTCCAATCCGAGAGAGATGCCCTCCAGTCTTAACAAGAAGCTCTCCAATCCAACATGGACACCCTCCAGACCGAGCAAGACAACCTCTGGTTCGAGAGAGATGCCCTCCAATCTGAGAGAGATGCACTCCAGACTGAGAAAGATGCCCTCCAGACTGAGAGAGACAACCTCTGGTTTCAACGAGATGCTTTCCTATCCAATATGGATGCTTTTCGGTCCCAGCGAGATGACCTCCAATCTGAATTAGACACCCTTCAATCTGACCAAAAACACCTCAAAGCTGAGTATCTTTCCTGCCAAGGTACATTATTCCATTACGAAAATGAACTGACCCATGTTCGGGCTCAACAAGACAAGCTCCAAGGTGAACTAAATTCCCTCATAACTCAGCGAGATGAACTTCGAGCCAAGGATGATCATTAATACTAACCAATATGATCAACCACAGGTGACACCAAATCGATGTCATTTGCCCCTGTAAGAGGACGGAGAATGAAAAAAGTCTCAACTCCCTTAGAAGAGAAGAAAGAGGAGGAGCTGAGAGTGGAAGAAGCAGACTCTGAAAGAGAAGAAGAGAAAGTAGAGGAATCAGACACTGTAAGAGAAGAGGAGAAAGGAGGTCCAGAGGAGTGGTTCAGAACTCTAGATTTTCCAGTAAGAGGGCTGAGTCACCCAACAAGATCACGGTCACCAACGCCTAGAAGGGCAATGAGTCCTGAGTAAGAGTAAGAGATGAAAGAGAGATTGTTACCGATGTTACTCGACCCCTGAAAATGAATGAAATTCGAAAAAAGAAAAGACTTTACACGCCACGCAAATGAACCTATTGTCACCTGGTTACTACGCTGTTGGGACAGCGGGGCCAATAGTGTGTGGCTAGATGGTAATGAAGCTCACCAATTGGGTAGCATTGCCAGGGACTCTGTTATTGATAGAGGCATTAGTACATGCCACAATAGACCCTTCACTCTCTGGAAGCGGATGCTGATAGCCATGAAAGAAAAATATCCCTTCAGAGATGATCTGTTGCCTGAGAAGAAGAAATGGTCTGATATGGAAAAAGGCATACATGATTTGAGAGAATATGCTGTGGTGGAAATGTTACATGACTCTGCATTCATGCATGATGAACCAAACCAAGAGCATGACCCTGAGAGAATCAGATGTAATCCAATTATGTGGCGTATATTCACGAGGACTGCACCAGACAGTTATGCCAGTACATTAGCAGCAATGTATGGCAGAAGACAAAGAAGGCCCCTTATAAATGACCTGATTAACAAACTTCAAGACATTGAGTTACATTTAACCCCTCCACAAGCTTATGTTTCAGCCTTTGTGAAGGCAACTGAAAGAGTGGACAGACTAGAGAGCAATCAAGAAGATATAATGGACGAACTGACTTCTGTGCTTGATTCTGACGAAACTGATAGATTTGATGGGAACCAGGATTCCCAAAACAGTAACATCTCAGCTATCAAAAGAGGACGTTCTCCTGCTCGAGGAAGTGACAACAGTAAGACTATGTCACGTATTGCCTTGTGGCGTTACCTATGTGACCAGGGGGAAGATATGAAGAAGTGGCATAAAAAACCCACATCTACACTTCAGGCACAGGTAAGAGTTACGAAGCAGATCAACCATCAGGGTGAACTTCTCCAAGAAGTTGACTGCTTCAGTGACTGCCGGACACGGCAGTAGCCATAAAAATAACAGAGGTAACAAATAGAGGGGCCCTGCCCCCAGCCAGTGGGGGGAAAAGGATAATAGAGTGTATTGGACTGTGTGGATTCGATGGCCTGGCACATCAGAACCACAAAAATATAAGGCACTGGTGGACACTGGTGCACAGTGCACTCTAATGCCCTCGAGTCACCAAGGGATAGACTTAATCTATATTTCTGGGGTGACGGGGGGTTCCCAAGAGTTAACCATGTTGGAGGCTGAAATAAGCTTCACTGGTAGACTGGCAAAAACATGCTATTGTGACTGGCCCAGGGGCTCCATGTATACTTGGTATTGATTACCTCAAAAGGGGATATTTTAAGGATCCCAAAGGGTATCAATAGGCCTTTGGAATAGCTGCTGTGGATGCAGACAACGTTAAATAGCTGTCTGCTTTGCCTGGCCTATCAGAAGATTCATCTGTTGTGGGGTTGCTACAAGTGGAGGAGTAACAGGTACCGACTGCTACAAAAACGGTGCACAGATGGCAGTACCAAACCAACAGGGATTCCTTGCTCTCCACTCATAACCTGATTCGTCAGCTAGAGAGCCAGGGAGTGATCAGTAAAACTCACTCACTGTTTAACAGCCACATATGGCCAGTGCGTAAAGCCAGTGGAGAATGGAGGCTGACGGTAGATTACCGTGGCCTGAATGAAGTCACACCCCCACTGAGTGCTGCCGTGCCGGACATGCTACAACTCCAGTACAAACTGGAGTCAAAAACAGTCAAGTGGTATGCCACCATTGACATTGCCAATGCT
This sequence comes from Cyrtonyx montezumae, assembly GCF_038088225.1. Taxonomy (NCBI): domain Eukaryota; kingdom Metazoa; phylum Chordata; class Aves; order Galliformes; family Odontophoridae; genus Cyrtonyx; species Cyrtonyx montezumae. Next base: position 869,896 of record NW_027072033.1, read on the forward strand.
TTCTTCTCAATTCCGTTGGCCACAGAATGCAGGCCACAGTTTGCCTTCACCTGGAGGGGCGTTCAGTACACCTGGAACTGTCTGCCCCAGGGGTGGAAGCACAGCCCAACTATTTGCCATGGGTTGGTACAAACTGCATTGGAATGGGGCCGTGCTCCTGAGCACTTACAATACATTGATGATATCATTCTGTGGGGCAATACAGCAGGGGAAGTTTTTGAGAAAGGAGAGAGAATAATCCAGATCCTTCTGCAAGCTGGCTTTACTATCAAGCGAAGCAAAGTGAAAGGGCCTGCACAGGAAATTCAGTTCCTAGGTATAAAGTGGCAAGATGGACGTCGTCACATCCCTACAGATGTGATTAACAAAATCACTGCCATGTCTCCACCCACTAGTAAGACAGAAACCCAAGCTTTTTTGGGTGTAGTGGGCTTTTGGAGAATGCATGTTCCAAACTACAGTCTCATTGTGAGCCCTCTCTATCAGGTGACGTGGAAGAAGAATGATTTTGTATGGAGCCCTGGGCAGCAGCAGGCTTTTGAGCAAATTAAGCAGGAGATAGCCCGTGCCATGGCCCTGGGGTCAGTGCAGACGGGACAGGCTGTAAAAAACATCCTCTACACTGCTGCTGGAAAGGAAGGTCCCATTTGGAGTTTGTGGCAAAGAGCTCCTGGAGAGAACCGAGGCCGACCCCTTGGATTCTGGAGTCGGGTGTACAGGGGGTCTGAGGAGCACTACACTCCAACTGAGAAGGAGATCTTAGCCGCGTACGAAGGGGTTCGAGCTGCTTCCGAAGTAATCGGTACTGAAACACAGCTCCTTCTGGCACCTTGACTGCCAGTGCTGAACTGGATGTTCAAAGGAATGGTTCCCTCCACCCATCATGCTACTGATGCCACTTGGAGTAAGTGGATTGCGCTGATTACACAGCGAGCTCGGATGGGGAACCTCAGTCATCCAGGAATCCTGGAGGTGATCATGGACTGGCCTGAAGGTAAAAAGTTTGGAACAACACCAGCAGAGGAGGTATCGCGTGCCAAAGAAGCCCCACCATATAATGAACTACCAGACAATGAAAAGAGATATGCCCTGTTCACAAATGGATCGTGTCGCATTGTGGGTAAGCACCGCAGATGGAAGTCTGCTGTGTGGAGCCCCACACAACGAGTTGCAGAGGCCACTGAAGGAAAAGGAGAATCAAGCCAATTTGCAGAGGTAAAGGCTGTCCAGCTGTCCTTAGATATTCCTGAACGAGAGAGATGGCAAGTGCTGTATCTTCACACTGACTCATGGACTGTGGCAAATGCTTTATGGGGGTGGTTACAGCAATGGGAACAAAATGGTTGGCAATGGAGGGGTAAACCTATTTGGGCTGCTGAACTGTGGAAAAACACATTGCTGCCCGAATAAAGAATATGCTTGTAAAGGTGCGCCATGTAGATGCTCATGTTCCTAAGAGCCGGGCAATTGAAGAACAACAAAATAACCATCAGGTAGATCAAGCTGCCAAAGTTAAGGTGGCTCAAGCAGACTTGGACTGGCAACACAAGAGTTAATTATTTTTAGCTCGATGGGCCCATGAGACCTCTGGCCATCAAGGAAGAGATGCAACATATAAATGGGCTAGAGACCGAGGGGTGGAATTAACTATGGATGCTATTGCACAGGTTATCCATGACTGTGATACATGCGCCACAATTAAACAAGCCAAGAGGATGAAACCTCATTGCAGGGAAGGGCGATGGGAAAAGTATAAATATGGGGAGGCATGGCAGGTTGATTATATCACCTTGCCACGATCTCGCAATGGTAAGCGTTATGTGCTCACCATGGTGGAAGCAACCACTGGGTGGCTTGAAACATATGCAGTACTCCATGCTACCACCTGAAACACCATCTTAGGGCTCGAGAAACAAGTCCTATGGAGACATGGCACTCCAGAGAGAATTGAGTCAGATAATGTGACTCATTTCAAAAACTCTCTTGTAAATACTTGGGCCAAAGACCATGGCATTGAATGGATTTATCATATCCCCTATCACACACCAGCTTCTGGTAAAATTGAAAGGTACAATGGGTTGTTAAAAACCATGTTAAACAATGGGTGACAGAATATTTAAGCACTGGGAGAAGCATTTGGCAGAAGCCACCTGGTTGGTCAACACTCGAGGATCCATCAATCGTGATGGTCCTGCCCAATCCAGATCTCTACCTACTGTAGAGGGAGATAAGGTCCCTGTAGTACATGTAAAGAACATATTGGGAAAAGCAGTTTGGGTCCTTCCAGTTTCCGGAAAAAGCAAACCTCTCTGGGGAAATGTCTTTGCTCAGGGACCTGGGTCCACTTGGTGGGTGATGAAGAAGAACGGGGATGTTCAGTGTGTACCACAAGGGAATTTGATGTTGGGGGAGTGCAGTCGGTAATTCCATGTATATACATTTACATGTTGTGTTTGTGTATTTAATGCATGTAATCATTGTTCTTCTATACATATATATCAAACATGATGTAGTGATGTAGAATAAGGGGTGGAATGTCATGGTTTTATGGTTTTTGGTACTGGTATTCCACATCATAACATCATGTAGTGCACTTAGAGTTAAAGAGTTAATGCTCCAGCTCCGTGGACCATCGATAGTTCCAGGTATGCCTGTCTCAGAAGAGAAGAAGAACTACATTCCCCAGAGGACTTTGCGATGCTTTGCGTTCTTACGTGTTTACGCTCAGAGGGAAAGATAAAAACTGTCTGCGGTCACAGGACATGCTCTTTCCTTGGGGATCGACTCAGCAGTGGGTGCTCACTGCCGTCCGCCTTCAGCGTTAGCGTAAGGCCTTCGGTTTATCGGACACTCTCTCGCTCATTTTACTTGATTTATTAGCTTTAATTCCAATTATATTGTATTATATTGTGTTATTTTGCTTTCTGATATCTATTTAGTAAATTAGCTTTCCTCCTCAGATTGTTGCCGCTGTTTTGTTCTTAGGCCCATCTCCCTTTTCCCTTTTCCCTTTCCCCTTTCCCCTTCCCCTTTCCTGAGGCGTGGGTCTGTGGGTCCCCCGCACCAATAGTCACGGAACCGGGCCGAAGCTGCCTGTAAACCGTTGACATTGCTTCATGTAACTTTGGAGCACAATATTTATTCATAAAATGTCTAACAAAGAAGAACACATGCTAAGTGAAGTTCAGTATAAATACAATTTTGTCCATAGATTCATAGATACATTAGGTAGGAAAGGACCTACAAGATCATCTAGTCCAACCATCCTCCTATCACTATCCCTACCCACTAAACTACTAAATCAAATCCCTTAGCACCTCATCTAAACGCTTCTTGAACAGCGCTAGGGATGGTGCCTCAACCACCTCCCTAGGCAGGCCATTCCAGTGCCTGACCACTCTTTCAGAGAAAAAAATGTTTCCTCAGGTCTAATCTAAATCTTTGCCAGTGCAACTTGTGGCCATTCCCTCTCATCCTGTCATTATTTATCAGGGAGAAGAGGCCCACCCGCTCCTCACCACAACCTCCCTTCAGGAAGAGGTAGAGTGCAATAAGGTCTCCTCTGAGCCTCCTTTTCTCCAGATTAAACAATCCCAGCTCCCTCAACCGCTCCTCATAAGACTTGTGCTCCAGACCCCTCACCAGTTTTGTTGTCCTTCTCTGAACACGCTCCAGGAAAATCAAAACTTCCTTTGTCAAATCAAAGCTTCCTTTTTCAACTATCTGGATTTCTTTTTCCTATTTTCTTCAAGAAACATTATGATGGCTTTAGCCCTCATTTGTGATTTTCAAATATATCATTATAATATTCACGAATTAAATCAGCCAACCTCAACAGCTTAGTAAGAAATTCAGAGACTTCATTTTTGCATCAGTTTTACAGCAAGTAGTGTACAAAAAATGCAAAGCTAAGCTGTATTAGTTATAAAGTATGTTTATCTTACAAGCTTTTCTCATGTTGAAAATTGTGCTTTTTAGAGCATCACAGCTTCTTACTTTTAATAACAGCCATCATAGAGAGAACCACAGTAATAGTGTTATATAATATATGCAAGTAATAAATCAATGTAGCTGCTGTGTAGAGAAATTTCAAAAGTGTTAAAAGCTTTGATGAATAGAGCCACGCAGTTTCTGTGGTCTACTATGGTTACAACTACTATGATTGGTTTTGAATTGCATCTCAAAATACTGCAGAGCATATTTTAAAAGAACATGCTCACAATGTCAAAAAATGATATTAAAAGTCGTACTGTCTATTCTTGCTTGTAATATTTAATTTTATGAAGAAGCAATTCTTTGCCATGAGTTTTATAAGAGGTTAATCTGATATCAGGATGAAAACAAATCACCAATTATGCACAAGTAATTGTAATTTTAGGAATGAACCTTTGATCAGTTTTCATTGTGAATGATTTCCAATGTCATGTAACTCATGAATAATTAAAATGCCAATTAATAAACTATGTGTGCTGCACCTGAATTAGTGCCTCTCTTTTATTATGTTGTCTGACAATGTCTGAGGCAGATGTTGGTGGTATGGAACTAGAGGGTAAGCGTTTCTGCTAATATTTTGCTCCATTTTTTTGCCATGTGACAGATGGTGGCAGGAGGGCATTCTGACAAAATGGTGTCTGACAAGGGAGCATGATGAAAAGGTGTGTCATTGTATTCCTCCATGAGTTAAAAAAAGGGGCCCGTTGACAATACCTGACACTGAATTCCAGCTCTGGTAACCACAACAGTGGGCCACCTCCACTGGAGCAGATGTTTAAGAGAGCTGCATGAAAGCTTTTGTACATCACTGAAAAAAATGCACAGCTGTTAGCGGTGATTGTCATTTAAGGAAATAGTGTTTTATAGCTGAGAATTTGTTCTGTGAAACAGTGTTTCAATGCTTTTCTTGTTGTGATTTTAATGGAAATAAATCAGAGCCATTACTCTCATAGCAACTGAAAACATAATGAAATGCAAATGAGAAATATAACAATAAATAGAAGGTCGCCAGATATTTGTGCTTCATTTATGTCTATATTTTATGAAATTGCTAATTGCCCATTGTGATCTGTCTGGCAGTACGTTTGAAATTATACTGTCTAAGTCCAAACATTCATATGGCAGCTTAACTAATACAGTATCCTCATATTGAATTAAAAAACAGGGCTGTACAATTATTTTGTGTTTCTGAGAGTTTTGATAGTTGTCTTGTTGTCACAGATGTGTTACAGGCATATAGGAAAAATCCATTATTGGGTGGCTCCCTTGTAAAGAACCATGTTTGTTAGTTTTATGGATGTGAATATATAGGTACTTGTTGTATATATAACAAATACACATATCATATGAATCCATTTGGAGAATTCTACAGAACAGGTAGAACTAAAAATTCAAATATATGTATTTCAAATAAGCACATTTTACTTTATATAATTTAAATAATATAATTTACTACTATAATAAAATGTGCAAAAGAGAGTAAACATCTAAAAATATATATATTTACATCCCTTGCATTGTAACATTATTTATGTATGAATAAATATATATTAGTAACAATACTAAATAGATTTATGAGGAATAAATTAAATTTATACTTCTAAGTAGTGTGAAATTCTTTCATCACATGTCAAGGCAAATTTGGATTAAAATTGCCCAAAAGACAACCAAGAACTTTTGAGAGTTACTAACATGTAACTACCATATAAATAATAATAATAAAAAAGTAAAATTTTCCAGAATAAATAATATTAACAGTATCATGGACTTCTGTAGCAAATAAAAATAAAATAATAATAATAAAAAAGTGTTGAACTTTTTAATGCTTTTTTAAACTGCATTAATATAGAGCAAATTTGAGTTATTCTAAAATTACTAAACTAAAAACAAAAATGCACTATTCTTTTATTGAATATCTTAGAATGTATGAGGATACTTGTGTATTCTTATCTCAAGAGGTTCTAGTTTAGTGTGCAGGAAAAACACATAGTAAGGGTTTTTTTTTTGTTGTTTTTTTATTATTCAGTAGCTGAGAGTCTTGAGCCATCATTCTAATAGCCAAAATTCAACTTCTAAAAACTGATTCCTTGGAAATTTCAATACTATTGTGTTCATTTTTGTTTACTAGATATTATGATATAAGTAAGATCTTGGTGTGGGCCATCAATCAACAGCAGTCCTGGTATTAGCTGACAGCGTTAATGGAGCTGATTTGCAGAACAAACTCTATAACTCAGTTTAGGATTATAAAGCAGGTAAGTATTTCACTGTGGGTGTGAGAGAGATAACTCTGCCCATTTCACATACCCTGTCGTCTAACAAGCAGCTAGTGTACAGGTATGGATATACGTAAGCACAAACTACATATTCATAACTTATCTCCACTTTGTATTATGAGTTCTAGAAGGATCTCTTCAAGCTTGCATTTACACAGTGCCTCCTGTTAGCTGTGGGCTGGAGTTTCAGGGATGAAGAAACCCTCATCTTCCTTGTGAACTCTCCATGAACTCAAACTGCACAACTGCAGTCCCATTCCAGTTGATTTCCAAACCACCAAGCAGAATGCAACTGGCTTCCTGCTGATGCTGACATTCCAAACCCCCTTTCATCAGTAAATTTCTATGAACCAGTTCCTTCTCTATCAACATCCAGGGTTCTCAAGACCTTCACTAACGAACGATGCAAATTCCAGCAAGCTAAGTCTTTCCGTATTGGTGTTGGTTTATAATGAACTGAGTCCTCCTAAATTCCTAAGTTTCTTCCACCCTCTAATGTACACCTGCTTATTGCTATTCAGAGCCTTTTACAGAAACTTTTCTGCCCTGATCCTTGATGGTCAAGTCAATCAACTGCTACTTACATTGTCTTACTCTTCTATTAAGGCACAGGGAATGGAAAAGATGGGACTGCATTTCAAATCCACTGATCTGTAAGCCAGAGGAATTACTTTATAGGAAATCTTGGAAGTGTTGTTTATTATTATCATTTATTTCCAATTTCAATTGCCTGCTCCAGACTTAAAAACAGAATGAAATTTTATTATGTTGTTTTAAGGTTGTTTTTTTTTAATCTTCTTTTCTATTTTCTTTATTTTTAATCAGTAAAACATCCCTAGTAATTCTAAGATTTACAAGGATGTTTCAAGTTATTAGATGATTAACATGGGTGTATTTTCTTCCGTTATAGCCTCTCACATTTGGATGACATTGTAGACAAGATTTAATGCAAGACAGCTAAGAGGTCTGCCTGCATTGCTCCAATGAAGAACTGGTGCTGCTAAGATCTATGGGATATGAAAATAATAACTGTGAAATTGAATCTAGGCAAACTGGGAGACGGATTAAAGGCTAGAAAGAAATCTGTAACCTTGTAAGCCAAACTGCTTTAGGAAGTGGTAAACTACAAAGACAATTGTGTCTCTGTCTCCTCTGATCTTAAAAACTCTGTAAGGTTGTCCTGCTTTTATGAGTATTCTATATCATGAAACCATGTGTCAGGCTGTTTAGGGCAGATGCAGTTTGTTGTGGACCTGTAGCTCCTGGTCCCATGCTGTTTAGTGGTATCATGTAAGTTTCAACTCCCCAAGGGGAACTACTATTCCCAAGAGGCTCTAGTGTTCCCTACATTATCTCTGATTCTGGGTGACAGGGAGGAACAGAGAGTCCAGGTTCTGGCAATGCAGCAAGCAGCATCGGCAGAACTCGCCCCTCTCCCATTTTACTTGATTTATTACTTGCAACTCTTTTTTCTAATGATTATCTTACATTCTTTTACCATTCATAGTAAATTTGTTATCTTGCTTTATCTTAATTGGGTCATTTCTCTTTCCTCTGTCATGCTTAAAACAATGATTGAACCTCTATCAGGTTCATCGGGTAGAAAATTAAATGATAGAAGGTCTTTTCCATACCCCTCTAGACTGGAGGAATAATCAGGATTTCATAGTTGTCCAAAAGGCAAAACAATCCCTAGAGGAAGCACAGTCAACAGTGTAATTAGTTGTAAAATCTATGATTTTAATGAGTCGTTTCTTTCTTAGCCTGAGAAGTTTATTGATGTCTACTTTTGTAAACCTACCAATTTCAAGGTTGACTTTTTTTTTTTTAAAACGAGACAGTTAGCCTTCTGCAGTGAAATAGTAGTTAGCCTTGTGATACATACAAAAAACACTTACAAGAGAATGTGATTTCCCTGCAAAATATAGGGACAGAGAGGGGAAATACTAAGTCATAAAAGTAGTTCAGGCTAATAAAAGGAATACTTCTAGATTATCAACCTTACCCATAAATATGGCTACAGTACTGAAGAGTAAGTACAGAAATCAGAATATATCAGAAGACATAGTTCTTAAATACTTATATATACATGAAGCTTGGTTAGTCATTAAAAATCAATGGCAAAACTAAACTATGATCTAATTTACTGCATTATAGATTATGTGAGAGATGCATATAACTAATGCTCAGTTTTTTTCACTGATGTTTCTGATGAATATTTTCAACCTGGCAAAATAGAAATGTTTTTATGTATATGATAGGGATTTTTTAAACTTCCAAAATCTAAGTCAGAATACTTTTATTTTAATAATTCAATATACTTTTTATATAGAATGTATTATAGTTATAATATGGTAATTTGAAAAAAGTGTAAAGACATGAAAGTTTAAAGAAATGGAACATGTATTCCAGTATCAGCTCCTTTCCAGAATATGTATTTCCTAAAGATAAAGAGTCTTTTCCCAACTACTGGTCATTTTAAAATTCGTATTCTGTACTCCCATTAGTACTTTAATGTATTCTAAATTTATTAGAAAAAATCTCGAAGGAATATTCTTACTTTAAGAAGGTCACTAATGGTGAAAAAATATTGAAGGCCTAGAAGCCTAAGACAATGTCTTTGTAAAAGACGAAGCAAAAGAGTATTACAAGATTGTCCAGAATTATTATGATCAATGAAACGAAAATATCTAAGTACTTATTGAACAAAACATATTTTAAGATGTCTTGAAGTTTCAGATGCAAAATATATATTAAAATTGCTTATAAACTTTGGCTACATTTTAAAAATTACTTTTTAACATTCATTTCAAAGTTTTACTAGAAGTAAAAAAATATAAGTATTAAGCATTACTTGAAGTACTCTACATATTCTGGATTGTGCATATTATAAAATTCTTGCCTTTGTGACTCTCTTCATTTACTTGGCATGAAGATCTCATCTGAAATCATCATGAAGAGGGCACTTTAAAAATCTATCTGAATTGAAATCCACTCTGATCAATGACATTAATTATGTACAAGTCTATGCGGCCAGATGATATACATCCCAGGGTCCTGATACACATCCTGAAAGAACTGACTGATTGTGGAAGATCCTCAATTTATTGCCTTCTGTCCTAAGGCTTCACCACTCTTGTCCATTACCCCTGAGAGTCATGGCAGATAAGCTAGGGAAAGCCTCTAATCCTCCTGGCCAGCCCATGTTGGCTGACTTGCCTAATGTGGGGCAAATTCTCATAACTTCAATGGAATAACTTATTGAATATGCTTGGAAGGCTAAGAATATCTGGGAAAAGTAATATAAAATCAACATTAGCTAGATTTTTCCCTCATTATTTTTAAGCATATTAACAAAGCCCAAAAAAGGGCAAGTCACCCCATGGGACCTTGACTGAACACAGAAAGGCCAGCAGCTGACTTTAATAATTTCAGTTTTGTTACAGAAAAATTGAAGATGCTGGAATTCTGAATATACCTCTTGATTACATTATGTACTTTGGTTGCAAATGCCTTTATTTTGGCTTGTTGTGAGTGTCGTAGATGATGTCAGTTCTTAGATCTTTTAAACTTCACACTTGGGTTAACCCAAATTGGATTTTTGCAGGTCATCCTGACTCACCATCACTCTCCATGAAGTGACTCTATTCATTTTGACCCTTCATTACACCTCTTTTTATTGAACTGATTACTTTTTACATGTAACTCCTCCATGGTGTATTCAACTTCATAGAAAATTGAGAAATTTTCTAAAAAAAAAGGGACTCATGTAATATCTGTTAGATATGGCCACAAGAGAAACACATCATCAAGCCCTTTGCATCATGTTGTTATTGATGTTTTTCAGTGTCAGAGAGATGTTTATAGTAACGCCAGTCCAGGAATTCCATCCAAAACTTGGTTGTTGGAAAACATCTAAGGTTAGATAAGAGATGTGTATGTTTCTGGGATTATTCCTTTTATGGTTTATATTGTGGAGTATTCTACACAATCTATGATCTGAAATTTCTGTAGCTTGTAACTGTAATTCAACTTGCCAAACTACTATATATAGCATTCGGTATTTGAATTGCTTTGGAGATGCTCAAATGGAAAATTCTATCCATGTTTAACTTTGGAGCAATGTGCAGAGTTGCAGTATGGTATAGAAGTACCTTAACTCAGCCTAAATAGAGTATTCAGTTTTGCTATCCACAGGACAAAGAAATCTCTAAGATATTAGAAAACGTATTTGATGGTCCTGGCAAAGCAGTAAATTATCTTTGAAAATATTACATGGCAAATTCAAAAATTTTCAAATTGGACTGGATATGCTTTTGGAGAATGTAATGCACAAACACAAGTATTGAAAATGGCATTGCAAAACCAGTTACTGCTTGATAGGTTGTTACTTAAAGAATAAGGTCTATGTGGCATGTGAATTCTCAGCTGGATACTGGTTTACCATCCTTTCACAAACTCTGGGACTTCCTGGGTGGGGAAAGCAGCTGATGTGTCAGATTGTGTTAACTGGACTGTATTTATTAGTTGGTAAATATATTGTTAAATGTATGATTATTCAGCTACTTTCTTCTGTCACTTTTCACTCTCCCCTTCTATTTGTTACATCATTTTTATGTCATCTCTACTGAAGATAAACATTTTGCTACTCATTGACTGATCTCAGTCATCAGATGGTAACTGTGGCAAATTGAATGACTCTAATTGTTGTCTAAGGATCAATGACAGTGGTGAAGTTGTTAAATGAATTGCCAAGGATATATGGGAAGTAGCCCATGTTCCCAGCCAAACCAGGAAAAACCCAGACTTCAAACTTTTTCTTGCTCCCAGGTGGCCCACGTGTAAAACACACTCTATTTCAGTACTGTGTGCTATTGCAACTCTAATGTTTGTTCCTCCTATGTTTTATTCAAATTCTATGTACTTTGAAACAACTTAAACTGACAGACAAGTCCAATAGATCAGGGCAACACTTGTAACCAAGCCGAGGAATTCTTCTGTGGTGATTAAGTAAAACTAAACTCCCCCTTAAACCACCTTCTCCCTTCTTTCCCTCATGTTTGTTTTTCTTTTTTTCTTCTCTACTTATGCATCAATTTCAATATAAGTTTGAGCCACTAAGTGGTTTGAAAGGAAGTTTTCTGTACCCCTCTTCCTCCTCCCTTCCTTCCTTTCCTCCCTTCCTTCCTTTCCTCCCTTCCTTCCTTTCCTCCCTTCCTTCCTTTCCTCCCTTCCTTCCTTTCCTCCCTTCCTTTCCACCCTCCCTTCCTTTCCACCCTCCCTCCCTCCCTCCCTCCCTCCCTCCCTCCCTCCCTCCCTCCCTCCCTCCCTCCCTCCCTCCCTCCCTCCCTCCCTCCCTCCCTCCCTCCCTCCCTCCCTCCCTCCCTCCCTCCCTCCCTCCCTCCCTCCCTTCCTCCCTCCCTCCCTCCCTCTCTCCCTTCCTTCCTTCCTTCCTTCCTTCCTTCCTTCCTTCCTTCCTTCCTTCCTTCCTTCCTTCCTTCCTTCCTTCCTTCCTTCCTTCCTTCCTTCCTTCCTTCCTTCCTTCCTTCCTTCCTTCCTTCCTTCCTTCCTTCCTTCCTTCCTTCCTTCCTTCCTTCCTTCCTTCCTTCCTTCCTTCCTTCCTTCCTTCCTTCCTTCCTTCCTTCCTTCCGAGTTCCTTCCTTCCGAGTTCCTTCCTTCCGAGTTCCTTCCTTCCTTCCGAGTTCCTTCCTTCCGAGTTCCTTCCTTCCTTCCTTCCGAGTTCCTTCCTTCCTTCCTTCCTTCTGAGTTCCTTCCTTCCTTCCTTCCTTCCTTCCTTCCTTCCTTCCTTCCTTCCTTCCTTCCTTCCTTCCTTCCTTCCTTCCTTCCTTCCTTCCTTCCTTCCTTCCTTCCTTCCTTCCTTCCTTCCTTCCTTCCTTCCTTCCTTCCTTCCTTCCTTCCTTCCTTCCTTCCTTCCTTCCTTCCTTCCTTCCTTCCTTCCTTCCTTCCTTCCTTCCTTCCTTCCTTCCGAGTTCCTTCTGAGTTCCTTCCTTCCTTCCGAGTTCCTTCCTTCCTTCCTTCCTTCCTTCCTTATTCCTTCCTTCCGAATTCCTTCCGAATTCCTTCCTTCCTTCCAAATTCCTTCCTTCCTTCCAAATTCCTTCCAAATTCCTTCCTTCCAAATTCCTTTAATTTAATTTAATTTAATTTAATTTAATTTAATTTCCTTGGCTCAAAGCTCGTTTCATGAGGCCTTTTTGGCAATAACTGCAAATTAACTAGAGAGTGAGTGGTGGGTGTCACCATACCACAGTATGTTTGCTTATGACTGTAAAGAGAAGTAGGACAAGCAGTATATTTTGAGAGGGTGGCTTGAAGGAGCTGACCACTGTAAAAGGCAATAATACCTGTGCAGTGGCAACAACTGGTTTAACAAGAGTAAGTGTAGAGTCTTGCACCTAGGGAGGAATAACCACATGCACCAGTACAAGCTGGGGGATGAATTGCTGGAAAGGAGCTCTGAGAAGGGGGACTGGGGTGTCTTGGAGGATGACAGGTTGGCAATGAGCCAGCAGAGTGCCTTGGTGGTCAAAAAAGCCACATATGCCATTAATATTCAGTTCTGCATATATTTTGTGCCACTTGGGAATTTTTGAAATGAACTACAAATTTCATGAAGTGATTACCTTGCCATGATATTTATGGAACTTTAAAGTTCATTTTTTATCTTTTCTTTCAAAGGTGAGAAACAATAAGAAAGAACATTCAAATTACATCTTTCTGGAATATCTACATGCTCAGATTTTTTTTAACTGCAGAAAATAGCTAAAGAAAGAGTGTTTCATCCTCCAAATAACATATATAGGAATTTTAAGCTTTGGATCCTATCTGACATCAATTTTTAGGAATTTAAAATATTGAATTTTGTATTATTGTATTTATAAAATAATTATTACTTATTCTAAATGATAAATACATGAAGTAGGAACGAAGTTTCTAAAAATACTACATTTATAACGAAAGAAAAATATCATAAAACATGCTACTGATTCAATCTCATTCATTCATTCACTCATTCATTTTTGCCTCACTATCTACCATGATTTCTATTTAATTAGCTAGGGAATATGAAGGAAAACCAGCATCTTTTAATTTAATTATAAATTAACACTTTTGTTTGCACATAAATAGCCCTGCTAATGGAGATACTTGACATTTTCATGTTGATTTCAGTCAATGGTTTTCAGCTATATACACAGCTGTACTGCAGATTAATAAATACAGAAAATAAGGTTCAATCCTTATCTTTCAGCTTAGCTGTTGTAGAATGTCCATAGTAGTTTTGTGTGATGCTTTGTAAATTAGTGGCAGATAGTGGAATTTACTTCAACATTGACAATGATATTAATATGCTGTTGAATCCTGCTCTGTATAGCAGGAACCTTTTTCACACATTCTTCCCACTCATTACATTCAAAATATTTATTAAAACCTACCTGATTCTTTGATAAATAAATAAATAAAAAAATTGTCCAAGAACCAAGGATAGATTTCATTTCTCACTGAAAGTCTGAAGGAAATGCAATAGATAATATAATGTAATGATATAAAGGCAGAAGGAGGAGAACTGTTGTATCTTGCATGCCAGCAACACGAGCACTAATTGAAGGTAAAGAGAAGTGATTTAGTGGATGTGGTAAGAGAAAAATCATTTAATTTTTCATCTCACACTTTCAAATTAAAAACTCTGGACTTTATGTAGGTTACAGAAATACTATTTTATATTTTCATATTACTTTCCTTTATAAATGAACAATTTAAGGGTTCTTAATTGGAATTCGAGATGTGTGTGAGTTTACTGGAAATTAGTAAAGTATACGTTATACAGAAATTTTGTCACTTCCTTAACTTAGAAGATTGACCAAATCTCTCATTTTTTGGCATAACTAACAATGGGCAAATGCTTCTGACATTTGTTTATTAGCAACACAATTCTACTCTCTTCAATCCTAAACAATTTGAAACAAATTTAACTGTTAAATTTTTATGTTTGTTTGGTCTTACTCTCAGCCTATTCAAGCTCATTTAAAGAAATACTTGAATACTGTATCACTAAGAAAGTTATTTGAAAAAAAACTTCTCACTTTTTTTTCCTATTTAATAGCTATATTCATGGTGGATAAATAAACTCAATTTCAAGTATGAATTTATAATTAATACCATTTCCTTGCTTCTTCTGTGCTTTTCCCTACAATGTTTAATGCTAGTTTCTTACTCTACTTTGCAGTAATGTACTGCATCCTTTCTCCCAGACACTCTTTTGCAAACATAAAAATTGTCATAAAAATAATAATTTAAAAAATACTTTAGGCAACAATGAAATGTTGCTTCAGATTCTGTTCTCATCGAAGATGTTGTGAGCTTGATGATTCGTTAAAACTCCTGTAGTCTAGTTACATAGTGCAGCATGTAATGCATCATACATAGCTTCATATGTGTCAAGAGGTTAACTTCAAGTATTGTAGGACAAGTGTAAATAACATCTTCTATAGCAAGAGTGAAACTATTCAATTTTAGAACAATTTAATAAGTAAGATTAATAAAATAATTAATATTACAATTAATATTGTGCAATTTCTGCTGCATCAAGTTAGATTATACATTCACAAGGTTTTCAGTAACAATATAGTATGCATCTTCTGATCTTTTGTGTATTATTCAGTGCAAGAATAATTGCTTATTTTACTCGGTTTAAAATTAAAGATTCAGATTGGCAATTTTGCTTTCTTCCTACACATCTACTGAAATCAGGTAAGTCATAAAAATTTAAGCCACAGTGTTAGCCGAATCAATTTAGATTTGCTCGTGTATTATTAAAGAATGAGTATTAAAGTACAGCATTACCTCCAGATTAGATCTTTTTCATTCAAGCTTCATTTTATTATTGCTTGTAGTAAAGTAAAGTATCATAGTTAATGATTTTTTTTTTCTTTTTGGCAAACTAATGAAATTGAGGGAATGATCTCATTTTAATTACCTTTCAGTAACTATTTTAGCTGCTATTACATTTTAGAAGTTGTCTGCTTTTATTTTCATTTCCTGTGATGGCTTTTGCATTTAAAACTATTTCTTAAGAAAAAAAAAAAAAAGGAAGCTTTTGCTGGTAAGTAACCTTTTTTCTAATTCCATGAGAAACCTTTTCTTTATTTTTTTTAATCAAACTACAGATGTGTATATTTCATTTGTCAATTCTGATCTACCCAGTGCAAGTTATTCAGAAGTTATTAAACTACAGTATTTGAAAAAAGGGAGGTACTAAAAGTTATCTTAAATACTTGGTAAAATGGTGGAGAGAATATTAATTAAAAAAACCAAACAACAAAAAAAATTTCTTCCTACTTCAGGGAAAAAGAAAGCTGCAAGTCAGATTGGATTTCTTAGTTACTTAATAGCTTCCACATTAAATTTTCTTTTGATAAATTCTAAATCAAAGTTACTCATTGAATATGGGACTTTACAATCATAGTCAAATCTCTATCCAGCTCACTTAGTTGCCCAGATAAGGAGTATACTTGTCAGACAGCAGTCTTTTGAATTTTTACCTATAAAAGGTAAAAGAATTTTCATATGCAAGCTATAGTTCTTGGATGAAGTGCTTACATCCCAATTAATAAATATTTTCCACTGATCTCAGAAGAACAATGAATGAAAGAACTTCATGTACTTGCAATAAACTATAGCACAATATTCATCATTCTGCAGTTAAAAAAAGATCACAGCAACCCTGATCTCAGCAATGACAAAATCTTACCCCTTTTTGACAGGATTTTCTTTCACAAGCTGTCACTGGAAAATAATATATCAAGATACCTTCTTTATTTGGAGATGGAGCAAACCATCTGTAATGACAAACTTGAACTGAAAATTCACTATGAGAATTACTGGCAAAGTCTATGCAGATTGACTCTACGACCCAGGTTAAGTGCTGATACTGGGATTTCAATTACTAGTGATGATAGGCATGCTCTGCATGCCGGCCATTATTTGGATGCCTAGCTTCTACCTATAAAGAAGAGTATGTTTCACCTATTTTATGTGAAAAAAGAAGAAACAAACATGCAAACCATAACTTTAAGTACTTCTATTCCTGCCTCCCTTATTCAAGACTTTTGCAGATCTGAGAACTTAACGATTATTGTTATCTATGTTCGTTGTTGTTTTTGTGATTGTTTTGTTTTGCTTTTTGGTTGTTTGTTTGCATTTTCACTTCAACCAAATTAGCAACCTGAAACTCCTTTTTGTTTTGTTTTATTTTTTCTTTTATTTCATGTAATCGTGGAGGTAGGAAAAAAATAGAAAAAAAAATGACCTGTATTTTTAACAACCCTTCCAATACTCAGTTCAGCATTAAAGTAGATAACAATATGAAGAGTAAAAATTTATATGCTGTACATATGAAATTTCCCTCTTCCTCTTTTTTATTTTTATTTATTTATGATTTTTTTTTTGCTAGAGAATATGCTGAAGAAAGAATACACTACTGGTTTATCTCAGCTCTGAGATTCATTTATAATCCAAACTCTTTTGATTATAGTTCCGATTTGATATGTGATGAGTGAAGTCTTTCTTCTAAATGATAAATTTTATAACTAACTTAGTTAAAGTGCTATTTCATTATTTCAATTAATGATCATATCTAGATAATTCTGAATAATTAATCTACCTTGGCATGATAATTTACTTCTATCAATTTCATCATTAATTATATGTGCTTACTTATAATATTTATTTAGAACAAGTAATGAACACAACTGGGTTTAGAATTTCCCTAGAACTTTTTAGAAACAGTTCTGTACAATAACAGTAACATAATAACATAAAAATATTTTTTAAGATGAATCAGCTAGACCTTAAGCCATTTATTTTGGATTGTCTTAATATTGTGCTATTATTTAAAATTAGAAAGTCATGAAACATTAAACCAAAAGTCTAAAAAGACCACATATATTAAACCTCTTCATTATGTTATATTAATAAACAAAGTTAGTACTACACTGAATATATGAATCACTGTGATTTTTATTGTTGTTGCTGTTTCTGTTGTTAAGATATACTTTTCCATAAAAAATATCTGAATGTCATTAGTTATTTCTCTTTTATTTAATTCTTACTTGAATATAGTATCTACTTTTTGATTATTTCAACTACTTTAGTACACAGCAGGAGAATTTCATTTTCCAAAGACTCAGATATTTGTAAAGCTTCAGGAGATCAATATACCAACATTCATTAAAAGTCTGCAGAATATTTGCAGTTATTCCTTTTTGTTACCAGTTTGTATAATTACTCTTGGCTTATCACATTTTAGTTATCTGTTCTACTAATCTATCTTTATTGTCACATCTTTAATTCTGTCTTTATTTTAACTCAGTACATCAATGTTTTTTTCTTGAAAAATATAATTTTATCTTTTCAGTACATTTAAGTTTTCTTACTAATTTAGTAATTTAGAGAAATATGGTTAAAAAGCTATTCAGTGCTAATTGCTATTGAAATGTTTATATGGTTGGCTATTGAAATGTTTTTGGATATTGGTATGTTTATAAGAATATTTGATTTATATATTTACTGTCTAAATGTGATGGTTTGACTCTATTATTCTGTGTGAAAGCACTGTAGTTTTTCCCTATCTAAATTATGTTCAATTTTCCCTAATTCTGGAAATTTAAGAACCCCAACCAATTATCAACTTTGTCTGAAATAAATATTTGCTTTACAAAGTAGACAGTTATTTTAAATTAAATGCAACTCCATCTGCGATTAAGTTATCAATATATTTTTTTTTCATATTATTATTTTATAATATATTTTAAAACTGAAACAGTATGACTTTGCTTCTATGACATTACCGACATTATATCAATCTCAGTCATATCCCCTTTCATACAACAGATATTTCTTGTGGTCTAACTTTAACAGACATTTCTCAAGCGGTATAATCACTTGCTATGTTTTACCCAAATTTAACCTTCACATACATATTCCAGCAAAGAAAATTGGATTTTACTTTGAAAATTCAGAAAGTTAAATACATATTCAGTAGAAAAAGTACTCTCTTGATATCAAGTAGAGTGTCTACCCCTAATTCAAAAAGAAAATGATGGTACTCTTTTAAGCTTCATTTACTGAAGAATGAAGAAATCTCATCCCATTTACAAAATTGTACTGAATTATATTTTTCTGAACCAAAATGCACCTAACCAAAAAGTGTAATCATATTACTATGACAACAAAATGTTTGAAAATGCCACATGAATAAAATGTTCTAATCTGTACCCTGTTGAATACTGCAACCCTGTGTGTGATGCACAATAAAAAAAGAAGGCAGATACAAGACTTAGCAAGCTTATAAGCAACTCCCTCCTTAGCATCTAGATAAGATGGAAAGAAGTCAAAGGTAAAGCTGTGAGCATTTTTAATTTTTGCATGTGTTAGAGTATAACGTAAAAAAGACAATTCTAATATAATATTTGTTAACATGGTACAAATAATTTCACAGTATATGAAAAGACTCAAATGTGAAAAAGTTTTCACATATCAATTCTAGGAAGACCAATATACATTTTAATGAGAACTCGGATGTTAGGTAAAATTTTTGGAGCATACATTACTTCAAATTAAGCTAATTCAATTAATGAGATATATATTAAACTTCACAACTTGATTCAAACAGAAGTTCACACCTAGAAAATTTGTACACTGTGATAATGAAATAAATTAGGAGTTTTCTTGACTATCAAGTTTCTATGTAACATTATGTATCAAATGTTACAGTAAACCATGGAAATACAAGTTTGGAAATGTTTTGTCAGTGCGAAGCACTATTATATTTCAATATACTTAAGTGTTTACCAAGATTATATATGTATATATATATATATATAGACATTTATATATACATATATCTGTGGGTTACCAGATTTGTTTGAAAAGCTCAGAAGAACCACTACAGTTCTCATTGTCTGAACAGTTTCTTCCTTGTTTCACCATTAAACAATAGTCAGTGTTTCCAGCAGCTCCTTCTTAGAAAGGCCAGAATAGTAGTTCTAGACATCTTTTGCTCATGTTCAATTTATCAATAAGTATGAAATTGAGCTTTATGATTTCCTTAAATTACTCTGAATTTCCTTAAATTACACACTGAATCACAGCTTCAAAAGATCAGATAAAAATGATTTGAAATGGTAACGTGCACAAAATACTATTTTTAGGAATATTAGAAAAGTGTTGGTTTTTTTTTTAGAAAAGTTTTTTTTGTTTTTTGTTTTTTTTTTACAATTACACATATGGATCTTCTGTGATAAATGATCAAGGTTTAAGGTTTACAACTATGTATTAGCTACATAAACAAAAAATAATGCTATCAAAATCTAAGAGCTTTCAACAACAACAAAAAAGTGTTCCAAAACTAATAAAAATTACTGAAAATTTTATTTAATTACTAAATCAAATAAAATTAGAAGTGATACTGAGCTTTCAGAATATGAATGTAATAAAATGATAACCTAACAGTACAGTTTCCTTTCCTTTTCTTTACCTAAGATACAATAATCAAGATTCTAAATTTCAAAGAGAAAACAAAATAAAGGAAAAAAAAACAAAGAAATGAGCGAAACACTTTCCAAAAAGTATTTTCCAAGTATTTAGTTCTGTTTTGCAACTGTAATCTACATTTTCCAATACATTCTTACAGAATGGCATACAAGACACTTCTGTCTCCACACTTCCCCTATTTCTAAGTCATGAGAAATGAGCTTTTTTTTTTTTTCTTGCCAAGAAACAAAGTTAATTTAAAAGGTGCTCTTGGAATAGGCACAAATATATGCCCAGTGCTGTCTGCAGCTGATGCTAGAAAATCACATGAGGTTTTCAAACTCATTCAGGAAGAATCCTTTACAATTATAAAAGTGTTTATTCAGCCTCAGTAACCCAGAATATGTTCAATATACATAATTTCAAAAAAAAAAAAAAAAAAGAATAAAGGCATAAATCAATCAATATAATGTACTCACCCTCTCTTCGATTAAGCTTTGCAAAACGAGGACTGTGACTGCTAGACAGCTCTGATGAACTGCTGAATGATGATTGAGGCAAAGTAGACACCAACTGATCATCACAATTATCTGTCAGTGAAAATAATAACAATAATAATAAAGTTCTCACTAATACAGCAGTTACCCACTTATTGGAACCAAAAGCAAATATGTCTCTAGTAAAATATCTGAATTAAATCTGTATCTGAGAGAAGTACACCTCAAAGTATTGCCATATTTCATTTCTGTAGTATATTTAAACATATCTGAAGTTATTACACCTCTTGTTTTTTCCAAGAATCTACTACAGTATAACTTAATATGTGTCAACATTTTACACTGATGAAAACCATGACACTATGTTCTTCAAGTGGCTGTACATTTCTAAGCTAACTTCTGAGACCATACCTATAGCCAGTCCATAGCTCCCTCACTACTATCCATACGGGTAGGTATTCACAACATTTAGCCCTGTTTTTATTTGAATAGCATGAACTATAGACCTAACACGTGCACTATATTCCTTTTAGACTTGAAAAGAAAAGCAAAAATCATTTCTTCAATTTTAAGAATGGTAAGAATGTCTAAAGAGAAAATCTTTTGTATTTCTAATGTTATACACTTGGTAAAGATCCAGCCCAAAATCATTATTGTATAGTTATTTGCATGCAAGTCCAAACCCCATACAGAAGGACACCTGATTGTTTCAGGAAAAAAAGGAGTTAAATGCAGCTTAAAATCAATGGTGCATAAATAAGTAAATGCTAATCAATAATATGGATGTCAAATGCCTCTTCAGCTCAATTACTATATGGGCCATGTGTTCATTCTCCATTTAGATTTGCAAAATATAAATTTATAATCAATTTATATTCCAGTTTTTGCTGAAAGAGGATTAAATTTAAAACACTATAAGTGTATGCAAGTCTTCCTCTAGCTGTACTGTGCTGGTACCTGTTGATTATAAAATGCAGGCAAACTATATAAATTATTTGTATTCACAAAGTGGTTCTTTTCAGAACAAACATTACATGGATGCACTTGAGAAATGACAACTCAGAGGTGAGTACTTCTTTTACAAAGCTTCCTGTTTGTCTACCAGATTCCCACTATCAAAATCAAGAATTAAAAGATCTTTTAATTCAGTTATAATTGAGTCTTTCTGCTCAATAATTGAGGGTATATATGTACTAGCATCATTCCATTCACACAAATGCAATTTCTCCATGGACTTTTAAAACACTCAAATCTTTTTTTTTTTTTTAATTGGTTTGTTTCTGCAAGCAAAACTCTTTCTAAAAGAGCAGTCTTTATACTGTCCATGACTACTATGGTTGGAAGTTCTCCTAATTCTAATCAGTAATGTCCAGTCTCAACAAGGAAAAGAGCACGTGGTCTTGATAAGGGTGGTGTATCACCCTAACAAAGTCAGGATACTAGATTCACAGATTCATATAAATGGAAGAAGTAATAATAATAAAAAAATAATATCATAAATGTGTTTCCTGATCTAGCCTTCAATAATAGAAACGGCAAAATTTTATAACTACTATTTAATCTCTAGAGGTGAGCTTATTTTTCACCTCATTATTCACAGATTAGAGTTATAATGGGAAAGAGGCTGTGATGCTTAGGAATAATTTTCTGATGATAAGCAGAGAAGAAAGAAAAATAAGGAAGCAAGATTTAATTTTATAGTCAAATTTATTGCAATGATGAATCTTAAAAAAGGATGTTATTATAGGACAGCAAAGAGGTCTATATAAAGGAAGAAGTGTATAATGCTACTGTATTTCACAGACAAAACTACTTTCATTGTTGTTTCTAAGAAAAACTTCAAGAGACACTGAAATCTTTTCCTGTCAAAATCTATGTTGTAAGACTGTATAACAGGATGAAAAGTAAGAAGAGGAAAGAGAAAGCAATTTCCCATTCACATATCTACATATCATCCGGAATATACTTTTGCTTTCACATGGAACATATTTTCAACTTTTCTCTTGAGGTAAAGACTGATGTGTTATAAAACAAAAGGAAAAAACAGTATGAAAATTTCAGAGAAGAACCATCAAATACACAATGGATGAACATACTGTTTCTACAACACCCTTGGGTCTACCCAAAT
Source organism: Cyrtonyx montezumae (assembly GCF_038088225.1). NCBI lineage: Eukaryota > Metazoa > Chordata > Aves > Galliformes > Odontophoridae > Cyrtonyx > Cyrtonyx montezumae. The sequence goes on from NW_027072033.1 coordinate 892,341, forward strand.
CTTTCTGACTTAGAAAAGAAGAAATTAAGTTTATTTTTAAATAATTATTTATTCAGGAGAACTTTGTATTATGTTTTCTTACTATGTTTCCATATTTTTCCTCCTTATGTACAAACTGGAAAGGTACTGCTCTGAGATACTCCCAAAAAACTAATGGGGAATTTACATATTATTTACCTTAATAATAATGTAAGTCAATTTCAATTTCTGTTAGGAAGATATATAAGAATTTGAATATATTATAATGCAATACATTTTTTTTTTGCTTTTACACAACAATCATTAAAGAGAAGTGAGAAATACATTGCAAAGAGATATTTTATTTGAATAATTATTAATGTGTTTTACAATATCTGTTATCCTTTGTTTCAAACTCACTCATTTTTTTTATTGCTTACCACTTAAGACATGCTTGATCCAGATTGCTTGATTCAGATAAACACCTGAATCAAATTCTGTCTGTCTGTAGCTAAGAGTTTAAAACAACTAATGAGGAATGTTGCACTTTATGAGCTCATTGAACAGTTCTTAGCTACAAACATTTATTTTTTTCCACACCTCATTTCATTTTATGGAATATTTTTAGGCATTCCCTCATATCCCATTAGAATCACATACAAGAAATATCAAAGCTTCATTTGCTGACATTTTTTATCCATTTTCAGATGCTTAGTAATTTGAATGCAAGTGACTTTTTTCTCTACATATTTATTTTCATTAACGGAATTCAAGAGAAGAGAAGCTCATTGCCCCAGATGTAATAAACAAATAAATTAATAGATATTTAGTAACTGTTTTTGAGATTTTTATGACAGTTTTGCTGTAAATTAAAAGAACATTTTTGTGGTGAATTTAGCAAGAAGAGAAACTTCAAGGCAGCATTAATTCTTCTGTTCTATTTGAACACAATATTGCAGCTTTCTGACAGAACTGTTAGCCTTTGCAGACAGTAGTTCAGCAAAGAATTTTGAAACTTAGCAGATCATTCTCTCTTTTCTGATACCTCGCATCAGGTATATGGTGGTTCCTGTAATTTAAACATGCAATGCTACATTTTGGTGCATTCAAGAATCTGAAAACATTCCAATTTAACAATTTCAGATAGTTCAAGATAAGGAAGAATTGAGAAAAGAAAGTGATTGAAAGGAAAAAAAAATATTCTGTGCTTACTGACCACCCATTATCAGGATGTAAAAAGTCTTTTTGTAGAGCATTTAAAAGTCAGATCAGATGGAAGATGACTGGAAATAATGAAAACTCAATTAAATCAAGAGTAACTGAAAAATACATAAAAATCTTACTGTGATATTTGAAAAGATACACAGACTACTATCAAACTTCAGTATCCAGCATGCTTGCTGCAGTTGGAATTATGATTTTACTAGCAATTTTTACTTTTAATTTTACTTCAACTTACCCTAAATTTTATTTGATTTTAAGGAAGTTTTTTGTTCATTTGTTTTCCCATTGTTTAGTAAAAGGGAGCATGAAAATAACAGTGAAGTCTTCTAATATATTCTACCAAACTGAAATAAATAACTTCCATGTTATCAGTACTCAGAGATTAACCAATAGTCAACACCTATGGTCTTAGTTAACAGTAAAGGACTATTTACATAAGAGCTTATCCACTCCTGACTCTCTCATCATTTTCTAGAAAACTTCAGTTTGTGATCCAATTCAAGTGCAGTCATGGCACTACAACTTAGCTCTTAGTTCCCAATTCTGTTGGAAAACAAAAAATCTTTACATAAATTCCATTACTGTTGAATCAAGTCTCTACTTTTTTTTTAATGTTATCCAATTAAATTTTATTTGTCTGAATTCAATGGTGAAAGAGAATATGATTCAATAAAATATGATACAATTTCTCTCTATCAAAGAGTGTTTTGATGTTGAAGAGCTTGAGGTTGGAAATGATAAAGTAGAGTCCCTAGAGATAGTGATAGGAGGATGGTTGGACTAGATGATCTTGTAGGTCCTTTCCAACCTTATGAACCTATGAACCTATGAAAAATTTAGTATAGGAAAAATCAGTGCTGAGGTATGATAGAAGACATTTTCTGCTATGTACTACTTGATTGTTTTAAAGATATATAGAAAATCATTAATTAACCAAGTATGCTACAGTAACACTTTGATATCAGCTTGTTCAAGGTGTACCCTATAATAAACATAAAAAAGTCAGACGGTCTACATTCTACTAAATAGACACATTTTCTATTTTATCTTAAAGGCCTATTTCTTATCAAAGAAGTCAAAGCTACCAAGTAGATCACATTATGAAACATCGGCACAATATAAAACTGGTAGAATCTTGTGGATTTCCTCGGGTTTTTTTTGTTTGTTTGTTTGTTTTTGTTATATACACAACATTTTTACTACTGAAAAAATCTTTCTTTGACAGTATCACTTACAATTCTTCAAAGAGATTGACAACTGCATTCTTTACTACTGCAAAGTATTCATTTTCCATTTTCAAATCAGAAGCTTATGAGAAAGCATTAATAACATCTATTACAAAAATAGTGCAATGTGTATTCTACCTAAAAGCACCTAGGACAAACAATGAATCTCAAGAGCTATAACCATGCTCATGGTAGGACAGATAAATTCTTGTTATGAATGAAAGAATAAGTAAATGAATAAATTAAAGAAATAGAGAAAACAAGTGAGTGCATATACCTGTTAAATTCAGGTTTAAAAGAATCAATTTTGATCTGACTCCACATAAAAACAGACTACAAGACGTTTCATATAAAAAGAATAAGAAGCCTATCATTCATATGTATATATTAATACATATAAAATATATCTAGCCTAGATGTATTTTAAATTTTTATTTTTTATTTACTTGTTTTCTTACTAATTTTATAAATTTACGTATCACTAACAATAGGAAATGATTTCTTATTTCAAATACAAGATTTCAAGGATAAGATCTTAATCCTAACTTCAGTTGTGATCCTTTCTTATTCTCTTTGCACATGTAAGTAAAGTCCATGTCATCACTATCAGCTCTATTTTTGACGTGCTACTGATCAAAATGGTGACCAAGCCAGCTCTCAATTTCTTCATTAAGGCAAAATCCATTCTGTCTTATTCTGTGAAATTCATTTTCCAGTCTTCACACCATTTTGTAGCCATACTCTGAACAGGACTCACATATCTTTATTGAAGCTACTGGCACAAAAATCAGCAACAGAGATCAGTGCTATGTGCAGAAAGCAAAATAATTCCCTTCCCAGATTCTACTTGTTATTTCTTTTATCCCATTATTTTCATTTACTGATATATATTTCTCAATCCTTTGCTTATAGTGTCATTTTCATAGAATCGTAGAATGGCCTGGTGTCATGGTTTTATGATTTTTGGTATTGGTATTCCACATCATAACATCATGTAGTGCATTAAGAGTTAAAGAGTTAATGCTCCAGCTCCATGGATCATCTATAGTTCTAGGTATACCTGTCTCAGAAGAGAAGAAGAACTACATTCCCCAGAGGACTGTGCAATACTTTGCATTTTTATGTGTTTCTGCTCAGAGGTAATGATAAAAACTGTTTGCATGTCACTTTAGGCCCATCTCCCTTTTCCCTTTCCCGTTCCCCTTTCCCGGGGCATGGGACTGTGGGTCCCCCACACCAAGTGTCGTGGAACTGGTCCAAACCAGCCCATAAACTGTTGATGCCTGGGTTGAAAAGAATCATCTAGTTTCTAACCTTAATGCTGTGGGCAGGGTTGTCAGCCTCTAGACCAGTCTGTCCAGAGCCACAACAATCCTTGCCTTGAATAATTTTGAAGAAGTCTTCATCAGTGTTCTTAGATGTTCCTTAATATATATTGGAATACTTTCCCTTAGCCTGTTGTGGTAATTCCTTATATCCATACTACCCAAACTGAACATATCTCAGTTTAAGAAAAAACAGGTCCTTGAATTATAAATATATAAATTAAAAAAATGTATGAGCCTGTAATGGCTAGCTATCACTTATTAATTATTGTTATATATATGATCTGTAGTTATGTCATTTTTATCCTAGTATATATGACCGAATAAATAGGTCTAGATCAATAAACTATCACTGTACTATCCTGTTTAAAGAGTTTAATCTTATCATTGAAAAAAATCTCATTAGACAGAGATTTTGAGGTTGGTATTGAATGAGCCACTAGTCCAGTTCTACACTGATGATGTACACATTGAGTTATTCTGATCAAAATCTTATACATTAACAGTTTGTATGATTAAGAGTTACACGAATATATCAACTTAACAGAAGTACTTTTATCATAGGTTTCTAATTAACATGTCATTTGCTCCTTCAGTATTGATGAAAGCTTTAAGTTCAGCTGATCTGGAAACTGGCAAGCAGCCTTTAGCTCTGTAATAGACTCAATCCTATTTAGTATTAGTCTACTATCTTTACGCATCATGTTCAAATTTTTGTTTATTAAGGTATGTTTCTGTTATTAGAAACAGTCACTACAGTACAAAAGTATGCTCCAAATAATGCCAGTGACAAGTTTATTAATTACTTAGTAATTTAAGAATGCTAGCAGCAAATAAAATCATATTCTGAGTAATTAAGAATGCATGAGCATACATGGATTATAAACAGCATTATTATTTTTCCCCCCAAAATTAAGGAGCTACTCAGATCTGATTTCATCATGCAGTAAACAATTTATTTACAAATTATGCACATTAATTCTCCTGACAAAAAAGTACTAATTTGTCCATTTTTCATTTAACACTATTCCCTCCTCCATGATTTTTCATTTTTTTCATTTTTCTATAGATGATGTTAGGTAAGTTGAAATATTGTTATTGATAATCACTGAGTTTTACTCACTTCTGAAATGCTCTTACAATTAAACTCTTCTTCAAAGTCTCTCAAATTTCCTCTCACAATTCATGCTATTCCCTCCTGGTGCTAATCAATCTTTGTAACTAAAATAACTCCTTCCACTTCCTTGAATACTCAAATATCCTTTTGCTATGTTGGCTACGTTTCTGAACCCTTCTTTTCTTTCTTTGCTCAAAGCTCAAATGCAGACAGCTGCCTATTGGGCAGGCAATATTAACCATCTAGAAAGGGGAGACCCTCTTGCCATTACTGGGACAGTTAATCAATTAATAGGAATTGTTCAAAAGGCTGCTTGTCTCCAAATGATGTTTGATAGAAAGCTGCAGCCACAACATGAATCACCCATGATGATGCATGTTGGTTCTGAGAGAATGAACCCTTTAATTAGGAGGCTTCTGGAATAGTTAAAACCTATAGATATACAAGGAAAAATACAGGCTAAAAGAGATTTTAATTTCATAAAATTAATCTGAGTGTCACATGACCATGATCACCATGATCAATTTTGAGTAATCTAATTTTTCAGACAAAATAATAATAACAATAATAATAATAAAAATGATACTGTCATGTAGTTCATCATACTTAGACTACCTTAACTGCATTACAGTTCAGTATAGATTTTAAACCTTTCTTTGTTCTTCCATTAGTACATAAAAATGTTTCTTTGCAGAAGAACTAAGGTTTTGACAGTTCTGAGACTAAGATATCAAACATTTGAGTATGGGAAATAATAGTTATCCACTTTAAGGGATTTAAAGTTGAAACACTAATATAAATAAACAATTTATTGAATATGATAAAGAATCTAAGGGTGGCAGTAAAGAGAAAACGAGAGAAATCTTTAATTTTTTTATTGAGGGTAATAATTTCATACACCACTTAATTAAATCCACACTAATATACATTGGAAAAGCAATAATTCTCAAATTAATTTCAACAACAACAACAATATCTGTTAATAAAATATGCTAATAAAATAACATATACTAAAAAATCTATTCACTTTTGTCCCATTATGGCCCTCCTTTCCTCTGCTCATTCCTCTTGCTTTTTCCCCAACTTACAAACTAAAAGCTCATTTTAAAATATTTTTGAAGTTAGCTTTAATCTTGGTACTAAACTGGAATAATGACTATACAGAAAGAGACACAGATAATTTACATTGTTTTATTTACTTCAATTTAAACATAAACTTAAGATGTATGATATTCAATATGTGAATCTTTTTGGTTCCTTTCAGATGAGAGTACCCAACATTTGTAATTTCAACTTAGTCCTAGAAAAACAGTGGTTAGGTTAGAATATATGAAAGTCTTTTTTCTATACCAGGTTTACATAAGACTAAAAAACAGTCAGTGTATACTGGGATCAGGCAAGGTGACAGCCTAACTTACCCATCACACATCTCATTCAACCATCTTGATGATCTTAGTGATCTTTTCCAAATTTAATGATTTTGTGATTCAGTTCAAAGTACAGCAGTAAATGAATGAAAAGAAGCCAAATTTTCCACTCTGATAAATGTAACAGTCCAACAAGGCATGTAGTATAACCAAATGGCACGGATTATAAAGTCCATGAAAACTTCCCTATAAATCATCCTTGTGATCAACTGCTTTGAAATCGGCACAGCCGGAGCTGCAGTGGCTGATTGAGGTACAGGGGGGTTTTCGGGAGGTTCCTGTCTCTCGGGAACCAAGTGAGAGCGGCTAGTCCGGACAGATCCCAGGAGCTCTCTCTCGAGAGAGGCTGACGTGGAGTAGGCGTTGCCAGGGCAACGGCGGGGGATTTAAAACAGTCAGAACACGGAAGTAACACTCAGTCCTCGTGATCAACTGCTTTGAAATCGGCACAGGCGGAGCTGCAGTGGCTGATTGAGGTACACGGCGGGTTTTCGGGAGGTTCCTGTCTCTCGGGAACCGAGTGAGAGCGGCCAGTCCCGTAGGCTGTTCTCGCGAGAGGCTAAAGAGGCATAGACGTTGCCAGGGTTTCAGCGCCTTCGCCCACACCCCTCAGCTGAATAGGGCTCAGGGAGGGCAGCGAAGTGTCACTACCCACTGTTTGTTTGTTTGTGTTTATATTATATATTTCTTTAATATTATTATTATTTATTTATTTTTAAGTTATTACAATTCATATCTATATATATTGTTACTATAAACTATTTTTTACTTATTTATTTACTTTCAATTTTCATTTATTTGTTTTTATTCTTTTTTGTGCCATGGTCTCTACTAGACAGAGGGCTTGCCTTAAAAAGGCTGTGGCGACCCAGACAGAAGGTCTGCCTAGAAGCGTGGCTACGCAGGTCTCTGGTTGCAAGGAGTGCCAGAGCCTGCTACTGCTGGATGAGGGTGCTAAGCAGTTCTTCTGTGCAAGGTGTAAGCAGGTGGAAGATCTGCTTAGCATGGTGGCTGAACTGAAAGAGGAGGTTGAGAGACCGAGGGCCATCAGGGACTGTGAGCGGGAGATTGACTGGTGGAGTAGCTCCCTAGAGTGACAGAGAGAAAGGCAGCAGGGAGATCCCCCGCAGTTGGTGGTGGACTCCCTGACCTGTCCCCGTAGGGCAGAAGGGGGATATCTGAGGGATAGGGAGGGCTGGAAGAGAGTCCCTGCTCAGTACCCTGCTCGGTACTGTGGGCAATCTCCCCCTCTGCCTCCCCAGTGTCCCCAGACCCCCCTAAGTAATAGATATGCAGCATTGGATGTTGAAGAAGTGATAAGGGGTGAAGTGCAGGAAGATTCCCGCAGGAGGTCACCAATGGCAAGGCAGTCAACTCCGTGCATTGAGACTGCTGCTACTAAGAAAGAAAGGAAGGTGATCGTAGTGGGTGGCTCCCTTCTAAAGGGAACTGAGGGCCCCATTTGCAGACCAGACCCAAACCGCAGGGAAGTGTGCTGTCTCCCTGGGGCCTGGATCAGGGACATTGCTAGAAGACTCGCGAATTTGATACACCCCACCGACTACTACCCGTTACTCATAGTTCAGGCAGACTGCAATGAAATATCTCAGAGAACTCTGCAAACTATGAAAAGAGATTTCAGGGGATTAGGGAGATTAGTTCAAGGGGTGGGAGCACAAGTGGTGTTTGCTTCCATACCTTCTGGGGCGGTGAAGGACACAGAATGGGCTAGGAAAACACAGGTGATGAATAACTGGCTGAGAGGTTGGTGTAGAGACAGACACTTTAGGTTTTTTGACCATGGGGCAGTTTACTCAGCTCCTGGCCTGTTATCTGTTGATGGAATGCACCTATCTCAAAGGGGGAAACGAATCCTAGCACAGGAGCTAGCTGGACTCATTGAGAGAGCTTTAAACTAGCTGTGACGGGGGAAGGGGATAAAACAGGGCTCACCAGTAAAGAGCCTAAGGAGGCTGTGCTGGAGAAAGGAGTGAGGCAGATATCTCAGCTGAAGTGCATCTATATCAGTGCACACAGCATGGGCAATAAACAAGAAGAGCTTGAAGCCATTGTGAGGCAGGCTAACTATGACCTTGTGGCTATTACAGAAACATGGTGGGACCTCTCCCATGACTGGAATACTGGGATTGATGGCTACAAGCTCTTCAGAAGGGATAGACAGGGAAGAAAGGGTGGTGGCATAGCTCTCTATATCAAAGAGTGTTTTGATGTTGAAGAGCTTGAGGTTGGAAATGATAAAGTAGAGTCCCTATGGATAAGGATCAGGGGGATAGTCTTTAGGAGTGACATCGTGGTGGGGGTCTGTTATAGACCACCTAGTCAGGATGAAGAAATAGACGAGGTGTTCTATAAACAACTCGTAGATGTTGCACGATGGCCAGCACTCGTTCTCATTGGGGACTTCAACTTCCCTGACATATGCTGGAAATATAATACTACGCAGAGGAAGTAGTCCACGAGATTTCTAGAATGTGTGGATGATTGCTTCCTGACACAGCTGGTGCAAGAGCCTACCGGGGGAGATGCCTTGCTAGACCTACTTTTCACTAACAGGGAAGGACTAGTAGGAGATGTGAAGGTTGGAGATTGTCTTGGCCAGAGTGACCATGAAATGGTGGAGTTTGCTATTCTGGGTGACGTCAAGAGGGTGACTAGTAAAACTGCTACCTTGGACTTCCGGAGGGCAGACTTTGACCTGTTCAGGACACTTGTTGCAAGGGTCCCTTGGGACTGGCTCCTGAGGGGTAAAGGGGTCCAGGGAGCCTGGATGCTCCTCAAGATGGAAATCTTAAAGGCACGGGAGCAGGCTGTCCCCGAGTCCCGTAAGTCGAGCCAGAGGAGAAAAAGACCAGTGTGGATGAACTGGGAACTTTTGTTGAGACTCCGAGAGGAAAAGAGAGTCTATGTCCTCTGGAAGATGGGACAGACTGCTTGGGGTGACTACAGAGAACTTGCCAAGATTTACAGGCAGAAAATTAGAAATGCTAAAGCCCAGCTTGAACTTAGACTGGCTACTGCTGTAAAGGAGAACAGGAAACCCTTTTACAAATATATTAACAGAAAGAGAAAAACTAAGGAAAATTTTCTCCTTTACTTCACAATGCAGGGAGTGTAACCACAGAGGATAAGGAAAAGGCTGAGGTTCCCAATGCCTTCTTCACATCTGTCTTTAATAGACAGAACAGTTGTCCTCAGGGTACTTGCCCTGACCTGGAAGTCTGGGACGGGGCGCATAATGCACCCCCTGTGATCCAAGCAAAGATGGTCAGAGATCTACTCCTCCATCTGAACTGCCACAAGTCCATGGGGCCAGATGGGATCCACCCAAGGGTGCTGAGGGAGCTGGCAGAGGTGATTGCTGAGCCACTTTCTGCCATCTATCAGAATTCCTGGTTATCTGGAGAGGTCCCACAAGATTGGAGGCTTGCCGATGTGACTCCCATCTACAAGAAAGGACGTAAGGAAGACCCGGGGAACTACAGGCCTGTCAGCCTGACCTCGGTATCAGGGAAAGTTATGGAGCAGATGATCTTGAGGGAGATCACACGATACGTGCATGGCAAAAAGGGGATCAGACCCAGCCAGCACGGGTTCACCAAGGGCAGGTCGTGCTTGTCCAACCTCATCTCCTTCTATGACTGGGTGACCAGACTGGTAGATGAGGGAAAGGCTGTTGATGTAGTTTACCTGGACTTCAGCAAGGCCTTCAACACGGTCTCCCACAGTATTCTCCTGAGGAAACTGGCAGCCTGTGGTGTGGACAGGTTCACTCTTCTCTGGGTGGAGAACTGGCTGGAGGGCTGTGCCCAGAGGGTAGTGGTTAATGGAGTTAAGTCCAGCTGGCGTCCTGTTACGAGTGGTGTCCCCTTAAGGTCAGTTTTGGAGCCCATCTTGTTTAATATCTTTATTGATGACCTAGATGAGGGAATTGAATGTACCCAAGTTTGCAGATGACACCAAATTGGGAGGATGTGTCAAACTGCCTGAGGGTAGGGAGGCCCTTCAGAGGGATTTGGATAGGCTGAACAGCTGGGCTGAGCTCAATGGGATGAGGTTCAATAAGACCAAGTGCCGGGTCCTGCACTTTGGCCATAATAACCCCATGCAATGCTATAGGCTTGGGGCAGAATGGCTTGAAGAATGTAGAGAGGAAAAGGACCTGGGGGTGTTGGTTGATGCTCGGCTTAACATGAGCCGGCAGTGTGCCCAGGTGGCCAAGAAGGCCAACGGCATCCTGGCCTGTATTAGAGGTAGTGTAGCCAGCAGGAGCAGGGAGGTGATCATCCCCCTGTACTCAGCTCTGATGCGGCCGCACCTCGAGTACTGTGTTCAGTTTTGGGCCCCTCGCTACAAGAAGGACATTGAGGCCCTGGAGCGTGTTCAGAGAAGGGCAACAAAAGTGGTGAGGGGTCTGGAGCACAAGTCTTATGAGGAGCGGCTGAGGGAGCTGGGATTGTTTAGTCTGGAGAAGAGGAGGCTCAGAGGAGACCTTATTGCACTCTACCACTTCCCTGAAGGGTGGTTGTGGTGAGGAGCGGGTGGGCCTCTTCTCCCTGATAAATAACGACAGGACGAGAGGGAATGGCCACAAGTTGCGCCGGGAAAGATTTAGATTAGACCTGAGGAAACATTTTTTCTCTGAAAGAGTGGTCAGGCACTGGAATGGCCTGCCTAGGGAGGTGGTTGAGGCACCATCCCTTGCGCTGTTCAAGAAGTGTTTAGATGAGGTGCTAAGGGATTTGATTTAGTAGTTGGGTAGGGATAGTGATAGGAGGATGGTTGGACTAGATGATCTTGTAGGTCCTTTCCAACCTTATGAACCTATGAATTCAAAGTGGTAAAATCTATTAAGTGTCATATACAGTGAATGGCAATGGAAATTCCGTATCATTGTCCAACACTGTAAAGAGGGGAAAAAAAAAAAGAGTGCTTAAGAAATATTTTACTCTACAGAGGTAGTACTGTCTTAGACATTGATCCGGAAGCATTGGAAAGATTTAAATCACGTTTATATTTTCTTTCAACTACATATAGAGTAATTCCACTCTTGGCTCTGTGTTTGAATACATTCAATCAAAAGATTAATAGCTAAGTACTGAAGTTACTTTCTGAATCAAAATCTGTTTGTATTCAGCTGGGTATGGAATTGTGCTATTATAGAACCGGAAAGAATTCTAGTATTTTATTATAAATAAGATGTATAGATTTCATATCGAGGTACCATTTTACTGGTAAAAAATTAATGAAAAATATGTTATTACCATTTTTATTGTGGTTTACTGACAAATATTCATGCATATATAATTTTCTATAATTGGCTAATCACTTGAGATTTTTTTCATTGATATTTAAGAAAATTCGTATTACTGTAGAAAGGTAATTTAAATATTTATTTGGAAATAAGTGTCACTATAATTATACTTTGAGATACGTTTGAAAGTATTTCCAAAGTCCGTAACACTTAACTATTTCTAATTTTGTAAAACCTAAAATAGTTGCATTCATGAGTTATTTCTTATGTTCCTTGTTTACTCTAGACTTGTCTTTGTAAGGCATACTAGCTATAGATTCTCTGCACTTTGGAAGCCAATGGAGCATGAAATTATTCCTCTTTTTTCTACGGGACTTATGCAGAATTGCACCATTTGTTAAGAAACGCATGCGCAATTTGAGGAAAGATTTAAGAGATAATTACCTGACATTAAAGTATGTCATACTGACACTCCTCAATCCGTAGTCTTTTACAAATAATTACCTTCCGGAAAAATCTTAATTTGGAATCCTAAATGGCAAAGTTAAGAAGGAATGATGTGTAGTATAAACTAAAAGGCAGAAGGATCGGAAAGTATGCTTGCAGCAATGAATTCCTTGTGCTGTGATATTCTCTGGTGCACAGTCCAACAGCAATCTTTCATGAAACTCTTGAAACTAAATTTATATCATACACCATTTCATAGAAGGAAACTAGAAATAAGTGGTGGAGTAAGAAGAGATCAAGAAATTGCTTACTATCATCCTGACACTTATCAATAACTCATATAATCAAGTGCTGATGCTTGAGGACTTTCCAATGGGCAGAATTACAGCTGCAGCAGATTCAGCTAATGAAAAAAGAACTGAAAGAAGCACTCATTTACATCACTCTTGTTTTCTATTTATTTTATTGTACTTGATTAACATATACGAAATTCAGAAATTCTACTTCAATATTTATGAGGAATTGTTATCATTTCACAGATTTCAAAACTGAAACTACTTAATGCATATTTCTTAACTACTCTGTCAGTAAAACATCCAATTACAAAGTATTTCACAGAAACTTAAAAGTTACAAATAAACTATCACTTTCATTTAACAATTTTATGAAGGGATAACTACAAATCCAGGGAAATCAAGGTAATGGAAAATTTGAGGTGGCTCAAGAATTTGTTGCCATTCCTACGCAAGATAATTACTGAAAATAAACAAACAAACAAACAAATTAATTAATTAATTAATGTCAATCCATTCAAGGGGTTAAAAAAAGTTATTCACAGACAGCAATTAAGTTTTTCAGGGAGGAAAAACATCAACTATGGAAATGATGAAACCTTCTTGGCACACTGATTGAGAACATCTGGGTGCAGTAGCTATTTTGCCTCTGACAGATTTTCTCATAAAACTACACATTTTATGATGTAAAGTTAGTATGAAGAATATAATACATTACAGGAAATGCACTTTAGACAAAAAAAAAAAAAAAATCAAGGCTAAAACATAGCTAGAAATGCTCGAAGACAATGTGACAACTTAGGGAAAAAAACCAAAAAAAAACAGTACTATTACACATACTTTTGTCCAGAAGTAAATAGGGATTTTGATTCAAGTTGATATAAAGTCAAACTAATACCTAATATAAATATTACCAATGAATTTTCTGAAATAAAATCAATTCAAGTTCTAAATTTTAAAAGAAAAATTCAAATTGGCTTCAGATTTGACGAAGCAAGTATATTATGAATGAACAAACCTATGTGAAGTACTATTTCACATTATGCTGTTTCTGTAATCTATTTCAGATGTCATTCATATCTTTTTTCCCCTTCTTTTTTTCAGATTCAGTATCTATTTACATAAGTAATGAAACTGCAGATAAGCTGGAAAAGTTCACCTAAATAGTAAGGACAATTGTAAATTTAAACTCCACCTGTCATCTTGTTTTTCAACATCAACCCATCATTCTCTGAATTAAGGCTCTTAAATACTCTTTCCATTCATGATGATTTCAGTTATGTACCTGCAGCCCTCTATTCAGTTCAATTAGAATTAAGTTATGATGGTATTTTTCCTGTTGTCTTCAGATGACAGAGCACAAGAAAAAGGGAGGAAAGTTGTAACTGACAAAAAGAAAAAGTGCCTTGCACTTATTACTGTTTTAGTTAAGTCGTCATCATGATGTTAACATAAAAACAGAGATTTAAAACTAGAAATAGTCCTTAATTTTTTCATTTAACAATATTTATGAAGTGCTTTACAGAAAAAATAATAATAATAAAAAAACACTACTCCATAATACTTACAGGAAAAACAAATAAGTCAAAATTACAGACTTATATGTAACTACTTACATGGAGGCAAAACTTGCCAACAAGAACTGTAACCATTTTCTTGTACAATTTCCTTTTAATTATGCTTGTTCTGCAAATATGTATTTCAAAGTGTATGGGCCTTGCCACTTCTTTTCTGTGCATTGAGTTGAAGCAGCAGCTTATCCTATCCATGTTCTGTAAACCTGGTTCAGCATATATGCTAACACTGGAAGTAATATATACCTATTTATAGTTCATAACACCAGTTACTATGCTACTGGAGTGTATAAAATCTTTGAAGTATCTTCAGAAAAGTTCAGAGAGATATTAGATATATGAAGTAAAGAAAGACTTAGTGGATATCTCTCAAGAACTGGACAGCAATTGTCCACAAATAAGTCCAAGAAATTAAAAGATTTAAATGAAGAAACAAACTCTTGTCATTTAACCTTATTGGTGGCTCAGGACCACAGAATTATTCTCTCACTCCTCCCTTCCCAGTGGGCTGGGGGAGAGAATTAGAAAGGAAGAAGTAGATATAAAATTATTTACTAACATAGAGAAAAGGATAATAGTTATTGCTACTGTTCTGCTCACTAAGAAGCAAAACTGCTTCTGACAAGTTCGTAGCAATACTACATAAAGTATTCACAGATATGGTAAAAGTCATATACAGAAAAAAGAGTAAACACATCTGAATAGTAAAGGGGATATCTGTCCATGCAACACTCCTTCACAGCAAGCAGCCAAGGTCAAAGAGATGCTCGTCCTTCAGAGGCTGCCCGTTATACAAGCTCAGGGTGACTCCACTTTGGATCCAACCCTTCTGGTCACTTAGGAAGCACAGATGAAATCTGCCTGTGCTTCCTAGGCCAGACACACTCCTTCAACAGGTGCTCAATAATCAGTTCAACCTGTGACCTAACAGTTCCCCTACAACTATGCATAGATATAGATGAATGTATACAACAACTGGTGCGCAAACTCACCTCTCCAAGATCAAAGTCTTGCTAACCCTTGTGCACAAAAGGAAACAGAGTTAACTCTGACTCCTTTCAAAACTCTTTCCTCATGACATCATACGGTAAGGAATATCTCTATTTAAACTTGTTAAAGGGATATTCCTTACCGTATAGAGATTTAAACTTGTTAAAGGGATATTCCTTACCTGTCCTTATAGAATAAGAATAATAATAAGAATCCCCTTCCAGCTCCTTGGGCCCTTCCTTGAGAATAGCCTTGGCTCTGTACAGCATTGTTTAGCAGGAGCTATTAACATTGCTGTGCTATCCACACTGATTTTCTCCTAGAACCAAAATGTAACATCATACCACACTATCAAGAAAAATCTATCCCAGCTGAACCTAAGGCATAATCATACAGTATAACCTAATTATCTGAAAAAATAAGATATATTTCCGTATAATGCTGTATTTGACTCCACCTCATCCCTTCCCTCTGTTGTCTTCCACAATTAAACAATATTTACACAGTGAGGGAGGTTCTAACTTTATGGGAATGTGTCTTGCCTGCAAGATGGTCTCATATTATAAAAGTTACTAGATAATTCTCACAATAAACTGGAAAATAAATAAATAAAAACCTAGTATTTACAGTAAATCTCATAACTTTGTGTGTCAGGTTATATACAAAGTAAGATTACAAAGTAAGTAACCTTACAAAGTAAGATTTAAATCCTTTATTGCTGGTACTTCCTTGTTTCTCCTCAGACAGAAGCTAAATGAATTAATTCACATAGTGTATTTCACCTACTATGGAAACTAGCAGTTATTTTCACCAACTTGCTCCTATTCTAGCTCCATTAATATGAGTTACATCTGCATGATATAACTTCCAAGTTTTCCCATCTTATCCCCTTACAGAGTGCAGTCATTTACTTATGTTTGTGTCAGATCTTACTATCAGATTTTTTCCTTTTATTATTTATTTTTCTCCTTTTTTTTTTTCTTTTCCAAACACAGATGCATGCAAGTCAGTATGTCTGACACCTGAAGGAATGCAGTTATGGTATCTTAAGTTCCAATAGTGAAGAACAAGGTTGGAGAAAGGCTATATCAAGACTAAGAACATTCCAAAATGATGAAGCGTAGACTAACTATAAATAGGGTTTATACTCCTCATTTCAGAGAGTCAAAATAACCTTGGCTTTCAGCAGTAGGGATAATGATGAGTCTGACAGAAAAGAAAAAATAAATAAAGAAGTGAAAAGTAGGCTTTTCAGAAATATATAAAAGATGCTCAACCTTTTCTTTCCCACTACTTTATTTTTTTATTTTATTCTTTTCTAAATGTCCTCTGATAAAACTGAAGACACAGTAGATCAAAATTGTTAAGCATTTTTGTGTAGAAGGAAATATGTGAGAATATGCATTCTACTCAGAAACATCTAAAAAATTAATAGTCTGAAACCTGTTAAAAGTCCAAGTCAATTACATAATGACATAAAATTTACCCTCTTTCCTCTGTTCTTTCAGAGTTGGGAGACCACAAGGTAGCTACAAAACATTAATATTTCACTTACGTAAACAAAGTGAGAAAGCCCAAATCAGACAGAGAAAATAGACATCCTGTGTATTGCCAAATGAATACAGGATAAATAGCAAGGAAAGAATATCTCAAGATAGTTATGGTATTGGATGCCAGATAAGACAAAGTTTAGTATAATTCTCTGATAACTCTTTTTTGTTTAATTCAAATAAATACTGTTAACCTGCTCACATTGCTGTTTATTATAATTGCTAGCTAAGGTTTGTTTAATTTTACTTAATCAAAATACTCTAAAAATTGGGAATGAGCCAAATAAATTTTCATTAAACAATCTCTACATTTAATTGTTTGTATTTATTCAAAAATATGAACTATTACTGTTATAATGTAGCACAAATCAATGTTTTAAGTTTATACTTAAAGTAATGTTAAAAACTATACTGGTCCAAACAAATCACATTATAGAAATGCTCGATTCATGCAAAAAATGCCTATATCCTACTACTGCAATTACTTATTAAATATGTGTTGTCTAAGTAGAAAACATAGAAACTATATAGAAAAAAAAATTATACTTGGCAACACTTCATGTAAGATATCAAAAAGATTTAACTTACTGGGTAACATGGATCTACACTGTAAAAAACACATTAAATCCTCTGTTCATGTTTTCAGAAGGAAAGGATATTTTCAATTATTTATTTATTCCTAAAATGCTTAAGAAAATGCTACACAACTGAAATAGGCACAACCTATTTAGGATTAAATCTATCTCACTGGTGTATTACATTCCTTTCTGTGTGATAGAAGTTTTCACTTTTCATTGGTATTTTTTATTAAATTCAAACCATTTATTGACTTTCAGTACTGTAGGACATTATTTAATTTAAACAGTTTAAGAACAGAGATAACAGAAGACAAAATACAAAATCAAATAAAATTATTCCACCATAATATAATTGAAATATTGAATTAAGTATATAAAATAAATAAACAGATAGATAGATAGATAGATAGATAGATAGATAGATAGATAGATAGATAGATAGATAGATAAATTAAATAAAAAAAATGAATTTTTGATGGCTTACTGGTTGGTTTGGCCAGGTTCCATGACCAATGGGGTGAGGGGAAACATAGACCCCTGACCCCAAAAAAAGGGAAAGTGTAAGATGGGCCTAAAAACAAAACAACAGCAACAATCTGAGGAGGGAAGCTAATTTACTAAATAAGATATTGGAATGAATGATAACAGAATATAGTACAAAATAATTGGAACCAAAGCTAATAAATCAAAAGTGAGATCAACTGCCCAAGAATCAAAGGCCCTACTCTAATGCTGAAGACGATGAGTAGGAAGTCACGCACTGCTGCGATGAGCAGAAAGAAAAAAGGGAGGCATCTTGTGACTTGAGTGGTTTCATCTTTTCCTCTGAATGGAAAATGGAAGCACAAAGTCCTCTGGGGTAGGTAGCTCTTCTCTTCTGAAGCAGGTATACCTGGAATTATTGACAATCCATGGAACTGGAACATTAACTCTTTAACTCCCAGCACTTTACATGATGTTATGATGTAGAATACTAATAACAAAAAATGATAAAACCATGACATAGATATGGAAAATATATAATCCCAGAAAAGTTTCCAAAGTTGATATTTCTTACATATTTATAAGCCTTTACTTATGTCATGGTTTTATGATTTTTGGCTTTGGTATTCCACATCATAACATCATGTAGTGTATTAAGAGTTAAAGAGTTAATGCTCGTGGTCTAGTGGTTAGGAGCTGGCGCTCTGCCTGCCGTGACCCAGAGTCGATTCCTGGTCAGCTATACCCATAACTGTCGATGATCCATGCAGCTGGAGCATTAACTCTTAATACACTACATGATGCTATGATGTGGAATACCAAAGCCAAAAATCATAAAACCATGACAACTGCTCACATTTCATGACATAATTTAGGAATGATTTCTGAGTACATGTTTATCTTTTCATATCAATGATTCTGCGGATAAGTGTGTCTAACAAGTACACTGTGGTTATGTCTAGTGTTGAGATATTCTGTAATACGCATTTCCTTTCTTCCTGGTATAAAATTTCATTCATCTTCAAATAGATTTTTTCAATACATTCTTTATAGCAATCTCTCTAAATATATTTTAGAAGTGTTACTGTCAGCTAAAGGAACTGAAGCAGAATAATTAATGTGAATAAATGATAATATTATTAACAGTAGTACAATATAAATACCCTGTTATCTAGAATAAAATCTGAATCCCTGAAATCTGAAAACATCACACAGATTCAGAAACAAGTACCACAAAAAAAAAAAAAAAAAAGCACCTGGGAGAAGTGGTAGTGGAGGACTGTACAAAATGCTGTTTAGTATAAAAACACAATAAAGAAGACAAAGAAAGTAAAAGAGGTGCAAAACAAGGAATAAAAGTCTGTAAACTTCACTTCCAATAATATGTAAAATGTTAGAACAATTCTGAAAGGAAAGAATATTTAAGGAAATTGAGGCAAATGAAAAACTTTAAGAGCTGCTCTGACAGTAATTCCTTCTATTTTATTATGTTGGCCTACATCTTCAGAGGCAGACTGGGTAGTATGGTAGTAGAGGCTGAACTTTCCCATTAATATTCCATTACATTTTGTTGCCATGCAACAAAGGTCAGAAGGGAAGTCTGAATATGGCATCAGACATGGAAGTGTGAATAAAGCAAAAATGTGTTATTGAATTTCTTTATGAGGAAAAAACTGCACTCAGTGACATTCATAAAAGTTCACTGAATGTTTATCGAGACTAAGCGGTGTATGTGAGTACAGTGAAGAGGTAGGTGGTAGATTTCAGCACAGGTGACAGCAATATGAATGAGAAGCCATGTTCTGGACAGTCATGAAGATTTTTACTAGTGTTGCATGCAGACACTTTTTCATCGCTGGCAAAAGTGCATAATTAACATGATAATAGATCGTGCTTACAATCTTGAAAGGTAGTGCTTTGTAGTTGAGAATTTGCTCTATCAAATAGTATTATTTCCTCTTTGTATCTGCTGTAGTTTCTATGGAAATAAATAGGAGGCATACCCCTCAATGCAACCTAAGAAGATATAATGGATCAAAGGTTACCTAATGTAGATTATGTAAAAGTCATCTATGATTTTCTGTGACAGGCAATTTTTAGATCAAACATCAGTGGCTGATTTTATTTATTGTTGCACAGGAAATTGCTAGTCACTATTAAGTAGATGGGGAAAGAAGTTATATACTGCATAATGGCCATAACAAAAATGGTAATGAGAGTCTGAGGAAGTGAGAATCCAATGACATAGGAATTAAGATAGTAATTCTTGAAAGGCTAGTCTTTAAATCAAGGCATTTCTGTGTTCATTAAAACCAAGAAACAAAAATAAGTGAGTGGTTTGATTTCATCTCCTTGTAAAATCAGAAAACACCATGAATACAGAGTGGAATCAAGATATTATAAGGAAAAAAAAAACTGGGCAGTGGTAGAATAACAGAATTAGAATTTAATCCAGCACTAGAAAGTATAAGCTTATGCTACAAAACAGCAAGAATATTGGTTCAAGTCATAGCCTCATAAGACAGAAGTAAAGTCATATCAGTTCTAAGGGTACATAAAATTGATAATATGAACAACTGCGAAAAAGAAAGAAAATGCTTAAAATCTATAAGATTCAATTGCCTGTTCTCAAATAGATGCTGTAGTTCAAATGAACTAATAACACTACAAATCAAAACAATATTTAATTTAATCAACATCTGATTTCTGACAAATATTTAAATTTTGCAAATGTATTAAAATTATTACTGATTGTGGGACATCATATAGACATATGTATAATCAGTTTGAATAGTCTCTGTTTTAATTAGATTGTTGACAGTATCATATTTATGTGGATACAAAGTATGCAATAATCTGGTTGCCTAAGTAAATAATGGGAAACACAGGTGACACTCGAAGATCATCCTTTCCACTGATTTCTGGAGTGAAATATGATTAGCAGATGATGAGATCTGTCTAAAAAAAGACAGAAAAATAAGAAAGGGAAAATGCCTTTGTTACCATCCCCACATGCTGTAATAGAGATAAAATACTACATAGAAGTATCTCTTTTCCAAAAGAATTTTCATTAAAAGCATAGATCCTTAAATTACCTTTTTTTAAGTCACATACTTGACATAATTTATTTTTCAGTATAATTACAAAATAAACCCTGCAGTTCAACAACTGCAATAAAAAGACTGGAGATTGGGAGAAATTTGCCTTCATAATTATGAGAAAAATCCCACTCAGTTCTGACATTCAGTACAAACCCTGTAACTTAAAGTAGACAGCATATCTACGTACTCCTTTTTCTTCTCAGGAATGTACAGTATGAAATGGCTGACAGAATTCATTAATCTTTGTATCGGCCCTAGCTTCACAAGTCTTTCTATGCCTTTCTCATTTAACTTTATGATGGAGAGGATTTCTCTTTCTTTGACACTATTCTATTTATCACAGTCTACTCACATTTCCATACATAATTGTATATATTGTTGCAAAAGCAATAGCATTGTACTCTGCTGTGTGCCTTATCTTGCTGGCCTGCTTAAAGATACATGATTCACCTTTAAAGAGAACAAACTCAGTGATCTTGTGAATCTATTCCATCTTCATAAGGGTTAAGATGGATATAATCTTAAACAGCAGAAATATTATATACATAGTTAAGACCAAGTCCACTGATAAAAATAATCAGACTTCAATTTTGGGCTGTTGGAATAGCGCTTCTAGCACTATTATATACCACTGAACAAGTCCTGGCCAAGGGTTGTGAAATCCTTAGTCCAAGGGACGCAGGTGGACAAGCCAGGGGCAACAAGAGAAAGAGAGAGATAGAGAAAGATAAGCCACATCTTATACTAGGGAAATAGTCTTTTGTGTGGTCTTATCTCAAGGGATATAGCCATCTCAAGGGGGACTCACATGACAATTACTCAAGCACCCAGGGGTGTCACGTAGGCAGGAAAAAAGGAGGATAAACGAGGGACCAACAATCATGAGGATAAGTGTTCTGTCATCACAACCCTCATGAGCTGATCTCTGCATGCTGATGTAAACCCTTCTGGGCCTGCTACCTGAGACCTGCTGCTTCCTCCTGGACTTACCCTGCCACTCCTTCTGGGTAACTGCTTGCTGCCCAAGACCAGCCACCACTGCTTCCCCTACTCCCCCCCCCCCCCCAAATGCTTCTCCCTCAGACCATCAGAATGGCATGCAATGGGACCACTGCTGGATCCTGGTGGTGTCTATCCCTGCTTCATGCAATTGTTGTTTCTTTCCTATCTTTTCTATTGCCCACCTTCCCCTCCCTAACACCCTACTTGGTAATTTTGTCAGTCCTTCCCTTCCCCATCTTCCTGATTAAGATTTGTAATAAACTGGTAGGACCAACATTTGAACTGTTGTTTCTTAATCTCACACCGGGTATACATATATAAAAGAACCCCCTCTCCTTCCTATAAATTGGAGCAAGACACTCTATAACTTGCTTGCCTAGTGTGGGAATAGAATGTTGTTTCTGAAGAACAGGATAAGATTTTAGTTCATGGTCTCTAGTACCTCCGAAATTAGAAATAAAGATTGTAAATTGATTAGCAAAATTTAGGTATAGCTAATAACAATTTATGTTTAGCCAGTATGACCATATATATGTAATATTTTGTCGCATCACATGCCTAAGGAAGTATCTGCATCTGAAGAGGCATCATGAAGATGTGATATCTCCTGGTGCTCTTTGTTTAACAAAAGAAATGTCTCTTGAACAGAAGGGAAGATGTCTAGGAGAGAATCATCATGTAAATACAAGAAGAAGAATTCTGATATATCTTGAAAACAACAGGATAGTGACTGGCTTGTGGCAAGATAGAGTAATGTCAACAGTTAATGGGCTGGTTTGGCCCAGTTCCATGACAATTGGTGCAGGGGACCCACGGAGCCACACCCCAAGAAAGGAAAAAGGGAAAAGGAAGGAAGGGAGATGGGCCTAGAAACAAAACAGCAGCAATGATCTGAGGAGGAAAGCTAATTTACTAAATAAGATATCGGAATGCAAAATAACACAACATAATACAATATAATTGGAATTGAGCCTAATGAATCAAATAAAATGAGCAGGAGAGAGTGTCCGATAAAATGAAGGCCTTATGCTAACGCTGAAGGCGGAAGGCTGCAACAAACACCCACTGCCGAGCTCGGTCCCGAAGGGAAGTGAGAGTCCCGTGACCGCAGACAGTTTTTATCTTTCCCTCTGGGTGGAAACACATAAAAATGCAAGGCATCACACAGCCCTCTGGGGAATGCAGTTTTTCTCTTCTGAGACAGGTACACCCATAACTATCGATGATCAGGCAGCTAGAGCATTAACTCTTTAACTCCCAATACACTACATGATGTTATGATGTCGAATATCAATAATATAACAAAAATCATAAAACCATAACACCAGATCTCTTAGTCACTCTTCATATAAGAGGGTCTTTATTCCTGTGATCATCATGTGGCTCTCCCCTGGACTATCTAAAATGTCCATGTCTTTTTTATGCTAAGGGCCCAACAACTGATTTCAGTACTATAGATGGTGTCTCATGAGAGCAGAAGAGACTTGGAAAATCACCTCCCCACAACCTGCTGGTCACCCTGTGTTTTTTTTAATGCAGTCCAAGATGTGGTTTGGCTTCTGGACTACAAGCATACACTGCCAGCTCACAGTGAGTTTTATTTCAGCTGAAATCCTCAAATCCTGCTGTGAAAGACAACAGTGGATTGTTTGCATGTCTTAACGCTTACTTTCTGAGTCATTTTTTTTGAGATAAGACTCTGTCATAACAAGGAAGCCAGTGGTGGGTGTGAGAGGTACCTTGTGTTTTTGCAGTAAAAGTTTCCAGTATTTTTCTGTATGTAGTGTAGGCCTTACTGAACTTAAAACCCTCTTGTAAAACAGTTATTTATTATTTTATTTTTTCTCCGTAAGTTGCTGAAGAGATAAAAGTTGAGATCAAGGGTATTCTGACTTGTGAGTGAGACAGGAACAAGATAAAGTAAATTTGCAGAGTGTGGAGAGCCTAGCACAGAACACAAAGAATGTGCTAACTTTTGGAAACACTGCCCTTCTATCTCCATAGAAAAGTACAAAACATACAAAATAAATAAATAAATAAATAAATAACAGCTTGGTAAAAAACCTGGAAATTGACCTTATATAGATATGTATCATAGTCACAGCATCATGACGATTGTGAGCCTGAGATGCTCAACCAATGAGCAAGCACCAGGAGAACATTACCTGCACTGGGTTCAGGGTGCATAACAGAATTAATTTCACTGACTGGTGTGCAATGACTCCCTTCTCAATAGGGAGGGTACACCCATTATTGCAATAATGAATAAAATCTGCTGCCATCACCGAGATCTTTGCCTAACCAGAAATCTTTGTCAGTGTTTCTCACAGTGGGTGTCACCCAGCTGGCAATACTTCGGGGACAGTTTTACATTTGAAAACACTTCTTTGGGGGTATTTGCCTTTGAAGGAGAGTGTTCAGGAGCAGTTTACTGCCAGAAGATCTGACTTGTGACCAAATAACTGGTATGAGAGACTGGGGGATGATACCATTTTATCTTGTGAAGGCAAGATGCAATTTGGCATCTCCCTGCTCCCTCTTATCTGCTGACAAGGCCCAGAAGACAGGAACAAATTAGTTTCTGAGGAGACCCAAAAGCCAGGAGCTGTCTCTCCAAAAAGAGCTGACTCGACCACTTTAGACTTATTATAAGTAAGTTTGTATCTTCATTAAGAAAATGGGAAAGTTGCATCCATTCTCTCCAATGTACTGACCACACCATACATTGTGATGCAGGAATTTAAGTGAATAATGACACTATTTACCAATCGTGCTCAAACAGACTTTTGTACTGAGTTTAAATAGCAAGGTTCAGGAACCGAAGTGGCTAAATATTGATAGCCAAGCACCACCATGCCACTCTCTTACTTCTCCTCCATAAGAGAACAGGGCAGGAAAAATATGACAATGAAAAAGCTCATGATTTCTGATTAGGAGAAGGAGCTCACTCATAAAGAACCATCATAGGCAAAACAGACTCAGCAAAGATTAGTATGATCTATTTTTAGTTAATAACAGACTAAGGCCACGAGAACAAAATTAAAATAAAAACATCTCCTCTGCTGATCTTCTACCTACTGCCTCTGAATGGCATGGTGGAATCATAGAATCATACAATTTGGTTAGATTGGAAGGAATCTTGAAGATCATCTAGTTCCAAACCTTCTGATGTAGGCAGAGTTGAGAGCCACTCAGGTAACCCAGGCCCTCACACAACCTTATCTTAAACTCCTGCAGGAATTGGGCATCCACAGCTTCTTTGGCACCTGTTCCAGTGCCTCACCAGCTGTGAGAAAGGAATTTCTTCTAAACATCTAACCTAAATTTCCCCTCTTACAGTTTAAAGCTATCCCTCTTGTTCTAACAGACCATATAAAAAGTCAGTATTTCTCCTATTTATAAGCTCCCCTCAAGTACAGGAAGGCCACAATGAGGTCTCCCCAGAGCCTTCTCTTCTAAGCCCAGCTCCCTCAACCTTATATATATATTATATATATATATAAAATCTAACCTTATCAGCCCTCCAATCATCCTGGTCCTCCTCTGTATCTGCTCCAGCAGCTGCACACCTTCCTTGTGTTCAGGGCCCCAAACCCTGATGCATTTATCCAGATGGGACCTTTCAAGAGCAGGGCAAAGAAAGACAATCATCTCCCCTGCCCTACTGACTACCTCTCTCTTGAGGCACCCTTAGTTTAGCTGGTATTCCAGGCTTCAAGTGCACACTGCTGGCTTACATCGAGATGTTTGCCCACCAGAACCTCCAAAGCCTTTCTGCAAGGCTGCTTTCAATGACAAGGCTCATCTCCTTGTCTTGTATTTTTTTTAACATATCTTCCAGGAAGATCTGCTCCATATCTTTCCAGGAACATACAAGGGCTCATGAGTCTGTAATTTCCCGTGTTCTTTTTCTCCCTTTCTTAAAAAATAGGATGGGTATTTCCCTCCCTCCTGTCACCCGGGACTTTGTCATGACTATTCAAAGATAATGGTGAATGGCTTCAGAACTACATCAGTAGTTACTTCAGGATCCTGGGGTGCATGTCACCTGACCTCACAGACTTGTCAAAACTCTCGGACTTGCTCTGCTCTTACAGTAGGAGGGATTTTTCTACTCCAACTCTGGCCTAGAGGTTCAGAGATACAAGACTTATCAGAATCCTGAGTGCCAGTGAAGTCTAATACAAAGAACCTCATTCTTCTCTATGTCTGATATTGTCAATTGTCCCTCCTCATTTATTGGGGGGATGCATTCTCCTTTGCTTTTCTCTTCTTAACAATGCATCCATAGAAATCCTTGTTATTTTTTAACATCTTTCAATAATTTTAGTCTTGTCCAGGCCCCTTTGGATAAAATTTCTTCCTTGTGTCAACTACACTATTCAGTTCACTGTCACTGGCAAACTTTCTGAGTGCAGACTTGATCCCACTATGTTGTTGATGAAAAAGTTAAAAGGACAGTCCCAGGACAAACCCTCAGGAGAAATCACTTTCCATCGGTCTCCATATGGCCACAGATCCAATGACCTTAGTGCACTGCCTGTGACCATTCTACCAATTCCCGATCTTCCAAGGATTTATGCCTTCAAATCCCTATCTCCCCAATTCAGAGATAAACACGTTGTGTGAGATCATGTCAAGTCCAGGTAGACAGAATAAGCTGTCCGTCCTTTGTCAACCTATCACTCCATTGTAGAAGGATACCAGACTGGTCAGGCATGACTGGACTTTGATAAAGTCGTGCTGACTGTCTCAGATAAACTCCATGCCTTATGTGTGCTTTAGTAGATCATCCAGAAGGATCTGCTCTATGATTTTCTCTGGCACAGATGTGAGGCTCACCTGAGGCCTGTAGTTTCCCATGTCTTTTTTCTCCCTTTCTTAAAAATAGCAGTGGTGTTTCACTATCTCCAGTCACCAGGGACTCCACCTGACAGCCACGGTTTTCCAAATACAATGGAGAGTGGCTTGGCAATCGCATTAGCCATTCCTTCAAGAACCTGGTATATACATCATCTGGCACAATAGACTTGTACATGTTCATTTCTACACGTCCAGATAGCATGCCTGTATTCTTTCCAGGGCACATCCCTGCTTCCATTGCCTATAATTTTCCTTCTTTTTCCTCAGTTTACCATCAGGTCCATGCTCAGTAATGTCATTTTCCTGACTCCTCTGCTTGGGGTTAGGGAGCTCTTGTATTCTCAGAAAAGCGTCCTTAAAGATCTTTCAGTTCCTTACAATTTCTATTCCCTTAGGACAAATTGCCAGGGGATCTCCTCTAATAATTCCATAAACAGATGGAATTTCACTCTTCTTAAGTTTAGTTCACTTCTTCTCAAGTCTCTAATCTCTGACATATTTCTTACAGCCATAATATCAACCAGGACACAGTCATTAACGCCCAGACTGCCTCCAATCTTAACTTCTTTAATGATGTTACATCAACAATACAAAGCTGGGAGGAGCATCTGACAAGACAGAAGAGCTCTGTGGAGAACATGTGGGTCCTGCTGGATGACAGGTTGGCCATGAGCCAGCAATGTCCCCTGGTGGCCAAGAAGTCCAATGGCATCCTGGGGTGAATTAAAAAGAACACAGCCAGCAGGACAAAGGAACTGTTCCTCCCCCTCTCCTTCGCTCTGGCCAGGCGTAAGCTGGAGTACTGTATACAGCTATGGGCTCCTAGGTACAACAAAGACAAGGATATCCTGGAAAGAGTCCAGCAGAGGGCAACAAATATGATGAAGACCTGGAGCATTTCCTTTATGGGAAAAAGCTGGGTGACCTGGTGGTCTGTTCAGACTTGAGAAAAAAAAAGACTGAGAGGGGATCGAATTACTATTTATAAATATCAGTATAAATATCTTATTAAATACAAGTGTGGGAGACAAAGGGATATGGCTAACCTCTTTTCAGTGGTCTGTATGGACAGCACAAGGGGAAAGAGCCATAAACTGGAGCACAGGAAGTTCTGCACAAGTATGAGAAAATAACTTCTTCACAGTGAGGTTGATGAAGCCATGGAACAGGCTGCCTGGAGAGGCTGTGGAGTATCCTTCTCTGGAGATAGTGAAGACCTATCTGGATGTGTACCTGTGCAACATAATGTAGGGAGCCTGCTCTGGCAGAGGGGGTTCGATTTGATGACCTCTAGAGCTGCATTCCAACCTCTATGATTGCGTGATTTTTTTTGCAAGCATCAGATCCATTAAGCAGACACCAGCTCGAGCTGATGTTCAACCCATGAAGGAAGGAACAGGTAACCAGATTTGCAAATCACAATAGTTAGAAGAAGGTAAGAAAAAACTCAAGATCCAAACACAATCATCAATTTTAATGACAATCTCTGTACAACTATGCAGAATTATGTCCTCAGTCTGTTACAGTGATCATCCAAAAGCATCAAAATTTTTGAAATTTTGAACAACTCAGATTTTCTCAAGCAACATTTTATGACTGCTGGATTTGAAGATGTGCTGCTCCAAGTTAGTAAACAAACAAGTCAGCAATGAACAAGCTTCTTTTACAAGTTTTCAGCCAAAACTTTCTCAAGGAAAACAGACATGTTTTGGACAAACAGGGTCATCCCATTTGTTTTTTCATAAGACCCCTCTTTTGCCCTGTATTCAGCCTTCAATTTGTTGTCATGGAAACAGTCTTATCTTGCAGACGTTGAGGCTTGGTTGCTTGCTTATTTATTTATTTATTTTATTTTATTTTGTGGTCTACTATGGATACTCTGTTCAATAAATGGACCAGAAAGATAACCTAAATTGTCTCCAAGAGTCTCTCAGACTGCTTGTAGTCTTCTGTAATATTTTCCAGCATATATCTGGGTAGTTGAAATCCCCTACCAGAGTAAGAGCCTGAAAGCACAAAGCCTCTTGCAGCTGAAGATCTCATCAACAGGCTCCCTTTGATCAAGCGGCCTGAATTAGACCTCGACAACTACCATGTCTTGAC
Organism: Cyrtonyx montezumae; assembly: GCF_038088225.1. Taxonomy (NCBI): domain Eukaryota; kingdom Metazoa; phylum Chordata; class Aves; order Galliformes; family Odontophoridae; genus Cyrtonyx; species Cyrtonyx montezumae. Next base: position 920,874 of record NW_027072033.1, read on the forward strand.
CTGGTCCCCTGTTTTTACCCTGAAGATCTCAACCTGGACATGGCTGTTTCTCAGAGGTGCTCCTCACAATCAATCCACTTCTTCCACTTCTTAAGCTTGTAACCCACAATCACAGTATTACAGCTGTGTGATTCATCCCACCATGTGTCTAGGACAGCAAGTCATAGCTTTCTAATTGTACCGTGGTTTCTATCTCCTCCTGCTTATTCCCCATGCTGTATGCACTGTTGTAGTGACAATTCATCCAGTCTGTACGGTGATACAGTACCTTCTCAGAGGTGCTCTTCCAAACTCTCCTGGGACAACTCGAGGTTTTCTTCTGCTGCTTCCTGAAGTGACATTGTTCCCTGGATCTTCTCCGTTTCTCAGAAGTATACATCTTTCTTCCATAAAATCTACTTTGCAATTCTGGTGATCAGCCCAGCCATCTTGCTGCTCAGTATGTTCTTTACTCTCCTGGTCAGTTGCATCCCGTTCAACATCAGTTTTTCAAAGTGCATCCAAGATAAGGTACCTTGAAACCATGAGTGTGACACCATCCATGCAGTCATTCATTCAATGGATCCATTCTCCTCCTTCTACCCAGGTCTCAGTGTCCTTCCAGGAGGACTGAGGAGAACACTACCTGTGCTCCAAATCACTTCAACATCTCTAAGGGATGTAACATTTTTCCAAATGTTTTCTACTTGCAGCTTCCAAGCTGTGATCCAGCTTGAAAAAGCAGGAGCAGACAGCAGTCCTCTCACTTTGTCACAGCTGGTAGCTTTTTCCTCATCTTCCAAATGCATGTTATCAGCAGGCAGCAAATCTCTACAGAGAGATTATCTCAGAGCCAAGTAGGTGCCTCAGGTCTCTTCAGTGAGGATTCTCCAATTACTAAGTCTCTTCACCTTTCTTTGTCCCTACTATTTCTGACTCAGATCTTCAGCTGGATCATTCTAACATGGTTGTCTCTTTCTGGTTCAGAACTGTTGTCTACATTTGTCTTTTTCCATCCTCAGAGCTTTGTATCTTAGCTTAGGGAGACCTCAGGGGTGGGAATAAGGACAGTCCTTCTGCTCTGAGCAGAGACAAGTCTCCAATATCACTCATCGTGCATTTAGTTGCCATCTTCTCAGCGTATGATGACTTCTCAGCTTCTTCCCTTCCTGGGACTTAAGAGTGGGCTGCTAGTCTACCTTTGTCTCTGCATGATATCACACATCTTTGTCTCTGATTACTAGCTACTTCTCAGCCTGAGAATTACCTATTGCAACCTTGTCACCTGTTCATAAAGTTTTTCAAGCCGGGTACATTTCTATCTGTGACATCCCTCTCTGCCCTCAGACCCCCTGTTGAACTTCCAGATTCTGCTGAAATGAAGGTCTGGGCAGCCCTGCCATTCTTCTCCTTTTCTGTTGGTTTGTGCGTATTTGTCAGCCTCACCCTAGATGTTGTGTGGGGGGGAAGGGTTCCGTGGACTAAAAGGGGTGTGCAAATTGCAGGAAAATGGGACATTTGTGGAGAAGCTGTCCCAAGTTGAGGGGGAGGGAACCACCTCTGACTGAAGAACCTGAATTATGGGAACCTTGTGAGTCTACCATAGTAGATCCACTGGTTAAATTGGAGCTAGGGAGGGTAAAACGGTTGATTTTCTGGTGGATACTAGTGATTATTTCTCTGTTCCAAAACAAGAAATATTACCCGTAGATGCTGATTTTGTAACAGTAATAGGATCTACCTGCCAACAAGAAAAACCTTGTGACATTTGGTAAGAGCAAGAATTGCTCACAGAACAAGGATGCAAATTAAGCATACGAAAGAAATTTTGCATCTTCTGAAAGCTGTAAAAGAGAGTGGCTATTATACACTGCAGAGGTCATCAGAAAGGTAACGCTATACAGAAAACTGGAAATAAGATGGTGGATCAGATGGCAAAACAGGCAGTTGAATGAAAAGAAACTGGTTAAAAAAATTATTTTAATTCCAGACGATAAACTTCAAACTGATGAACCAGAACCAGAAAATATTCTAAAGAAGGTAGAAATTTAATTAATGATTTAGAAGGAAAGGAGCAAACCAACAAATGGGCATATACACCTAATGGACACATTGTCGTGCCCTTTAGAATCTTACTGGAATTGGTTCTAAGGGAACATAAATAAACACATTGGAGAACAGACACTCTTTATAAATATTTGAACAAAGTCATTGTCAGTTGAATCTGTATATCACAGTAAATCAGGTTACTCAACAATGTGAAATTTGTTTGAAGAACAATCCCCACAGCAGAAACAGGGTACAAGTTGGGTCTATTGGGAAAGGGAAAATTCCAGGACAGAAATGGCAAATACATTTCTCAGAACTTCCTATAAAAAGGGGGTATTGGTACTTACTTGTGCTGACAGACATATTTTCAGGTTGGCCAAAAGCTTCCCTTTGTAGAAAAAATAAGGCAAGAAGAAGTTACAAGAGCAATGTTAAATGAAGTAATACCTCATCGAGGTACCTGTCATGGTATCATCAAACTATTTCAAGTGACTGATAGAAGAAGTTGGTAAAATGCTGGGATTTGATTGACCTACCTACCATAAGCTAGTGGGCTAGTGGAAAAGATGAATTATTTGATAAAACATTAGATAACTAAAATCTGTCAGGAACTTAATTTATATTGGTTTCAAGCACCCTCTATGGCTTTGTAGAGAATTAGGGTAAAACCAAGATGTAAAGAGAGTTTGAGTGCTTTTGAAATACTGTATGATAGATCTTATCAAGATATCAGTTTAAAAGCGAGGATCTGAATGAACTATTTATCAATACAGATGACTGCACTGCAAAATCAGTGGCAAAATTAACAAAACAGTTTTGGGAGTCAGAAATAGGGGCTTAGCTCAACCAATTCACCCCTTTAAACAAGGAGGCTGGCTGTATATTAAAGATTTTTCATGTCAGCCATTGGAAGAAAAGTGAAATGGACAATTCCACGAGCTGCTGACAACTTTTACTGCAGTCAAGATCACAAATGAACCAACTGGATTAAGTATACAGGAGTGAAGAAGTTGCCAAGAGACAGATATTCTGCCAAGACAGCAGAATCAATGGAACCAACGATTCTGAAGTTTTCTCAACACTGGTGACTGTACTGGTGATGAGCATATTGACTTGTGTTGCTGCCTTTCCTCTGCAGTTGTCAATAATATGCATTACTCAAAGCCAAAATGGCATGGATATGCATAAACTGTAAAACGGCATAAACTGTACCTGGTACAGAGGAAAGCCACCTAAAGGTACTTTTAGGGGCAAATATATCAAATTCAACAAAAGGACAGGATTCAATCTTATCTAATGAGTAATAATGAATGGATGTGGAGGCAACTCTTTGGAAAATGGATTAACCAGAATCATTGGCTCAGTCCGTATCCTCAATATGTGGAATGTGAATCTGATTATCTGACTGAAACTTACCACAGTTACAGTTCTGGTTTTCACAGAGTTCCAGAAGAGGGTTCCCAAAGTCTGTAGAAAACTGCCATCACACCTTTTATTCCTACACATAACTATCAGCAAAGGCAAGGTGGGAATACAAAGGCCGTAAGAACACTATATTGTTCTCCTGGAGATGAGTCTTCCACATTTAAGATTATTTTATGTTAAACTCATCCAAAGTGAGTAACTCAGAAAACGAGACATCCAACTTTAGATGTTTAATGTACTTCTATATAAACCACAGCACATGCTATAAATAAGTAACTACATATATAATCAGTAAAAAGTAGCACATTTGCTATTGTCAAGCATAAGTATAAAAATGAAAGATGTATCTCCCATCCAAAATACATTAATATTTTTATACCTGTATTTTCATCTATTATTTCTGTCATTTCTACTTCTGTCTATATTCATATTTATATATCTCTGCTTGTAAGGTGTTAAAACATCCAAACAAATGGATACAAAGAACCATAAAATCAAATATGTAAATATGAAAATCATACATGGCATTTTGTAAGAAGGATGTTGTGATCCAGCTATCAATTTACTGACACCAACAGATTTTTGAACCATGTGAGTAATTTCATTGATTTTTAGTAGACACCACTACAAACTGACACTTAACATGGCCTGATTCCACTCACATATTCTCAGCACCTGTGGCACAATCTTAGAAATACATTCACTGAGACATTATGAATACTTAATTACGAACATCAAAACAGAGACTTTCCCCTTCAGTATCTTCATCTCACACACTCACTTTTCTTGAGATGAGAGTTAGATCAGGGAGTTCTGTATCAGAATTTTTCAAACCATCCTTACCTAGGATATCTACACAGAATTCAATACATTGCTGCCCTTTCCGTGAAACAAACTTACGTAAAATCTGTAAGCAGTAACTACACAGACAGGAGGAGAAAGCACTGTCTCTACCATCATGGCTTTTACCATAGTTTACCTTACTATTTACTTAAGAATACTTAAGAAAACTATTTACTTAAGGAGAAGGCTGAAATACTTAATAAATTTTGCTTTTGTCTTCCCTGATAACTGCTTGCCATACAGCCTTCAAACTTCTGATTTGGTAAGAGAGGACTGGGGAAGCAACATCCCTCCTACTGTAAGCAAAGATCAGGTTTGTGACCATCTGAGGAAACTGAACATCCACAAATCTATAGGTCCCGATGAGATGCAACCCAGAGTTCCAAGGAAACTGGCTGATGTGGGTGCCAAAACACTCTCTATTGTGTTTGAAAAGTCATGGCAATCAGATTAAGTCCGTGGTGACTGGAAAAAGGAAATATGCCCATTTTTAAGAAGAGTAAAAAAGATGCCCCTGGGAAATATCAGCCTGACATTCTCACCTCTGTGCCAGGGAATATTCTGGAAGAGATCCTCCTGGAATCTATGCTACAAAACATGGAAGGCAGGGATGTGATTCAAGAGAATCAACATGGCTTCACTAAGGGCAAGTTCTATCTGACCAACCCAATGGCCTTTTACGATTGTGTCACTGCACCAATGGACAAGGGAGAAGACACTGATATCATCCATCTAGACTTCAGTAATGCTTTTGACACATTACCCCACAACATCATTCTCTCCAAATTAGAAAGACATAGATTGGATGGGTGGAATATTCAGTGGATAAAAACTGGATACAGGATTGAGTTCAGAAAGTGGAAATCAGTGTCTCAATGTCTGGATGGAGATTGGTCATGAGTGGTGTCCCCCAGGCATCAATGCTGGGGAGGATACTCTTTAGTATCTTCATTAGCAACATAGACAATGGGGTGGAGTGCGCCCTCAGCGAGTTTGCTGATGACACCAAGCTGTGGGGTGCAGTTGACACATCAGAGGGATGGGATGCCACTAGATGGGATCTAGACAGGCTTAAGCAGTGGGACCAACTGAACCACATGAGGTTCAAAGAATCCAAGTGTAAGGTCTTGCACCTGGCTTGAGGCAACTCTCATTACTAATAGAAGCTGGGGGATGAAAGAATTGAGAGCAGTCCTGCCAAAAGAGACCTGGGGGTAACGGTGACTGGAAAGCTGGATGTTACCCAGGAATGTGTCCTCGCAGTCCAGAAAGCCAACTGTATCCTGGACTGTGTCAGAAGTGTGACGAGCAGGTTGAGGGAAATGATTCTGCCACTCAGTGCTGGTGAGACCTCAGCAGGAGCACAGCGTCCAGATGTGGAGTCCTCAGTACAGGAAAGACTATTCCATTTTTGAAAATTAAAATCAATCATCATTATTTTTTTTTTGTTTTTATTTTATTTTTTTTAATTTTACTAATGGCTTAGAAAAAGAGAACAGTACTTTTTTTTACTGCAGGCATATGAATTACCTAACCACATGAACTAGATAAAATTCTAAATGTCTTTTCCTGCTCATATATGTTTTTTGTCAACTGGAAAAAATGAATAATCCTTGTTTGTTACACAATGCTGTATCTGAGTTCTAAAAACAAGACAAAAAGAAAAGATTGGTGCATTGAAAAGAACTAAAGAGACTAGTTATATTAAAACTATGCAGCACATCAGAGAAAAATGAATATTCAGCTCATTCTTTCTAAAGCTTTTATTCAATATTTATTTAGGCAAAACTCCCACTGATTTCCCTAGAAGCTTTTGTTGAATAAGGACACTGAAATACAATATTGTTTTTTATCGATTTTTAAAAGAAATCTTTCTTGGAAAAAAAAAAAAGCTAAGTCTCACTATGATTACAAAACTATTTCCATCTACATAGTAAATTGGCACGGTTGGGAGAAATAACACTGAGAGACAGTTTGCTCTTTCAGAGTATAAAAGGTCTATCTTCTCTAAAAGTTAGACTATAACAACCATTAAATGCTGGTACTTTTTTTTTCTCTCCACTGACTAAAACAGGACTTTGATATCTTAGAGGCAGATGTTCTGGTTCTAGACTTTTAAATTTAGACAGAAAAAAATCCACTTTTTCTATCCCTGTTTGTTTATAACAAACAGATTTCAGCATTTATCTCAAAAGAGATATTTGCTAATTAGTGAAGCAGCAAAATTTCAAGAAAAAAAATCTCCTGTCTGCAACTCCTACTCGTTATTTTTAAGTGCCAATGTATTTCAGCTTTCAATTAAAATTTTCTTATTTTTGCTGCATAACAGAAAACATCATATGCCCTCATCATAATTTGTAATCTTGAGGTAAACCATTTCCTCTGACCTTGCCTCAGAACTTTCAGATAATTACAGAATAAGCATATTGAGCACATTCAATCTAACATAGTATATCCAGTCTAACACTCAGAAGATACAGATAAATTAACCAAACGCTTCCCACATGGAACACAGTTTGGCTAAAGAACCATATTTATATTGTACATTACCCCTTAAAGAGCTTACTCTTGCTGTCATACGTTAACATCTCTGACTTAAACCTTATCTAACAACATCTTTGATTCACTCCTATAGTGAAGCTATTAGTTAACAAGGCATGAAGAATTACATTTTTATACCTCGCTTAACCACATCATTCATAACACTTCAGCTGATTTTGTTTAAAATAAGTAAAAAACTTAGATGGGGAGTTTCTGGTGCACAGATTTTAAACCAAAAATAATAATAAAAAAAGCTCTTTATAGCATCATATTTTTAGGAAGAACTTATCTTTTGGAAAATTATTTTTATTTAGATCTAAAAGTGGACAAATAGAAGCCTGAAAAAGACCTACTTCAGTTGGCAACTGAATAAAGAATGATACTAAGTTATAAAAGTAAATTCAAATATTCCAACATGCTGTTTCTGATCTGATTTAACTCAAGATTACATAAGTAAATGTACTAATTTCTCAAAGATTGTCATAAAAGCAAACAGGCACTCTGTTAGCAAGGAACAAGAAGTAACCTTTTATTGACTTCTAGAAACGAGATATACTTAGTAAAAAATAATTAGACCTGGTACACAGCCGGATATTTTTTTTTTCTCTCTCTGTCATTTGTAATGTAAAACCCTAGACAGGGGTTGTGTTCTGTTTTCTTTTAACTAATCTATTAACTAGGCATCATATTTAAATTATAATTCTGTAGTTACTGAAGTTTAATCTATTTTAAATGACATATGGTTTTAGGATTTCAATCACTTTTCAAATTATTGCTCTGAAAACATACTTGAAATAGAATATAAATTGTATCATTTTTACAACCTAGTTCTCATCACATTTTGCTTACTAATAAAGACATAGCGACTTGTAATAAACACTGTAAATTGTTTTATGAAGAGTAAAATAATTGGACATCAAACTTTTTTTTCATTTCACAGATTTCATTCAAGGTTAGTGGTGCAGGTTTTAACTCACAGAGGAGTCCTATATGGTATTCCTTTGAAAAATTTACAAATATAACTCTTTAATGCTATACCTGTACGTACATACATCAAACATGTAATATAGCATTAATTAGGAGCAAGTCTATAAATATAAACTACGGTTGGTATCTCTTATAACCAATACTGCTTATGTCCTAGTGCTACCACTGCACTTTTCTACAAAAGCAAAAAAAAAAAAGAAAAAAAAACATTTTCATTATGACAACATCCTGTAACTTTATCATTTTTATTTTCAGGTTTATGAGACAACTTTTATTATAATGAGAATTATATAATAAATGGCATTATACTGAAACACATCTTTACTTCTTCTATTTAATCTAGAGCTCTTGCACAGGCCTTCACTGTCAAAATTTCAACTTATAAATTATGCACATTGTATATGTGTTTTATATTAAAGGACTAGCAAACCAATCCACTGTAACACTTAACTTTAGTCATATTTAACATCAGGGAAAACAAACAAACAAAATAAACAAAATCCAAACAATTGTACAAAAAATTTAAATCATAAAATTCTCACTTGATGTTTGATTTTTCCTTCTACCTTTATAATATGACTGAAAACTGAGAAGGAAGAGAAAAAAATAGCTTTACACTTCAAGCCTCTTAATTAAAATCAAAGTGTAGTTCTGGATGCACCTACAGGCATATCTAATTAAAAAAATATATTTCTTTATCATATAAGATAGCAAGTTGTCTAGTGTCTTTTAGGACATAGACTCCTGTCATGGTATATCAGTTGAGTAACTCTCAGTGATTGGTCTCACTGCTCAAACCTCTGCTATAACCAACGATATTGCGAGCAACTAAAAAGATAGAAATCCATAAAAGTACTGAGGAACCATTCAAATTTTCACACCAAACAGAACTCTAATCCTTAATGTTGAACATTAATCTTGCATGTTTATGAGTAGCACAGAATTGGAGGTTCATCTTGAGGGAAGAGATAGCCAGTATTTAAAACAAGATTTCTCAAGTATTTTCAAATGTTATTTGATTTGCTTAGTTGGATTGCAAAGAGTAGGAGAGATTTTCTCTGTTTTTTCCTAGTTGAATTTGGTTGAAGCTATTGAGTTTTGATTGCTGAAGTTCTTACAGAAAATGAATTAATGAACTGTCAAATATATCAGATGAGATACACAAACATATAACGTGTCATTTTATACTGCTTTGCAGAAGCATTCAGAAAAACTATTTATTTTAACATTTCAACCCATATAAAATAATAGAAATATCCTGTACTTTGTGAAGCATCGAAAACTGGGTAAAACAACTTAGTTAAATGTTGTCTTCCTTCTTGGCGGTTATGAATTTATGCCTACAAATGACAGTCGTGTAAAGAAAGCAGAATGGTCATTAATACTTTATTATCACATTCCGAAGAAATCAGTGATTACTGTGAAACCCCTTCATGGCAAATAGTACTTGAACTAAATGCAATGGATGCTAATATGCAATGAAAAGTTATCAATTAACCTGATAACATACTATACCTACAACAATCTGCTTTTTTTTTTTTTTTTTTTTTTTGTGGTATGTGATTTAATCTTACTTGCCATTACTTGTCTGTCACTATCCATTAACTATCATCAGATTTACTCCATTCATTACTCTAATTGAGTCCACGGACAAATATGTTAATGTGAATTTGAAAAATTAGAGCAATGGGATGTAAATTGTTAATTATATTCCGTGCAATACATGGAAGGTGTTCCTGTGAATTTTCAACCTTGAAAGTCTGAAATACATTCTGGTAGGTGCTTCCATTGGCACTAGTTTACTATATGAAAGCTTTTGTTATTTCTGTAATGTTTCATTCATGTAAGTAACTGCCCAGAGATGACATGATCTCTGCGATGTGCTCTCCATTGCTATCTCAGAGAAGAGATAGGCAATAAAAACAGAAGATAAGTATTAATGAGGCTAAAGGAAAATTAAAGATATTTCTATTTTCTCTTTCTCTTAGATTTCATATCAGCCACAAATTAGTGGAAAAAGAATTACATATTAATTTAAATTGGTTTTGAAAAACATTCTAATATTTTTTAAATCCAGTTCCATGAAGCTGTCAGAATATATGCAACTATTCAATACAGTTTACCTGCATCTATAGGAAATTCAAAACATCTTCTAAATTAAATTGTAATATTTTTCTTGCTGCAAGTAACATCTTCCCTACTGTACTACTTGTACAATGAGTTGTGTGTGATAACATAATCAAAGTATGGAATCCTTTACATGAAAATGTCAGTATGATTAAGTCATTCTCCCCCAGCTTTAGTGGAGGTCTTCAATTGTAACTTTAGCAGGGAGTCTGATACAAGAATAATAATAATAGTATTATAATAGTACAGTGAAATATAGTAATATATAATTAGTATCTAATGTATTGATATTATTATTATAAAAAGACAATAATAAACAATTTGTTCTTCATAGAAATAATAGTCTTTTCAGTGTATGTATAAAAGTCTGAACAGAGAAAATAAAAGGCTCTGTAAATGAAATAGCTTTACAAAGAGATGTATAAAAAAGTGTGAATTTACATGGAAAGCAGCCAGGTTCTTGTCTTTATTTCTATTCAATACCAAATCTAACATTAATAATTGTAGTCACAGTTGAGTTGCTATACGCAGAGGGTTTAATTACATTTTGTGCTACACTTCAGTTTTAGATTTTTTTTTAAACTTCATCTATTAAAGTATAAATTTCTGGCAAATCCTCAAGGGCTGATTTAGTAACTTTCTGATTTACAGCACAAGAGACAGCTCACATAAAATAAAATTCTTTATTACCTCTAGAAACAAACAAAAGACCAGAGAAAAAAAAAAGTTTCTTTAATCTCTCATTTAAAGCTCACATTTGACCTTGTATAGTTTCTTCCTCATTACAGTCTAATCCAAACTTCTTTCCAATGCTTTGGAAGTGTAATTTTTTGGGGAATGAGAAAGCATTAAAAATAGTTTAAAAGAAGCAGCATTACCACATAACTTTTAAAATAGTTGAGTTTGCAACAGCAATTATTACCTCTCTTGGTAGGGAAAAGTCAGAATTATTCTTCAGAGGCAAATAAAAACCACATGCAAATGAACTTTCATATTCTAAATTGTATGGTCTTTCCTCTTCAGAATATCTAAACGCATCAAAATTATTTTACTGAAAGGAGAAGTCCTGGTATTCCTTAAAACAATAATATTTTAAAACACATCAATATTTGATAAAGAACTGACTTAGTAGCATTAGCACTGACACTTCAAGGTTAAGTGTAAAGGTCTTTACACTTTTCTTAGTGGCAGCTGGCTCTGAAGAAGTTCATAGCAAGCTGAAGTATTCATGATCTGTTATTAAGGAGGAGACATACAATTAAAGGAGGAAGAATACTTCAGAGGAAAAATAAAAATACCATGGCATTAGTTTTCATCATTGACAGCCTGCTGTCAATCAAAGTTCATAAACAGAAACTGAACTTTACATGTTTTTGTGAACACATTTGAATACAGTAATGTAAATAGCAGAATAACCCGCTGAAAAGGATTTCAACTTCTGTCCAACTTGTCAGGAATTTCATCATGAGTAAATAAAGTTCATGGAGGTATGTAATGGCTGCTGCCATGTATCTGCTGTAATTAGTAATTACTTCTATGGAGGTCATTTTATGGTACCTGATTCACTAAATTCATAGCTTGACATCTGATATGAAAACTACCATTTTTAAAACTTTCTCTCACACTAAAATTCCTGCTTCCAAAGTAAAACATACATACATTTGTATATATGTACGCAAAATGATTTTTTTTAGGTACTGAAAATGAGAAATACACTCTAGATTGGCCAAGCTTAGTTTAATATTCCCACAATCAATTTCCTTGCCATTAAAATGGACAGAGTTCTTACTTTCTCTGTTAAGTGCTTTTACACAGTAGTTGAGATAAATAAAAATACCATATGTATATAAACACCAGCATGTGAAAAGTCTTTTCATTGAAGTCACTCATTTGAAACCATATTTGAGTTTAGCTTGGTTTTGGAAGCTACTTGTATAGTAAATATATTTCATACTTGATTTATTTTTCATAACTCTGTATTACAAAGAAGCTTAAGACTTTTCCTCCAACCTTGTTTCCTAAATTGTAAGAGTGACCTCTAGTGCATTACTGCTTTGCTGTGTGCTGCAAGTCTTTTTTGTAACAGTTTTAATATGCCTGCTTGTAAGCAACTGATTTAGTTTTGTGTGTAGTGCCAAATGCTATTAATGTGCAATTCAATTACCATGGTCTTGTGAAAATGGATGTATTCATAAACTGTACAATGCAGAATGATGAAGAGAATTAAAGCTGTGGCTGGACTGCAGCAGGGTGTTTAACAACAGGAACTTAGTATTCATGTTTAGGGCTACTCTATGCACTTGAGTAGCAAATGAGATATCATTACTGAATGACAGCACAAGATCATTTTTGTGCTGCAGTGTGAACGTCTGGCTCATGGGAGCATGCTTAGTTTACAAACCATCCAAAACCATGGGCTACAGACCCACATAGAGCTTCAAAACTTCCCTGCTATTGCTCAAATGATTCCAAGGATCTGTACCCTTCCAGCCACTGGGTTGTAAGGTTACTCCTTAATATTCCTCCTTCCTTTGGCTTTCTCTTTCTTCCCATACAAGCATTACTTCAGCCCACTCCATCCCTGTGATGCATGGCCAGTGCCTTAATAGAAAGGGGAAAAAATATGCTCAGTTCAGGTTATGAGCATTGGTATTTAGGTAACTGTTCTACCACATGTATACTGAATGAAATCCTTCAGCTTGCTAAAGCTTAATCAGATGGAACAAGACCAGCTCAGAATAATTACTGAATGAGAAAAACCCTAAAACTTAATTCATCTGTAAATTCTTTTTCCTTTTAATTTAAAGATAATTAATTCAAGATGTTGCAGAGATTTTTAGGATAGATAATTGCATTCTTGAGGGCAGATTCTCTTTAAAACTATAATCACTCTTTAATTTTGCAGTACCACTCTACTGGCTAACTGTGATTTACTCATTTTTTAAAAACTTTCTGTAGGATCTAATACCATTGTCCTCTTTAGCCATGTATTGTTAATACTCCCTAAGCAATCAATGCAGAGTCCATAAAGTCCTGTTATCCAAATTTTTCCTTCTTATATTCGTACTGCTGTTAAACTGCACAATAGTGTCAATCATACTTATTTGAATGCCACCTGAATTCAGGAGATGCAGATACCAGCTTTCAAAATTATAAACTGCTAAAAACCAAGCTGATGCAGTATACAATAGAGATCTGCCAATAATTTCCATGTAAGACATAATTCCTTAGGAAATGTTGCAATTATAAACAGAATACAAAAGAGAAAATGGGTCTGAACACAAATCCCTTTGTAAAAACGCTCTCAGATATTCTTTAAATGTAAGCTTTATAAACAATACCCTGTATATAGGCTCATACAAATACATGGGGGGATTTTATAACATTTTCAGTCTAGCAATTTGCAGTCATGATTTCAAAGCAGTACACATTAATCCACATAATAGTATTTACTCTAAATGCAAATAAAATATTCTGGAAGTTTTCAAAACACTCTAAAATGAGTTATAAATCATATGCAATACTTACATTTATTTCCGGTCACTACCACGCTCCTGTTATAAACAGACATGAAAAACAGCAGCTTCAAGAAGATTTCAGAAACAGAATCCATGTTCCCGTTCACTGAAGCATCCACAAGAATCATTATATTAGGAAAAAGCTGCTCTGTACTTCAGTCCTATTCCTGCCTCTACTTACTACCTCCCTATCTCTCTTCTTGCAGCGCTTCTCAGTGACCAGACATCTCAGTCAAATGCTCTTTGCGTCTCCTCACACATGCACACACACCTTCAAATCTGCTCCACCCTCCACCACCACCACAGCAGCAATCCCTGAAGAGCAGCAGCAAGAATATCTCCTCCAATTTTACAGCATCACTCAGGGCTAAACTGCCAGGCTACCCGCTCGGCTCGCATATAGGGTCTGCACATTCACAACGCGTTCTGGACACCCCTTGTGGTGACAGGTAGGAAATGTGAGACTCTGACGAAAGCCAGAAAAGCCAGACAATAATACTGTGCAGCCAGCACATGAACACTGAGACGCAGCTGCTTGCTCAGTGCTCACCCTTGACGATTCTTTCTTCTTCTTTTCTTGTTTTTCTTTTTTATTATTTTTTTTATTTTATTTCTACTTTTCTTATTCAGGAGTAAAAATATAATATCTATTTTGGAATGAAAACATTGTGTGTGATGTGTTGATTCTAGGCATATGAATAGAAGAATAATCACCTTTAATTTGTGTTGACAGACTGAGACAGCCTGATAGGCTGCCCCTCAGAAAAAAAATCATCAAGAATTATTTTCTTTGGGTCTACTGCTATTAGTACTGGCATAGCATAATTATATTTCAAACCACTAAGAGAAAATACTCATAAATGTAAGACAAGGTTTACTGAAGAAGCTTAGTTCCCAAACATACATTCAAAACACATATTATTTTTCTTTCTTTTAAGAAGCGGAAGCTGTTTTATAACTATCCTAATGTTTTTAACATAAGAATAAACAACTAATTTAAAAAAGAGCTTCAGAAGAATTTAAGGTCATTATGCTTACAGTAAATATCTAAGTACTTTTTGTAACAAAGGTTAAATTACTGTACATGTTAACAATAGAAAAAGATACAGTCTTAAAGGATGAGGAATAATCTGCTTATTGCTTAACTTCTGACATTAATGAGGACAAACACTGCGCTAAAATGTCTCATCAGTGTTTCCATCACTGCCACTCCTTGATGGTTTCCATTCTGAAGTGTCTTTAGTTGTTATTTGAAACTAGTGAAACAATACAGTTCAAAAGGGCATTCCCAGTAGCTCTGAGGTGCATTTACATAAGTCTTGAGAATTACAATTTCAATTGCAGAAATTTGGCCAAACTTCTTCAAGTGGACTGTTGATATGCCTCCTTTTATTTAAGGTAGTGATGAGTTTTCTTCTTGTATGTAGCAGAGACTGCAAAATATAATACCAATTACCATTTAAGAAATGGTGTTGGGAATTATGAAACAAAGATGAAACTTGAATTAAGCCCCAGGAGCATCTAAAGTTAGTTCTCGAAATCAATTTTCTAACCCTTGAATAATGGCTGTTTCAAATAGAAAAGAAACAGTAAACCATGTACTAGTCTCACACTACCTGAGCAAAAATAACTTACGTTTTGCAAAACAATATCCAAGGCTCAAGCAAAACATTGGGAAAAAAGGAGTATTAAAAAAGAGAAGAATGCTTAAGTTTAAGAATGCTTAATGAAGCTTTTGATTACATTACATTTAAAGCAGCAAGTCAGTGTGGTTATGGTAGGAATTAGAATTTTTAGAATTTGAATTTAAATTAGAACAAGCAGGATTTGGGGATCAGTTAATGTATTGTGCATCTTATTTTCCTCTTCACTGTATCATTTTTTCTTGCCTGAAAGTCATGTAGAATCTATGTTAAAAATAGCTAGTATTATCACCTTCCTTGTCACTTGTCTAAGTCTTCCCTTAAATTCTAAATTTTATTTCTGTTGTCTTGATCAACTTTGGAGTAACTTGTCTGTAAATTGGTTTTCTTTGTATTATAGTTCCTTAGATTAACATTGACCTCTGACTAAACTAATATGAGCATTAAATGTTCCTCCAATTGCATCCATGTTCTAAAGTAAATCCTATGGGACAGTCTTGGGCTCTGCAGCTAGACCAATTTAATGTTTAAAAATAGGACAGATATAACATAAAATCTTGGTAGTGTCTTTTCGTGGGATGATTTTCTTCAGGATTAGCTCTAAGAATCTAGGGCTTTAATTTAGGAAGAATTTTTATCCTGGTAATATAATAAATGTTAAGTAAAATGGTCAGTGACATTGTGGGTATGTAAGTGTGTTAGAAAATAGCTTATGTTCACAAAAAAAAAAAAAAAAAGAAGAAGAAGAAGAATATATGACAGAGAAAGGTCACAGATTTTTTTTTTTTTCTTTTTGGTGAATTAAAAGTAAATACACAGATTTTACATCTATTGAAAAGACAGTCTTGTAACAAAAGTGCTGAAATGTACACATATACTCATGCATAGACAGATATGCACTAATATATGTATACATGGATAGACTTACAGAAGCCTATCCAATATCCCAATATACATGGAATGTCAAGAAAAAAATATTTATCTAGGGATTGAGCCATGGTGCCTAGAATGTGAATAAAATAGTGCAGTTTGATTCACCCAGAGCATTGCTACCTCCTCACTTTTCATTATATCTCCCTCCTACATATGTGTACATATATCTCCTCCTTATATGTGTCTGCTGAAATAGTATTATCTCATCAGTATCTCATTTCCCAGTTGTCTCCCATACAATGTCCAAGTTTACCATTAACTTCTGATTTCTTCTTTGTTGATTTTGAATGGTCTTTCAGATTCCTATTTGTCTGTATACCTTTTCTTCAAGATTTTCTTCCTATTACACAAAATGTATTTGCCTTTCTTTTTCCAATGTTCTTAATCATCTTTTCTTGAAAAATGTCTTGCATGTTAAATCTCTTTCCAATTCTATTTTTCTTTGAAAAGTAAGGTTTCTCCCATTGATTTCCTGCAGGATCTCTGACTGTGTGATTTGCTTGAATGTATCATGCAAATTCTACAGATCAGTGACTAATACATGTCTTCTTATAGCTTCATTCTCACATTTGAAACATCTTCAAAATCTAGATGCAGCAAAACTTGAATAATTTTTCTTGTATACCTTCATTTTCAAATGAAAGATTTTATAAATGAGTTTCATTTTTTTAATATACTAAAAATACCAGGAAAATAATCTCCCTTTCAAACCATTTTGACAGTGAGCTTTTGTCTATAAACTGAAAGTAATTCTACTTTTGTTATCCATATTCCTTATGTTACTAAAATCTGCTTATTAATTGTAAACCAATGTGAAATGATGATAAAGACATGAGACAATTGTAAGCTTCATCCCAGGGAAAGTATTTATCAATGTCTCTCTAAAAATGTCAACTTTACAAGTAAAAATATATTTTCATTTTCAATTAATCATAGTTCTTCACACAATTTAATGACAAAAAAAAAAAAAAAGAAATAAAAAGAAAACCCACACAATAAATTAATGCTTACTTACAAAATGCAGGAATTGAAGCAAGCAAAGTCATCAGAATCCAAGATGATTGACTAGAAATATTGTTATTCACTCATTAAATTTTGCATCTCACTTTTAAATAAACAAGCTCCATCAAGCAGACAGTTTATATATCCAACCATTCTACTCAATAGACCTAATAGTAAGAAAGGGATACAACTGATAATAGTTTTAAAAGTTTCATTCTTGTCCGATTTATTTCTGTTTTCTTTATTCTCTCTGCTGGATGGCCATTTTTAACCCTACCTATAGTGCCACCTGCTGCAGTTTTAATGGCATTACAGATTTTTCTTTTCAGCACCTAGTCATATTATGCAGCTGGAGTAAATGTGTCTTCTTGATGCAAATTGAACTGTTTCAATATTATGTAAACTCTTCTCAGCATTCCTAGCAATCCTGCAGAAAAGCACTGTTGTAATTCTTTGCAGAGACTGCATTCAACAGAAATGTACAAAGCCAAACATAAACTAAAACCAAATAAGCAGTTGCATTACATAGAGTACTTTAGTAATGAGGCCATTTTTAACGAAAAAATAGGATTTATATCAGTCGTACCCTACTGTATTAGTTTCTATTAGTGATAGATTTATATAATAGGGATGGCATTCAATGAAAAAATTCTTGTCAAAAATGAATGCAACTTAACTAATAGGGGCAGAATTGTACAGTTTGTCTGCTGGTTGCAAACCTGCAAGTTCCTGTATTTGTTAATAAATAAATAAAAATAAAATAAAATAAAATAAAATAAAATAAAATAAAATAAAATAAAATAAAATAAAATAAAATAAAATAAAATAAAATAAAATAAAATAAAATAAAATAAAATAAAATAAAATAAAAATAAAATAAATAAAATAATAAAATGCTGTTTGTGAATAGATGTTTTTACCAAATGTGACACTTCACTGAAAATTTAAAACCTATGAAGTTATTCTAAAAGTGATGCCACCTATTTTATTATGTTGGCCCACACCATCAGAGGTGGATTTTTTTGGTATGGCAGTAGAAGTACCACTGATATTTGATTCCATTCTGTTGCTGTGTGACTGATTGCAGCAGAGGGGCAGTCTGACAGAATGGCATCTGATACAGAAGTACATATGAAGCAAAGACTGAATTCCTCTGCGTGAAAAAATTTTATCCACTGTCATTCACTTCTGAATGTTTTTGGAGACCAAACATTTTAAGTGATCACAGTGAGGTGGCAGGTGGTGCATTTCAGCAGCGACGGCAGCAGCTTTGTATCACCTCCACTGGTGCAGTTCCCTGTTAACAACTCAACATTCAGGCTTTCATTCATCACTGGCAAAAATTAATCTGTGATGGTGGTAGCTATGCAGAAAAGTAGTGTTACCTGGCTGAGAATTTGTTCTCTCATACAGTATTGTTGTGGTCTTACCAAATTATTTTGGTTTCCATCAAAATAAATAGGAAGCTTTACCTTCAGAGCAACCTATGTATGACAGAAATCAGAAGAGATGGATGTGGCCTGGTTCAGCTGCAGGAGAAAAACAGCACATGTAAAGGTTCTATGTGGATTCTTGGAGCATTACTGTAACAACAGATTAGAAATATGTAACAAATTATATGACTACACAGAATGTTTATCTTCTGCTGTTTGTTGTAAAATAATACTTATTTCTCTTGGAAGGATGCAGTGATTTACTAGAGGCATCTTTTTTTAGTTTTGGTGCAAATACATGTCTTTAGCCCTCATGATTCTTCTCATTTCTTGTTCAGGACTTTTGATAAATGAGCATTTTGACTGTTGTGGAGCCCTACTTAGGAAGTTGCAGTTTTAGTACAGGAAACTGGAGAATGAATTTACTCATCTGCTAATAAATATGATAACAGGTCTCACATATGTATGTAAAAAGAAAAAAAAGTAAAAAGTAGTCTGTACACGTAAAATAAATGGGGAAACAGCTAATAAAAATAACAAGAGAGCAGTCTTGCACATGATTTGATACTAAACCACTGTAATGGCTTTACTCCTTAGTGGAGCATTTCCTGAAGGACATAACAAGTACATATTAGGAGACTGAAAGCAGACAGAAATTGCAGGAAAAAAAATAGCTTGAATTTACTAAAAGTGGATGATAGAACACTAAGCTCTCTTTAGTATCTTATTTCTTTCAAAAGTGGATAAAAAGGAAAACCTCAACAAAGAATAAAAATGATCATGATACACTTAAGATATTTCTTTGATAAGGTAGAAAATATAGTGCTTACTAAATACTATATATAATGAATAAGAGGGAAAATTGGTAAAGGAAAATTTGACAAGTTATCAGTATCAGTAGTTATTTTAACTATAAATCATACATTCATTTATGAATACTGTTAATAAATTAAAAACAAGCTTATGGAAATCTGGCAGAACTTTAGTAAGATATGATCAGGATAGAAATGGAATACACTAACATATACAGACCATAGGTTGACCCTCCTGAAGAAAAAAGTTTAAATGATTCTGAACAGTAAAATATGTGGAGTGTGTATTGTCTAAGTCTGAGAATGAAAGCAACATCAACTCTAGATTAGAAGAGTTCTTAGTTTGAAAGTGTGTGAGAGTTGAGGCGTCCAGTTTCAACTGTTCAACCATGTGCTGAATATAAGCTTCTAGTGTGACTTAACAAAAAAAAAAAAAAAGAATAAAAGAACATACTAGTCATGAGATGGACCAGAAATGACCTTGTAGTACGAATATAGCATAATAATATATAATAGCTGGAAGCAAGGCTTCTGAGACTGGAATCAGATGACAAGAACAAAGAATTAGGTGACTGAAAAGAACAAGAAATTCAAGAATCCTTCTCCATTTTTATATTGTCAACTGTGTCAGGATTTGAAAATCTTAAGGTAGGTGGTCATAAAGGGTCCTGAATTGTGACTCCAAATATTGGAAATTTAGAAGGGAGGATGGAAAAATCCAATAATGGAGTAACTCTTGTTTCTTGTTCCAAGTAACACAATTAAATCCTGGAGTAGACTCTGAATTTAGGCTCTCATATTTATATAGATATGTCAACCTAGCCCATGCAATCAGTCTATTAAAATTTTACCAGAAGCAGTATATTGAGATTATTTCCTGATTTTAGTTCTCCACATAGCCTAACCTGGGCCACTGCTCACTCAGTGTTTTCACTGGTGTATATATTATTTACAACTATCTTTCTTTGTACATTAGTTAGGGAGCTTAGCTGCCCAGCTGAAATGTATGGATTTCAGGCATCTAAACTAGATGAGGAGGTGCTTGTACTGATCATGCCTAAGGATATGCCCACTCATCCTGATGCAAATAAGACTACAAAGTAACCAGCCTGGAGCTGTCTTGAGTCTGTGCTAATTGTATGAGTGACATGGTTTTATGATCTTTTATTATCGGTGTTCCACATCATGACATCATGTAGTGCACTGTGAGTTCAAGAGTTAATGCTCCACTTCCGTGGCTCACTGGTAGTTCCAGGTATACACAGAGTCACAGAACTGTCGGGGTTGAAGAAACCTGTACAGATTGTCTAGTCTAACCCCCCCTGCCAAAGCAGACTCACTAGATCATGTTGCACAACTAGGCATCCATGTGGGTCTTGAATGTCTCTGGAGAAGGAGAATCCACAAACAATCTGGGCAGCCTGTTCCAGTGCTCTGTTGCCCTTACTGTAATGAAGATACCACACCGTTTATGCAGAACTTCTTTTGCATCAGTTTGTGGCCATTTCCCCTTCTCCTGTTGCCACATACTGCTGAGAAGAGTTCAGCATTGTCCCTCTGCCTCTCGCTCCTTAGATATTAATAGATGTGGATCAGATCTCCTCTGAGTCTTTTTTACAGGGCTGAACAGACCCAGATCTCTCAGCCTTTCCTCGTAAGGGAAGTGTTTCCTGCCCTTTATCATCTTTGTAGCCTTCCACTGGACTCTTTCCAGGAAATCCTTGTCTTTTTTGTACAGGGGAGCCCAGAACTGGACACAGTACTCCAGATGAGGCCTCACCAGGGCAGAGGAAAGAGGGAGGATCACCTCCCTTGACCTGCTGGCCACGCTCTTTTTAATGCATCCCAGAATTCCATTGGCCTTCTTGGCCACAAGAGCACACTGCTGGCTCATGATCAATCTGTCGTCCACCAGGACGCACAGGTCCCTCTCCTCAGAGCTTCTCTTCAGCAGGTCATCCCCCAGCCCCTACCACTGCATGCAGTTTTTCTTCCCTAGGAGGGAAGACTCTACATTTGCCCTTTTTAAACCTCATCTAGTTCCTTTCTGCCCAACTCTCCAGCCTGTCCAGGTCTTGCTAAATGGCAGCACAGCCTTTTAGCATGTCAGCCATTCTTCCTGGCTTTGTCTCATCAGCAAACTTGATGAGAGTGGACTCTATTCCCTCATTAAGGTCATTGATGAAGATGCTGAACAGGACCAGACCCAGCACCGACCACTTAGAGAAACATTTCTAAGTACAGGCTTCTAACTGGGCTCTGTGTCAGCAATCACAACCCTCTGTGCTCTGCCGGTCAGCCAGTTCTCAACCCACCTCACCATTCACTCATCTGTTCCACACTTTCTCAACTTTGTTATAAAGATACTGTGGGAGACAGTATCAAAATAACAGAATCATAGAATCATAGAATCATAGGGGTTGGAAGGGACCTAAAGAGATCGAGTCCAACCCCCCTGCCAAAGCAAGTTCCCTATACCAGGTCGCACAGGTAGGCGTCCAGGCGGGTCTTGAATATCTCCAGGGAAGGAGATTCCACAACCCCCCTGTGCAGCCTGTGCCAGTGCTCCGTCACCCTCACCGTAAAGAAGTTCTCGTGCACATTCATGCAGAACCTCCTGTGCTGCAATTTCTGTCCATTCCCCCTTGTCCTGTCTCCACACACTGCTGGAAACAGTCTGGCCTTGTCACTTTGTCCCCCACACCTCAGATACTTATAAAGCTGGATCAGGTCCCCTCTCAGTCTTCTTTTCTCAAGGCTAAAGAGACCCAGTTCACTTAGCCTTTCTTCATAGGGGAGATCCTCCAGGCCCTTCACCATCTTTGTGGCCCTCTGCTGGACTCTTTCCAAGAGATCCCTGTCTTTTTTATACTGGGAAGCCCAGAACTGGACACAGTACTCCAGATGAGGCCTCACCAGGGCAGAGGAGAGAGGGAGGATCACCTCCCTTGACGTGCTGGCCACGCTCTTTTTAATGCATCCCAGAATTCCATTGGCCCTCTTGGCCACAAGAGCACACTGCTGGCTCATGGTCAACCTGTCATCACCAGGACACACAGGTCCCTCTCTACAGAGCTCCTGTCTATCACATCATCCCCCAGCCTGTACTGGTACATGCAATTATTTCTCCCTAGGTGCAAGACTACACTTGCTTTTGTTAAATTTCATCCGGTTTCTTACTGCCCAGCTCTCCCTCCTGTTCAGGTCTTGCTGAATGGCAGCACAGATTTTTAGCATGTCAGCCAATCCTCCCAACTTCATACCATCAGCAAACTTGCTGAGGGTGGCCACTATCCCCTCATCCAGGTCACTGATGAAGATGTTGAACAAGACTGGACCCATCACTGACCCCTGGGAGACACTGCTGGTTACAGGTCTCCAACCGGACTCTGCACCACCGATGACAACCCTCTGCACTCTACCAGTCAGCCAGTTCTCAACCCACTTCACTGTCCACTCGTCTATCCCACACTTCCTTAGCTTTGTTATAAGGATGTCATGGGAGACAGTATCAAATACCTTGCTGAAATCAAAGTTGACTACATCCACTGCCCTATCCACTTGCCTTGATGAAATCAAATTAGTCTGCATTCACTGTTCTCCCCCCATCTACCCAGCCAGTAATGTCATCATATAAGGCTACCAGGTTGGTCGAGTACTACCTCTCCTTGGTGAACCCATGCTGACTAACTACTCCTGATAACTTTCTTCTGTTCCAGTTTCCTGGAGACAGAATCCAGAACAAATTCCTACATCAATACCTGTCTCAGAAGAGAACTACATGCCTCGGAGAACTTTGTGTTACTTTGGAGTTTTCCAATTTCCATTCAGAGGGAAATATAAAACTATTGACAAGTCATGAGACCGCTCTCTGTTTTCCCTTTGGAATCATCCAAGCAGCGCGTGCTCCCTAGCCTTGCCTTCAGCATTAGCATTAGCATTGAACAATTCTTGTTCTTAATACCATAATTCTCTTATAACTCTGTTAAGATCATTTGCTAAGTGTAGGCTTTTGAAAATAGGTAGTTTGCCTTAATTTTAATAGGGGTACATTTGGGTTGCAGTGGCAGCAAGTTTAGCAAACACATGAGTATGTCTCCCTACTTATACTTGGGATACAGTCGAAGTGTGGCAAGGATTATTTCATTCTGAATGTAAAATGAACATTAGTTTTGTGTGATTCTGTTATAGAAAACCAAAAATAATAAATTCTTCTTGTGCTGTCTTATTTCAGACATGACTGAACAAATTCACTTACTTATTTAGACTGTATTTTTTACAGAATACTGTATTGAGAATCCAGACGGATTCTTGTCTGAAAATGAGAGATACATGGGAATTATGTATTTCTATGTTTGATCTCTGGAGAAATCTCATGAGACACATCATTCCAAAGTCCTGGGGTAACAAATGAGACAAATGAATCAGAGATGCCTAGCAGTTTTTTCCAGCTATTATTCTTTTTTTTTTTCTTTTACTGCCACCAGGACTTTTCCAACAAGATTAGCAAAGCAACAGAAAAAAATAGCAACCTGTTGGTTTAATACACAGGATTACATATCAGTGTCTTGTTTTCTCTACTGTTCAGTACTTACTCCTACACATTCTCTTTTTTATTTTATTTTTTTTTTACCTCATTGTTGAGAAAGTACTTGTCTTTACTAATAATTGGTCATGATCTCAGTTTGCTTAGAAGAACACAAATTTCTGATTCCAAACAATTTTGTTCTTCAAAGCAAGAACTAATCAGGAATACAACAGTAGAACAGCCAGTAAGCCTTCCAGAATGCTAAAGGGAAGGATTTCTCAGAGGAGTACTGCAGAGGCCAGGCATCCGTATCTTTGCACTAAGAATCAAGACTCCTCTCAAATCCCCACATCTGATGCAATTGTAGGGAAGATTATACTGTTTAGCTGTTCCATACTGTCATTTATCCCTCCTGAAACAGCAGATCATTTCTGGAACTTCCACAGATCAGAGTTTAATTTTGATCTTTCTCAGTGCTTTTCTTGTATAAAAGAATGGCTTGTCTGTAATATAGTCTTGATTGAGGTGTGTGCCCCTGTTGACATCACCAGTACTGCTAGTGCAGATAAAAAATACGCAGGTTCAGGAAATATATAGATTTTATGGAGACTAGTATACATGTAAACAAATGACAGACAAACAGCTGTAGATTTCATTTGTATGATGCTGGAAAGAGTTGTGAGGGAATCCTACAATCAAGCAAGTAATTAGGCAAATTTTTGGTCTTATTTGTCATTTCAGAAGCATACAGTGGAGAAGGCTTTGGACAGGGTTTTCTGAGATAAGGATTGAAAATAAGGAGAACATGTTTAGAGTCACTTCTAACTTTAGATCCCCAGAGAGATTTCCAGAGTATATCTGTTGCTGCGTTCTGCAGAAAGACCTACCCTTAATTTAAGGAAACTGAAACAGAGCCTGTACAGTCTCTAATTGCCAATACTGTCATTGAACTGGAAGCCCACACAAGAATGGCAATGCAATGAAAGTTGTTGTAAGTACATTTTTTTTCTCCTGGAAATTTCTCTGCTTTCTGTAACCTCTTTGCAGACTTTAAATAGTTAAATATTGTAATAAATAAAGTAAAAAAGGATTAAATGTTTTTCTTTCATAAAATCCTGTAAAAAATCAGTGCTTACACAGGAATGAGTAAAATCATAACCAATGCTGTATACTGATATATCTGCTTATTCATTTGTAAGTTGTACATGATCGTGCATTAATCTCATGTATGTCATTAAGACCAGTATGGTGTATTGTGGGAATAAAAGAAAGTGCATTTAGTGCAGAAGCTGTGGAACAGGATAAGCAGCATGAGAAAGGAAGGCTGAGAACCAAGGACACTTCTAGATGAAAAGGAAAACAAGTTTAAGTAAGCTGTGGGATGGCAGACCCTAATTGGAGAAAGAGTGCATGGCTTGGAACGACTCATGAAGCTGACCTTCATCAGAGAGTCTGCAGAACTACTACGGTATCACAATCAAAAGTTACCTCCTCCGGGATGTGTTTTGCAGAACTGTTAACTGCCAGGAGTGTTTTTAGAGTTGTTTTTCTCGAGACTCTCTACCAATGATTGTGCGCTATTTTCTATATGTCCCTGTCTTAAACACTATAAGAATAAGGCTGTCCAGGTAATAAACAGAGCATGGTTTAACCATATTGATGTATGTCACGCTTCTGTCTGTTTTCTCCGATGACAGTTTATAGTTATTTTCTTCTTTCGCTTTTTTGTACTTCAGTAACAGGAAAGAAATATGTATTCAACTGGCTTTGCTGTGTTTTGAAATGCAACTCCATCAGAAACATTCTCAAATAAAAAAAGATAGCAAGACTTTTATTTCATATATAGCTTGTATGGAAAATAGAGAAAGTTGAAAACTAGAGTTTTATACTGAAAAAAATGTGAGATATTTTAAGGTTGTAGTTATTTTCACCTCATATTTTTCTAAATATTTTAATTTCAAAATATTTGCTCTGAAGAAAAATAATAGGAAATAATTTCTCTTTTAAATGAAACTGTTCTTTCAGTGTTCCTGTCTAAATAATCTTTTCATCTTGAAAGTACTAGAAATACTCTGAAATTTAGCATGTTACATGGAGACTGAACCCTGGAACACAACAAATACTGTAAAAAATTTGGCATGGGCTGAGCTTTCAAAACAGTCCCAGATCCCCTGAGTACATTCCTGCATTTTCCACACCTTTCTGTAGCTGTTATGTCATTATACTGCCATCAATATCAATCAACCTGCCATTCCACTTTAGCTCATGAGCTAATTAAGTGAAAAACTTGATTGTAACTGATGACTATAATACTTTCTGTGTATATTTTCTCCATAGTCTACATGTACACTCCACACATATCTCTGACTGTTAGTGAAGTTATGTCATATGAATGGTAGTGTTTTTAGGCATTTACAGATAGTAAAATCTAGAACAACAACAACAGCAAATATTGCTATCTTTACATAATAAAGACCACGCCTAAATATCTTGTGTAAATAGCCAACAGCTGTATCAAAGGGAATTCAAATATTAATTTAAATAAAGACATTAATTCTAGAGTTTATTATAAAAGCTCGTTTCATTGAGATACAAAAGACTGGTTAAAGTGACTGCACATGATACAAATTTGATTTGAAAAGTTTTTAAATCTTGATTGAGTGCTAAATACAAAATACATGTTTAGATTTTGATGATTTTCTTCAATACACAAATAAATACTAAAAAAATCTAATTCACATAGAAAAAATGGAAATATTCTAAATCTTAAATGACAGAGAAATATAATGATACAAAAATAAAATGAGTAGTGAAAAGAAAAAAATGATGTATACTGACTGTGTAAAACTATAGAATGCTGTGCGTTAAGGATTTTACCAAAGCTTATTTTGCCTTCCTTGACATTCTTCATGTTCCACCCATGATTTGATTTTTCTGAATTTTGGTTAATAGAGTCTTTCTACTGCTCTTCTTTGTTCAATGTTTAAACTTTTGATATATTTGTATCTTCTCTTCAAAATAAAATTTTGTTTAAAGTATTAAGATTGCTTATTTGTGCCAAGGTTTTCAAAAGATAAAAAGCAAAGGCATGTATCTTGTCATAGATGTTCTTTTTCACAGTGACATCTCTGCATGTCTTTTCACAATGTCCACGTAGATATCTAGCTATTTATTCAAACTCAGCAAGGTTAAAATGGATAGTGTAGTCTTTCTTTTAAGGTCTTTGAATTTCTCTTTCTCACTGACTGCTGATTATTCCATCATTTCTTCATCAGCTGTTATAATCTGAGTATCTTATTGAGCGCAGATTTTTCTGTAGCTCTGTCTTTCCACTAGGTCCATTACTTTTCTGTACAATACATATCATAAGAGTACAGCTCCTTCTATCTATAAAAACTCACTTCTTAGAGTTGCTTTTTTCTAACACACATTTTACTGTCTTTCTGAATCACTCTTGACATTACACCAGAAATTCTTTTTAAGGTCCTTTTCCAACCGTTTTCACTTAATCACACCTCCCTCCTCAGGGACTCTCTATCCCTTGGAAACACAGCAATTGATGTCACATTCCTACACTGAAAAAGTAGTGCAATTACCGTTTCCACTAAACACCAAATTCTTTGCTAAAAATATGCATATTAA
This sequence comes from Cyrtonyx montezumae, assembly GCF_038088225.1. Lineage (NCBI taxonomy): Eukaryota > Metazoa > Chordata > Aves > Galliformes > Odontophoridae > Cyrtonyx > Cyrtonyx montezumae. The sequence continues at coordinate 948,336 of NW_027072033.1, forward strand.
TAAAAGGGTCATTTCTGGGAAAGGTAAGCATTTTCTGAGCAAGTACTACTTAAAATACAGAAGAATCCAACAAGTAAATTCAAATTAAACAAAATAATCAGGGACTTTTACACACAATTTCTACCATCAATCCCCCTAAATTATAGATAAAAAACTGTGAAATAAAATATCAGTCTGCTGAACATTAAGAAAATGATAAAAAATGGATTAGTGTTATTAAGTGTATTCATTGACTTCAAAAAAATCTTTCATTGTATCTTTTCACATAGGTATAGAAAGTGGAGTGTAACAGTGGAAGAATGAGACCATCAAGAAGGGAAAGCAGGGAAATCTCTCTGTAGAGATTTGCTGCCTGCTGATAACATGCATTTGGAAGATGAGGAAAAAGATACCAGCTGTGACAAAGTGAGAGGACTGCTGTCTGCTCCTGCTTTTTCAAGCTGGATCACAGCTTGGAAGCTGCAAGTAGAAAACATTTGGAAAAATGTTACATCCCTTAGAGATGTTGAAGTGATTTGGAGCACAGGTAGTGTTCTCCTCAGTCCTCCTGGAAGGACACTGAGACCTGGGTAGAAGGAGGAGAATGGATCCATTGAATGAATGACTGCATGGATGGTGTCACACTCATGGTTTCAAGGTACCTTATCTTGGATGCACTTTGAAAAACTGATGTTGAACGGGATGCAACTGACCAGGAGAGTAAAGAACATACTGAGCAGCAAGATGGCTGGGCTGATCACCAGAATTGCAAAGTAGATTTTATGGAAGAAAGATGTATACTTCTGAGAAACGGAGAAGATCCAGGGAACAATGTCACTTCAGGAAGCAGCAGAAGAAAACCTCAGAGTTGTCCCAGGAGAGTTTGGAAGAGCACCTCTGAGAAGGTACTGTATCACTGTACAGACTGGATGAATTGTCACTACAACAGTGCATACAGCATGGGGAATAAGCAGGAGGAGATAGAAACCACGGTACAATTAGAAAGCTATGACTTGCTGTCCTAGACACATGGTGGGATGAATCACACAGCTGTAATACTGTGATTGTGGGTTACAAGCTTAAGAAGTGGAAGAAGTGGATTGATTGTGAGGAGCACCTCTGAGGAACAGCCATGTCCAGGTTGAGATCTTCAGGGTAAAAACAGGGGACCAGGTCAAGACATGGTAGTTGTCGAGGTCTAATTCAGGCCGCTTGATCAAAGGGAGCCTGTTGATGAGATCTTCAGCTGCAAGAGGCTTTGTGCTTTCAGGCTCTTACTCTGGTAGGGGATTTCAACCACCCAGATATATGCTGGAAAATATTACAGTAGACTACAAGCAGTCTGAGAGACTCGTGGAGACAATTTAGGTTATCTTTCTGGTCCATTTATTGAACAGAGTAACCATAGTAGACCACAAAATAAAATAAAATAAATAAATAAATAAGCAAGCAACCAAGCCTCAACGTCTGCAAGATAAGACTGTTTCCATGACAACAAATTGAAGGCTGAATACAGGGCAAAAGAGGGGTCTTATGAAAAAACAAACGGGATGACCCTGTTTGTCCAAAACATGTCTGTTTTCCTTGAGAAAGTTTTGGCTGAAAACTTGTAAAAGAAACTTGTTCATTGCTGATTTGTTTGTTTACTAACTTGGAGCAGCACATCTTCAAATCCAGCAGTCATAAAATGTTGCCTGAGAAAATCTGAGTTGTTCAAAATTTCAAAAATTTTGATGCTTTTGGATAATCACTGTAACAGACTGAGGACATAATTCTGCTTAGTTGTACAGAGATTGTCATTAAAATTGATGATTTTGTTTGAATCTTGAGTTTTTTCTTACCTTCTTCTAACGTGTGATTTGCAAATCTGGTTACCTGTTCCTTCCTTCATGGGTTGAACATCAGCTCGAGCTGGTGTCTGCTTAATGGATCTGATGCTTGCAAAAAAAATCACGGAATCATAGAGGTTGGAATGCAGCTCTAGAGGTCATCAAATCGAACCCCCTCTGCCAGAGCAGGCTCCCTACATCATGTTGCTCAGGTACACATCCAGATAGGTCTTCATTATCCCCAGAGAAGGATACTCCACAGCCTCTCCAGGCAGCCTGTTCCATGGCTTCATCAACCTCACTGTGAAGAAGTTATTTTCTCATACTTGTGCAGAGCTTCCTGTGCTCCAGTTTATGGCTCTTTCCCCTTGTGCTGTCTATACAGACCACTGAAAAGAGGTTAGCCATATCCCTTTGTCTCCCACACTTGTATTTAATAAGATATTTATACTGATATTTATAAATAGTAATTCGATCCCCTCTCAGTCTTTTTTTTCTCAAGTCTGAACAGACCACCAGGTCACCCAGCTTTTTCCCATAAAGGAAATGCTCCAGGTCTTCATCATATTTGTTGCCCTCTGCTGGACTCTTTCCAGGATATCCTTGTCTTTGTTGTACCTAGGAGCCCATAGCTGTATACAGTACTCCAGCTTACGCCTGGCCAGAGCAAAGGAGAGGGGGAGGAACAGTTCCTTTGACCTGCTGGCCATGGTACAATTAAAAAAACATGTTACAATTAGAAAGCTATGACTTGCTGTCCTAGAAACATGGTGAGATGAATAACACAGCTATAATACTGTGATTAAGAAGTTGAAGAAATGGATAGATTGTGAGGAGCGCCTCTGAGAAACAGCCATGTCCAGGTGGAGGTCTTCAGGGTAAAAACAGGGGACTAGATCAATAAAAAACATGTAGTTGTCAAGGTTTAATTCAGGCCACTTGATCAAAGGGGGCCTGTTGACGAGATCTTCAGCTGCAAGAGGCATTGTGCTTTCAGGCTCTTACTCTGGTAGGAGATTTCATCCACCCAAGTATCTGCCAGGATAGACTACTCAGTGAGAATCCAGCAATCTGGGAGACTCCTGGATTTTGTTGAGGATAACATCTTGGTCCACTTACTGTACAGACAAATGAAGTCTTCAATGATGTCTTCAAATGATGTCTGCAACATCTTCACAGATGAAGTCTTACTGGACGTGATGCTCTTCAGTGCAAAAAACATTGAAGAGGTTAAGATTCAAGGCAGTCTGGTCTATGACAAACATGTTCTGGTCAGTTTCATGACCACAAGGACTGTAGATCTTGTAAAGCACTTAAATCTGGATCTTGAACTTCAAATCAGTGAAATTCTGTATGTTTAGCAAATTATTCAAAAAGATTCCTTGGGAAACTGATGTTAGGGACACAGGAATAGAAGTCTCTTCTGAACACACATACATTCTCCATCACCCATTATAAGAAATTAAGCAGAGGAAACAGAAAGCCAGCATAACTAAGCATTGATTTGCTGGTCAAACTGAGAGAAATGAAGGTAAAGTACATATAGTGTAAACTGTAACTAGTGGCCCCCAAAAAAATACAAGATTTCATCTGGACATGAATTGGGATCAGGAAAGTAAAGGCACAGATAAAACTGAATTTGGTGAAGGATGTTAAAAAATAACAAGGGATTTTCCAGAGACATTGCTCAGAGGAGACAGGAAAAGGAGTGTGTACCTCCGCTAATAAATGAGAAGAAGGAAATGACAATAGCTGACATGAGGAGAATGAAGTGCTTAAAACGTTATAACGCTTCTCCATAGCCTTCATTGACAGTCAGGATTCTCACACCTCTCACCTCTCTACAGCTCTAGGCCAGAGTTGAAGTAGATAATTCCTCCTACTGTAAGTGCAGAGCAAGTCCGAGAGTGCTTCATGGGGCTGAATTTTGCAACTCCATGGAGAAGGATGCCATATATCCTAAGGTCCTGAAGGAACACGCTGATCCTCTTGCCAAGCCACTCTTCATCACATTTGAAAAGTCATGGCAAAGTCCCTTGTGACTACAAAACAGAACACATTATTTTTAATAAATGAAGAAAGAAGGCCCGGGAAACTACAGGCTTGTACACCTTTCCATGTAGTGCAAACATCATGGAGAAGATCCCTATGGAAGATATGTTAAGGCACACATAAGATAAGGTGGTAATCTGTGGCAGCCAGCACAGCTTCACCGAAAGAAAATGCCTGGTAATCATCCACAATGTAGTGATGGAATTAGTGAACAAAGGATAGGCAACTGATGTTGTCTACATGGACTTGGAATCATAGAATTGTAGAAACACTAAGGTTGGAAAAGATCTCCATGAACATGTAGTCCAACTGTCCAACTGTCCACCTACCACCAGTATTTCCCCACTAAACCATGTCCCTTATTATCTCATCAAAATGTTCTGGAATACCTCTAGGTGCAGGGACTCAACCGTCTCTCTGGGCAACCCATACCAGTACCTGACCACTCTTTCAGAGAAGACACTTTTTCTATTGTCCAACCTGAACCTCCCCTGATGCAAGTTGAGGCCACTCCTTATCATATCTCTAGTTACCTTGTTGACCCCCAACTCAACACAACCTCATTTTAGGTAATTGTTGAGAGCCATAAGGTCTTCTCCAAGCTACTACTTCTCCAGAACAAACAATCCCAGTTCTCTCAAGGACTTCTGCAATGCCTTTGAGATGGTTTTGCAGAACATCTGCACACACATACTTGTAGACAGAGTAATCTAATATGCCTCCAATGTAGATTTTTTCTGCAGATTGTAATGTTATATGTCTCCAAATCTGAGAAACTGCTGTCTTCCTTTGTACAAGAACGGTCCAATTTTTCCTACAAAAAGTATATTAAAACTCTCAGAGGTCTTTAACATTTTGTATTTCTTTTATTAAAAAAGGCACCAAAACTTTATAACTAAAGAAACCTCTTAAGCTATAATTGTCTCAAACAATTCCTTCACTGAAGTTACAGCATTAAAACAGAAAAATCATTCGTTTCTGGGAAGCACTGTATTGGAATTAATGAGATTGGGTTTTTTTCTTTGAAATAATTAAATATTTGATAATTATTTAATAAGCAGATTTAATTTCACTACCATGATCTTGATTACTTTGTATTCTTCTTGCAGTATGCTGGAATAAGTACTATTTAATTAAAAAGGAACAATTAGAGAAATGGTGCTCTATAAGAAGTGTTGAATCACCAGACACTAATGTAAGTACTTTCCTCTGAATGTGGAGGTACATATATTATCACACACAGTGCCTTTTTCTTTCAAGTAAATTCTGTGTACAGAAAAAGGAAGGCATTTACTACTGCACTTAAACATGCTGCATATTGTCTAAAGTTTTGAATCCTTTCCATTTGGAAACAGTAGGTTTTCCCACATCTAAAATATCAAAATATCATTCAGCAAGTTATGGTGGTATCCAAATGATGTATTTTCACCCAAAACATATTATATAAAACTAGTAAAGAAGGAGATAGATGTTAAATATTCTCTCTCTAGGAATTTGCTCTTCTCATCTAGATTGTGGGGTTGCTGTGGACATTCCAATCTTAGTATTCTGAGCAACTATCTGTCTCTAGGAGTTTTCTGTCACTACTACTACTACCACTGTCCATCATGTATCAGCGTTCCTAGTCAACTGGAGAGATCCCAGAAGACTGGAGACTCTCCAACATGAATCCCCTTTACAAGAAGGTCATAAGAAAGTTCTGGGAAACTACAGGGCTGACAGCCTGACCTCGGTGCCAGGGAGGATTATGGCACAGATTGTCTTGAAGGACTTAGCAATAGCATATGCAGGACAACAGGGAGATCAGGCCTAGCTAGCATGGGTTTGTGAAGGGCAGGTCCTACTTGACCAACGTGATCTCCTTCTATGATCTAGTGACCCATTTGTTGGATAAGGGAAAGGCTGTGGATGCAGTCTACCTTGAGTTCAACAAAGCCTTTGACACTGTCTCACATACTATTCTCCTGGAGAAGCTGACAGCCCATGGCTTGGACAGGTACACTCTTTGATGGGTAAATTACTAGCTGGAGAGCCAGGCCCAGAGAGTGATTGTAATTGAGTTAAATCCCTCTATCTACCAGCCATGAGTGGTGTTCCCAGGGGTTGGTAATGGGGTCTATCCTTTTCAGTATCTTTATTGATGACCTGGACGAGGGCATTGAGTGCACCTCAGTAGGTTTGCAGCTGATACCATGTTGACTGGAAGTGTCAGTCTGCCTGGGGGTAACAAGGCCCTACAGAGGGATCTGAACAGGCTGGATTGCTGGGCTGAAGCCACTGGGATGAGTTTCAACAGGACCAAGTGCCAGGTCCTGAATTTTGGCCAAATCAGCACACAGGCAATGCTACAGGCTTGGGACAGAGTGGATAGAAGACTGCGTAGAAGAAACTGATCTGGGAATATTGGTTGATGATCAGCTGAACATGAGCCAGCAGAGTGCTCGGATGGCCAAGAAGGACACTGGCATCCTGGCTTGTATCAAGAATACCATTACCAGCAGGAGAGGGAAGAAATTGTACCTCTGTATTCAGCTCTGGTGAGGCCACATCTCAAGTACTGTGTTCTTTTGGGTCCCTCACTGCAAGAAAGGCATCAAGATCCTGGCGCATGTCCTGAAGAGGACAACAATGCTAGTGAAGGGTGTGAAGCATAAGTCTTATGAGGAGCAACTGAGGGAACTGTAATTGTTTAGTCTGAAGGAGGCTCAAGGGAGATCTTATCACTCTCTATAACCCCTTGAAGAGAGCCTCTTTTCTCATGTAACTAGTGATAGGATTAAAGGGAATGGCCTGAAATCGTGCCTGGGGAAATTCAGGCTGGACATTAGGAAATACTGAAATACTACTTCTCCAAAAGAGTGGTCAGGTGCTGGAATGGGCAGCCCAGGGAGGTGGTGGAGTCATCAATCCTGGAAATGTTCAAGGAACATGTAGATGTGTTGAGGGATGTGGTTTAGTGAAAATGATTGGTGATAGGTGGACAGTTGCACTGAATAATCTTGTAGGTCTTTTCTGATCTTTTCTGATCTATGATTCTGTCCTGCTTCATAATGCTTTCTCCAATTATTAAGGCATCCTGATCTTACTCAGACTCACAGAAAGCCGAGATCCAAACTTGTCACTTTGAATCAAACCAATTTAATTGCTCAGTTTTACTGTAGCATAGTACTCACAAAACATGTTCATAACAGAGTTAAGGATGTTTTAAAAAAGTGCAATACCTAGTTTTGGCAGAAAACCTACAACTGACATCCTTAGTCATTCTCATTCTATATATGTTCTAACAGTGCCAGATATGGCTCATTACTGTTAAAAAAAAATAAGACAAAGGGAAATAAAGTTTCCAGACAAACTTGGTCCAGAGCTTAAATCCATATTTGTGAATAGCAAGGCTCTGTTCAGTGTTGCCAGTGAGGAACTAGAAAGTAAGGAGAATGTTACAAGTTCAGGCTGAGTGCTGCTTTTGATACAGCAGAAGGAAGGGATGCCATCCAGAGGGACTTTAATAAACACAAAAATAGGGCCTTTTGAGCCTAATGAGGTTCAGTAAAGTTCAAGGTTTTGATCTTGGGACCAGGTAATACTAGATATGTATACAAGCTGGGAGAAGAGCTCATTAAGAGTAGCCCTGCTGAGGACAGGGGTCTGGGTTGATGGAAAAACTTAATATTTTTAGAGCCAGCAGCATGCACTTGGAGCTCAGAAGGCCAATGTTATCCTGGACTCCAACAGAAGGGTGGACCTTGTGAGGCATGAGCTGGAGTACTGTGTCCAAGTCTGAGTCCCCCAACACAGGAAAGACATAGAGCTTTCAAAGAGGGTTCCGAGAAGGGCCACAGGGATGATCCAATGGCTGGAGCACCTCTTCTATGAAGAAAGGCCAAAGGAACTGACTTGTTCAGCCTGGAAAAGAGAAGACTACAGGGAGACCTAATTGCAGCCTTCCAATATTTAAAGGAAGTTTATAAACATGAAGAAGAACAACTATTTACATGAGTAGATAGTGATAGGACAAGGGGGATGGTTTTAAACTAAAGGAAGGGAGATTTAGATTAAATGTAGGGGAAAATCTTTACTGAGGGAGTGATGAGATGCTGAAACAGGTTGCTCAGGGAGACTGTGGATGCTCCATCCCTTCAGGAGCTTAAGGTCAGGTTGGATGAGGCCCTGGGCAATCAGATCTAGTATATTATCTAGTAATTAGCAGGCCTGCATGGGGCAGGTGTCACGCTCCAATATAAAGAAGGGAGATGAGGTTCTTAGATTATGTATATACACAGCGTGAGATTAAGAAACAATGGTTCAAATGTTGGTCTGACCAGTTTATTACCAATATTGACCAGGGAGATGGGGAAGGTGGACACTGTTAAGAGTGATGGGGAAAGGAAGGTGTGCGATAGGAAAGATATGAAAGAAGCAAGGGTTTGTACAAAGCAGGGATAGTCACCAGTCAGGATCCTAGGGGCGGTTCGGTGGCAAGCGGCTCCGATGGTCCGAGGCAGAAGAGCAGGGGCGGCAGAAGCAGGGAGAACAGCAGCAGCGATGGGCAGCCTTGAGCAGCAAGCAGTTGTCCTGGAGAAGCAGCCCCGGGTCAGCACAGGAGAAGCAGTGAGGGGTCAACCCCAGGAGGGGCAACAGCGAACAGTGATCAGCTCGTGAGGTCTCTCCAAAGAGAAGGCCTCTCCAGGAAGCAGCAAGCAGTGATCAGCTCGGGAGGTCTCTCCTAAGAGAAAACTTCTCCAAGAGGAAGCCACTCCAGAGAAAACCCTCCAACTTATTTCTCCAGTCTACATGATGAACCCCTCCTGCTTGGGAGTCAGGCGGGTATCGCCTGAGATGGTTATCTCCCCCTGGAGATAAGTTCCACAAAAGAGTGTTCAGCGGCCACTGAGCTACAGCTTATCTCTTTCGTTGCCCCAGGACATGCCCATCTGCTTGTCCCTTAGACAAAGGATTTCACAACCCTTGCCCAGGACTAGCTTGGACATGTTTGGACATGTTCATCAGCAAACTTTGAGGCAATGGTATAAAATATTAGTCTCTTACAACAGGGTATTGAAAGTTGGTGATCTTTGATGTCCCTTTCAACAAAAGCCATTTTATGATTCTATGATGCTATGATTTGATGAGAACAATAATGTAAAGGGAAAGAATTCTTGCTTCCAGTTCTTCATAAGGTTAGCACAAGTCTCCTTATAATTCGTGTTCTTGCTGCAAAGAAGAAGCTTTAGAGGTTTTTGTAAAACTAACAGCAGAAAGCTGTTTCTGCCTAATTGATTCAGAATCCCTAATACACTTACACTGAACAGTAGTAAACATATACTTATTTCTACCACGTTAAAGAACAGTAGCTGAAAGGAATGCTTGAAACTATGTTGCCAAAGCCATAATGGTATTTGAAAATTTATACTGAAACTGGATTTTCTTTTTTTTTTTTTTTTTTTTGCCCCGGCAGTCATGAAGGCCGCTGAAATACAACACAATAGGTGGAAAATAAATCTGTTTGATGAAGTTGCTTTTTTAGCAGCTAATAAATTCTCCTCTTTACACAGTGCTGGAAAACAGTTTTGGATGAAGTTAGTATAGGGTGAAGGATAAACAGATTTAAACCATTACTTTAATGGTCTTATAATGAGTTAAGTATAAGAATATTTCCATTTCAGGTGAATAGAGACATTTCCAGTAGCTTGAATTCTGAAAATCTTAATAGAAATAATGGAATTATGAAGATCCAATATTGTATTTTTTGTTCCTAATTTCTGCCATGCTTAACTGATCAACCCTCTATTCTCTCTTTTTCTGATGAATTAAGGAGGTGCATAGTATGCTATGGCTGCAGCTGTGAGAAGCTGTAATCATGTAACTATAGAATGATTTGAGTTGATAAGAACCCTGTAGATCATCTAGCTTCAAAAACCCTGTCATGGGCAGAAACACTAGATCAGCTCACCCAGAATCCCATCCAACCTGTCTCAAGGGAAGTGGCATCCATAGCTTCCCTAGACAACTTGTTCCAGTGTCTCACCGCCTTCTAAGGAAATATTTTTTTTCCTAACATCTTACCTTAAGACATTATCCATTATTTTAATAGCACTACCTCTTGTCCTACAACTCCATTCTGACATAAAGTGTCCTCCCCATGTTTCTTGTAGGAACTCTTCAGGTGCATGAAGGCCACTGTAAGGTCTTCCTTGAGCCTTTTCTTCTCTAAGCTAAACCCCAGTTCTCCCATCCTGTCTTCATAGAAGGGGTGCTCCAGCTCTCTGATCACAGAATCAGAGAATCACAGGTTCATGAAATCAACATGGTGGAAAAAGAACAACTGTTCACCTACCACCAGTATTTCCCCACTAAATCATGTCCCTTAGTACAACATCTGGAAATTTTCTGAACAACTGAGGGATGGTGACTTAACCACCTCTCTCCCATTTAGCATGTGACCACTCTTTTAGAGAATAAATTTTTCCTGGCATCCAAACAGAAAATCCCCTGGCACAACTTGAGGTCATTCCCTCTTGTATTACTGTACTAGTTACATAGGAGAAGAGACTGACCTCCATCTCACCATAGCTTCCTTCCAGGTAGATGGAGAGAGCAGTAATTTCTCCCCTGAACCTCCTCTCCTCCAGACCAAACAACTATGGTTCCCTCAGCCACCCCTTATAAGACTTCTGCTCCAGACCCTTCACCACCATTGTTACCCTTTCCTGAACAATACTTTCCAGCTTGGCATCATTTGCAAATTACTGAGGGTGCTCTCAATGCCTTCATCCAGGTCATCAATGAAGATACTGAAGAGGACAGGCCCAAATACTGAAGACTGGGAACACTACTTGTGACTGGTCACTGCTTGGATGTAAATCTATTCACCACCACTCTCTGGGCCCAACCACCCAGCCAATTATCCAATATCCCCATGACCCTTCTCTGGACTCTCTCCAGCAAGTTCATGTTCTTAGTGCTACAAGGAAGATGAGGGGCCTGGAGCATCTCTCTTATGAGGAAAGGACCAAAGGTGTGGTACTGGAAAGGATCTTATCAATGCCTACAAATATCTAAAGCCATGCTTTAGATATATTTAGATAAATCAGTAGGTCCCAGCAACGCACAAGGGGCAATAGGTACAGACTGGAACACAGGAAGCTACATATGAAAGCAAAATAACTTCTATACTTTGATGATGACAGTGCACTGGAACCAGCTGCCCAGAGTAGTATAGGAGTCTCCTTGAAATACTCAGGGCACACCTAAATGCTTTTCTGTGTAACTTCCTCTAGGGGACCTGCTTTAGTGAAGACGAGAGTGGGCTAAATGATACACAGAGGTTCCTTACAACCCCTGTGATTCTAATGCTATGGACACTGCTTCTGAACACAGTAGCTCCCTTGATCTGATGGCTGCACTTTTTATGCTGCCTAGAATATATTTGACATCCTTAGCTGCAAGCATATATTTGTGACTCATTTTCAGTTTTTTATTCACCACAATTCCCATTAAACTAATGTTCTATATTCCTTTTGTAAATAATTATTTTTACTAATTCTCAAAATTATATTCTATCTATTCTTATTGTGTATGCATATGATTACATATAATTAACTTAGGTGTTGTATGAGAGTAAATAAGGAAATAAAGAAAAATGATGAGTGTAATTTCTCATTTTATCACCTATCAGGAAGACTGATGTGTCTTGCATGCACTATATACTATACAAAAAATACATCTTCTTCCATATTACAGAAAGAATCATATATTAATTGAACTTATTTCATCATTACCACAGCAGCAAAGGAGACTAGGGAACTTCTCTAATCCTAAAATATGTACATGTAGAACTCAAGAGCACAAAGTAGATTCCCAAACACTGCTAAGACTCGTGTAAATGTTTACTTCCCTGCATACTTCCTGATGTGCCCTGTATGGTCTGCATTTCTCATTAAACTGTGACACTGCTAAGTTTCTTCTTGAATTATAATGACCAAATATATATTAAATACACTTCCTGCCACTTTTACACAAATATAAGTTATCTTGACTATAGTTTCTTCAGAAAACCGAAGTTTGCAAAACTGAATAAACATTTCCTTGTAACTCTGCGTTTACGGCAGTACATGTGTAAATAGAGGAACGACACTATTTTTTTTCCCAGAGAGCCAGTATAAGGCATTTGACAATTATTCATCTGTTCTATTTAATTATGTTAGAGAGAAGTTTAATAATTTAGTTTGCTTGTATGATTAAGTAGCTTGTGGCCATAAATAGTTTACTTCTGAAAATGCATTTAATTAAAACTTAAATAATTATTTCTCTGTAATGAACGCTGGGTAGAAACCATCTCAGTTATTACCAAGCCATATGTGAATGAAAGATCAATTTGACAACATTTTTATCTGCAAATTCCATCAGTAGATTAACAAAACTTAGGACCTAACCATTTTAATGTAATAACTTCATGATCAATAAATAAAGGACTTACTACTTTCCTCCTTTATAGGCTTTTATCTCCCTATTTCTTTTTGCTAAAGGAGTACTGTAGCTGTACAAACATCTTATCCTCTCAATCAACATTTTATTTTTTCCTCTCATGAAAACAAATATCAGCTACTTGAAAATAGTACATAGAGTAAATAAAATATATTTGCCTGACAGTTAGGGTAGTGATGAGTATCATATGTGAGATTACCATTAATTATTATCATTATTGTTTTCAATTTGACAATTATCCTGAAAAATCTGTTTTTTCATTTAGAATTACTTGGATCCTGTATCCTTCCTTAGGACATTCTATATCTAACAGACACAATTTAGTCTTAAGAAAATAAACAAAAACAAGTTAATTATTCACCCAATGTTTCTGTTGATTCTGATCAACTCGTTTTCAAGATATTCTTTTATAAAAATTAAATATTGATGCTCCTGAAAATGTAATTTTTATGAATCCTGACAGTCAGTAATGTATCTTACAGTAGAACAGTCATCCAGAGCACTAGACACTGAGAAGATCAAAGTTTCTACTACTGTAACTCATAAACCGTATTACTACAATTATTGTTCTTTGATAGCTCATTCTCTTGGTAATTAAATCAGGAGAACAAAAGAGGAGAAATTAATCGTTATGTACTAAAAATTGTAATGAGCTTTGGAAATGATAAAAAGATTAATTCCCATTCAATATAAAATTAACATATTTTGAGTTCTTACATGTTCCATTAAGTGGAATTTATACATGGCATTCTACTGTATGGAAATAATCAAACAGATGAGATTTGCAGACCAAACATGTAATTTTAGCCCTGCTCGCAGAAAGTCTGGACAGATTAATAATAAATCTTCTTTCTTTTGCATATTAATGCATTTGAAACTAAGTTGTATATTTGATCTTCAGTGTAATGATGATAGGTAACATCTTAAATAAAAACAAATGAACAAATAAAAAAAACAAAATACAAGAACCAGTGGGTTAAAGTCAGCACATTCAAGGAATTTGATGTACGTTTCTTCATTTTCAAAATTATGTAATGGCAGAAATAGAGTACTAATATAATTCAGCCTTAGAGAATATGAGGCAAAGACCTCATCTTCTTTAATTAATTAACTTATATTTCATAATTTTCAAATAGATTACAAAGTTTTTTTACTTTAAAATTCATCTTAGCAATGTACAAAAACAGGCACTTATTCCACATTTATGTAAGACTTTCATGTCAAATTCCACCCTAAATAAGACTCTTTTGGCAACAGAAGTAGAAGCCTTGAAACACTTGCCAAAAATGAATGCTAGACACATCAGTAAATAAGAATCCTTTTTTCTTCTTAAAGGATCTTTCACCCTGAGACATTTCTTAAGTTTCTATTAGCTGTTTTGGGATTGAGAAAAATATAACATCAAGAAACATTCAGAAACTGGCAGTATAGTATGAGCTTAACCACACTTTAAAAATTACTTTCTTAAATTGCATGTAAGCTTGAGATGAATCTACTTGGAGACTTTAAATAAAAAAATGACTAGAGATATTATTGTTCAGTTATGTCATAATTATTTTATGTATAGGTATGGTATTTTGATGAGCACTGTGTTTTCTTTTTTCTTTTTCTTTTTTTTTTTTTTTTGTAGATATGTTACTTAAACTTACATAGGTAAGTCTGGAAACATTTCCTTTTGAAGATAATGTACAGCAAGAGCATTAGATTAAGTAGTAATTTTATATGTTTCACATTTCTCAAAACCTAGAAAAATTACATTTTAAGAGTTGACTTCACATACAAATCTAATGGATCACTAAAATCTTCACTTTCTTATATGGCTCGCTTAGCACTCTTATCCCCATTCTCATACACTCATTAGTTTTCTCTGGTTCCTTTTGAACTCAGAATCAGTTCATTTAATGTATTTATTTATATATTGAATTTCTTTATTTCAATGTATTTTCAGTCATTTTTTATTTGATCTCAAGAGCTATTATTCTTTCCTTTATAAGAGCAACACTCAATTCAGACAACATTTGCTCATCAAGAAAGCACGAGGTATGTGAAACTGTACGCATGGTACTCAGAAAGGAAATGTCCATTCAAATAAATAAAACTCTTTAAAAATTGGATTTCTGTAAAAAATGTATCTGTTAAATTTGCATTAAGACAGGATATATTGACCCACCTTCTCTGAAGTTGCTTGCTCTGGCTAGAATTAAGGTACAAAACAATATTCTAGCACTGAAATGTTGATACATGTGTTTCAAAGAAATTATGAAAAATGAATTATTCACTGCAATGTGTTTGCACAAGCATAAAACAGAATATCCACAGTTAGAGTATCTTTCTTAGCTACAGTATGTATAAGAGAAGGAGAGCATCGCCCTTATGAGGAGAAGCTGAGAGACCTGGGACCATTCACCATGGAGAAAACTGAGGGGAAATCTTAACAGTGCCTACAAGTATCTAATGGGCAGGTGTCAAGTGGTTGGGTTGAGGCTCTTTTGACCATGCCCAGCAACAAGACAAAGAGCAACAGGCACAAATTAGAACACAGGAAGTTCCATCTGAACATGAGGAAAAATTTCTTTGAAGGTTACAGAGCAATGGAATAGGCTGCACAGAGATGTTGTTGAATCTCCTTCTCTGGAGATATTCAGAACCTGCCTGGATTTTTTCCTGTATGACCTGTCCCTGTAGGGAATCTGCTTTAGCAAGAGTTGGACTAGGCAACCTCCAAAGGTACCTTCCAATCTTCAGGATTCTGTGATTCTGTGAGAAGTTCATATTGAATATAAGATGTGACATTTTCTGATTGAATGTACTCAAGATGTAGTACACATTTCTTTTATCCATTGAAGTTTTTTAGTCCAACTGTATAAAGTCCTGAAAAACTTGATCTGAGATCATGACTGATCCTTCTGTGAACAGCAAGTTGGGCCACATATCTTCTGTTGTTATCAGCCCAAATTATACTAAAATAATTTTCTCATTGTAGTTAGAAAATATATGAAAAATTGGAAAAAAATTCTTCTCAAATTCTTGAGGAACAGGTCTGACATTCAGTACCTGCAGATAATGCATCCATTGTTAAATGGGGAAAGTGGTCAAACTGATTCTGAACTTTCTACTTTCTGGCCAATCTAGCTCATTACATGATATTTTATCTACTGACATTGTTCATCACATTGCTAAGTAATGGTGCTCTGTGCATTTCTTACTAGAAAAAAGTAACAACAAAGAAAATATGAAAGACATCAAAATATTTGAAATGACGGTTTTCTACCTTTTTATAGTATGTTGCTGCAATACTTTTATAAACACGATCAAATGTTCTTTAACATATTCTAGCACAAACAGAATACAAAGTAGAAAGCAAATATGCAAGGTTAATATATGAAAAAACATACCACAATTAAAATATTTGTCTAACTTATTATCCTGAAATACAAGGAGAAGCACCAAATGCAGTACAAATACTAGTTTAACCACTAGTTAGCTTACCTAACTTTCTACGAACTAATGAGTTCCAGCTTTTTGTCTTTAGAAATTGACTGAAATATATGAATTCTAATTATTTAAATGCAGGTTTCCTTCTTCCTCTTTCATGTTTAAAATCGATGATTTTAATTACTGTATTTAGGTAAAATTACATGGGCTATAAAATGCAAAAGGTTTATATCAAGAATGGCAATTTCATCTAAAATTTAAAGCTTCAGGCATATTCAGGAGGGAATGGTGGGGTATGCACTACTCTCCATCCTAGGGAATAGCAAGAAACTGCACCATGGGTGGTTAAGATTGGATATTAGGAAAATCTTGTTCACTGAGAGAGTGGTCAGGCACTAGAATAGGTTCCCCAGGGTAGTGGTAATGGCACCAAACCATTAAAACAAATGCCATTCAATAGATTTAATTTTGATATTTTCATAGTTAAGAAGGAAAAAAAGAAATCTGTCAATATAGATGACTAGAATGCTTGCATAGGTGTCGTATGTAGAAGAATATCTGTGTTAGAACAAACTAGCATGGATCACAAGGAGACCAATAGGCAAGCAATACAAATGGAAAGATCACTTAGAAAAAATGTAAATTTTCAGCATCTTTTTTGAGAGCTTTTGTGTAATGTTGTGTCTTGATACTTAGAAAAATAGATCATAGAATCATAGAATATTCTGAGTGGATGGGACTTATAAGGATAGTCAAATCCAACTCATTCAGGAATCTTCATTCTTCATGGCTTCATTCAGGACCACTCAAAAGTCAGACCAGGAGTTGCCCAGACACTTCTTGAAATCCAGCAAGCTCAGAGCCATGACCATTCTCCACATTTTACCAGTCATTGAAGTGAGACTGAAAGATCTGAAATAATCAGGATCTTTGTTCTTGCTCTTCTTGAACACTGGAACATTTGCCAGTTTCTGGTCAACTGCCTCATCTGCTCTTTCTTTGACATTTTGAATTTACCTTTTCTGGTGCTTTTGAGAGGCTGAACTTGAAAACTGATCAGTACTGGTGAACCCCAATGCCTACAAAAGCAGTTTCCCAAGGAACCTTAATAACAAGTTCCCTGAGTAGCCAGAAATCTGCTCTTCCATAATCAGCTGAAGTTTTGGTGGCAATTTACAGTGAGCCTGTTGCTTATGGTGAAGGGTGAAAGGGAATCATCTGCATGAAGTGTGATCAGGTGGATGATTTACTCATTATGGTGGTGAAGCTGAAGGAGGAGGTAGAGAGATTAAGCAGTATCAGAGAGTGCAAGCAGGAAATGGATTTGTGGAGTAACTCTCATCCAGACCTGCAAAAAAGACACCAAGGTCATACCCTCCCTCAATGGTGGTGGACTCCCTCTGCCATTGTTAATTGGAGGAAAGCAATTTAAGGGAAGAGGAGGAGTGGAAACAGGAGCCAGCTTGGCAACACAGGCAACCACCATCCCAATCTACCTTGATTCCCCTGGTGCCCCTATGTAATAGGTTTGAGGCTATGGAATTTGAGGGCAAGGTAAGTGAGGATGTGATGGGAGGTCCACGCTTGAGGTTGTCTAGAGTGAGGCAGTTGTCTTCACACCTCAAGAAGTACAAAAGAGTGATCATGGTAGGCACCTCCTTTTTGAGAGGAATGAAGGGCTCTATATGTTGTCCTGACCTTATCCGCAGGGAAGTGTACTGCCTCCCTGGGCCCCATGTGAGGAACTGAATCAGAGACCTAAAGGACCTGACTGAAGAGTGGTCCTGAATTGGAACAAAAGATTCTGACAGAGAACTTAAATGAATGGCTGCGTGACTAGAACCACAGGCCACATGAGAGTTTCATGGAAAGCAGCATTTGTGGTTAGATTTACTTATCTTGTTTTGGTAGAGAGTTGATTTTGCTGGTTATCTTATTTTGAAGATGGCTGAGCTTGCTTACAGGCAAGTGTTCCAGTTGGGATTCTGCATCATGCACTGTCCAAGCAGATGTGGCGGGCAACTGGAGAAAATTTTGCAGACCTTGGAGATAATAAAAGCAGGAAAGGGGCCATAGTGAGAGAGAGGAAAAGTATGCATTGAATCAGGGGATGCACTGCTTAGACTATTTATCAAAACCACTACAGGCATGTTCGTTCTCTTTCTCTTACTCAGCTTTTTGCCCATCTCTCAAAGGTCTGTAAGTAATATTTGCATTTCCTTAGGAAGTTTCTGCTTGCCACTTACTGAGATTAAAGTTCATCTAAGGTAGATGCCTATATGTGTGAATGTGTGTATGCTGAACAAAACTCATAATCTTTTATGCTGATCTGAGTATTTGGTTTGCTTGCCTCTGTTCCTGAGCAATCCAATCTCTTGTATCCAAACACACACTGAAACAAGGATAATCTAGGAAACTTCCTAGTCTGATTTGCCCCTCTGGATATTTTCCTTTAGTGATAGTTCAGGCTGACAGCGATGAAGTTGCTGAGAGAATTCTGAGGATTGTCAAAAAGAACTTCAGGAGTCAAGTGTGGTTAGTGGATGGAGCAGGCATATAAGCAGTTTTAATTATCTCTTTAGTGGCAGGGAAGAATACTGAAAATACAGAAAAGCATGGCTGAGAGATTGGT
This sequence comes from Cyrtonyx montezumae, assembly GCF_038088225.1. Classification (NCBI taxonomy): domain Eukaryota; kingdom Metazoa; phylum Chordata; class Aves; order Galliformes; family Odontophoridae; genus Cyrtonyx; species Cyrtonyx montezumae. Next base: position 966,747 of record NW_027072033.1, read on the forward strand.
GCAAATGTAAGAATATTGTTTTCTTTGACCATAGGGCTTTTTAACTTGGCACCTGGCCTGATGGCTGCAAATGGGTCTCTCCTGTCTTGAAGGGGGAACGGATCCTAGTCCAGGAGCTGGCATGGCTCATTGAGAGGGTTTTAATCTAGATTTGAAGAGGGAAGAGTATGAAACCAGAACAGCTAGAAATGAGCTTAGGGGAAGAATGATGGGATTGGGAGTGAGGCAAAGAGTTTAGCTGAAGTGAATCTATACCAATGTATGCAGTATGGGCAACGAACAGAAGGAGCTGTATGCCACTGTGCTCCAGACAAACTGTGGCTTAGTTGCCGTTATGAAAATATGATTGGATTGCTCTATGACTGGAGTGATGCAATGGGTGGCTGTTAAGAAGTGGTAGGAAAAAGAGGGGTTGGTGGTGTGGCTATGTTAGAGAGTGTTTTGATATTATTGAGCTTGGGGCTAGGAATGATAAGTTTAAGTCTCTGTGGGTAAGGACCAGGTGGAGGACCAATTAGGTGGACATGGGCTCAAGTTGAGTGAGAGGAGATTCAAGTTGAACTCTGGAAAATAATTCTTCTCTGATTAAGTGGTCAGGTGCTGTAACAAGCTATCCAGGGAAGTGATGAAGTCACCGTCCCTAGAAGTGTTCAAGAAATGTTTAGGTGTTGTACTGAGGACAAGGTTTACTGGGAAATAGTAATTATAAGTGGATAGTTGGACAGGATGATCATAGAGATCTTTTCCAACCTTGGTGATTCTATGATTCTATGTTTCTATACATGTTTGATTAGGCAGATAAAACATTCATGTCAGTTATCCTAATAGTTCTCCCTATTAAAGCATATAATAAGTGAAATAGGGAAGTGAGGAATTTTACTTAATTACTTGAAGTTTATACCACTGCACATATATATATATGTATATTTATATATATATGTAATCTAGTTACATAATATATAATATAATATATATAATTATTTAATATCTCACATATATATGATATAATTTATTTGGTTTTGGCTTTTGCTTAATACAGTAGAATTCTCATAGCTCACTATTAGGAAGTAAAAATAGACATTTAAAAATTTCAGGAGAAAATCAAGGAATTTTGCTTTTATAGGGAATATTTAGAGGCCTAGATATGTTCCAGTCTGTACTATAGTACACTAGTTATGTTGCCATTATCAGGGTTCAAGAATTTTTCTTACAAGTCTCCTGACTACCAGGGAGACCATGCTGAACTAACCTGAGAATCATCTTACTCATTTTACAGACCTGTTATATTTGTAGAGAAAGTTACTCCTCACCATCTCCCCATACTCAGACTCTGTTGTGCATGGAATTCAGGAATGTCTGTATACTAAGATAAGGAGAAGCTATTTTAAACCTTTAAAGTAGAACAGACTTATTTCAGCAGAAGCTCTTTCTGAAACAGGATGAATATTTGGCTTATCTGAACAAAAATGCTTCCAGGGAAGATCACAGTCTTTTTGTTGTTGTTGTTGTTACTGTTGTGATTGTAATTCATTTGTTTTAATTTTTACTACCTTTGAAAAAAAAAAAATTTGTTGAAAGAAATTGTGATGTACTGCAGTTCTGTCCAACTGATCTGTTCATCTATTGCTGCATTTATTCATTATAGTTTGGCAGTAGTTATGAGACTGTAAATTTAAGCTAAGAGTTTTTGCCTTTTTTTTTTTTTAATCTCTGCTATGCAAATCTTGTATTAGGCGTTAAAGAGGCGGTATTGGATGTGATGCGATAGCACCTCCCTTGCTCTGTTATCTGCTTTGTTATCTGCTACGTGGCAATATCAAGAATGTGCCAAGTTTTGTGCTACGTGGACGTACCGGGATGTGATAGGCATGGTTGGGGGTGTAGAACACACAGGGCATATAAGCGGGTGTTTGCTACCATTTTGCTGTTCACCATATTGGTGTGAAGGTGCAGCTCTGTGGTCCTGGTCTGCCCCAGATCAGTGCCATAGAATTTCATTACGGCAACAAATTATCTTCATTTAAATGCATTAATTTTAAGTAAAAAAGGAAAACAAAATGGTACAATGTTTGCAAGTTGCCACTCTAAGGTTTTCAGATGATCAGCCTTCCCTTACCCTTAAAGACTCGTTCGTTTAAGTGATATTTTCTAATTTAAACAGATGATACTTTGTGAAAACAAAAAGCAACAAACAAAAAAGCCTTAATATCCATTCAAGAAAAGAAAGGATGGAGAGGAAGTTGTGCAAAATAGGGTAACAAAATGCATCATAGTCTAGCTTCTTATGAATAGTTATCAATTCAATTTCAGTTCAGGCTCATATTATGCCAGATTTAGAACATTTAGCCATAGGTTCATAGGTTCATAAGGTTGGAAAGGACCTACAAGATCATCTAGTCCAACCATCCTCCTATCACTATCCCTGCCCAACTACTAAATCAAATCCCTTAGCACCTCATCTAAACACTTCTTGAACAGCGCTAGGGACAGTGCCTCAACCACCTCCCTAGGCAGGCCATTCCAGTGCCTGACCACTCTTTCAGAGAAAAAATGTTTCCTCAGGTCTAATCTAAATCTTCCCCGGCGCAACTTCTGGCCATTCCCTCTCGTCCTGTTGTTATTTATCAGGGAGAAGAGGCCCACCCCCTCCTCACCACAACCTCCCTTCAGGAAGTGGTAGAGTGCAATAAGATCTCCTCTGAGCCTCCTCTTCTCCAGACTAAACAATCCCAGCTCCCTCAGATGCTCCTCATAAGATTTGTGCTCCAGATCCCTCACCAGTTTTGTTGCCCTTCTCTGAACACGCTCCAGGGCCTCAATGTCCTTCTTGTAGGGTACACTCAATCCCCTCGTCTAGGTCATCAATAAAGATATTAAACAAGATGGGCCCCAAAGCTGACCCCTGGGGGACACCACTTGTAATAGGACACCAGCTGCACTTAACTCCATTCACCACTACCCTCTGGGCACGGCCCTCCAGCCAGTTCTCCACCCAGAGAAGAGTGAACCTGTCCACACCACAGGCTGCCAGTTTCCTCAGGAGAATACTGTGGGAGACCGTGTTGAAGGCCTTGCTGAAGTCCAGGTAGACTACATCAACAGCCTTTCCCTCATCTACCAGTCTGGTCACCCAGTCATAGAAGGAGATGAGGTTGGACAAGAAGTTTCTGGCCAAAGCCTACAGAAATGCCAAAGTGCATGTTATATTTCTCATTTTATTTTTGTGGGTAGAGTAGTATTATCAGTGTGAATATAAAAAATAAGTCTATATGATTAAATAATGCATGTTTTCAAAATTTTTTTCTATTAATCTGGCCACAATTTTTTGTTTCTTTCTGATTTACAGTCATTATATATTCTAGGACTAATGAGGTGTCCGTTTCCATTTCACTTTTTATCCACAACTCCATCCTAGACCTAAGAAATCAGTGAATAGTTTTAGTTTCAAGAAATTCAAAATTTCTAAGAAAAACTATCCACCTTATTTGATTTTCAATTATCAAAGCAAGCACTCCTTCATCAGAAATGATATTACAGTCAACAACAAAGTAGCAAGATGCCTTGGTTATCCATGACAATTTGTATGTGGAGAATCTGGTGACACTAGCAATAGCTAACTTGTATAGACACAGTCCTGTGTCCTGCATGTCCAACATGACCTTCAGACTCTACTATGCTCTGCAGATCCATTAGTTGTTTGGCAAACATACCTAGCTAATAGTAAAAAGGGAGTTTATAGGCTGCTCACACTCAGTACTGGTGACCTGCATGGCTTTGTATTTATTTAAAAGAACAGCAAGATATTCTGTGTAAAAATTCTACTTATTTGGCAATGGAAAGATTGAATACAGGTTTTGTTGCTGTTGTTGTTTTATTTTTGACTGCTTTCTGTGTCTTATTTGGATACACACTTGATATAGTTGAACTAAGGATCTGATTGCCATTCATACTGGTATAATGAATGAAGCATCTTCTTCTGTAAAATAGACACTGAGATGTTGCTAAGAGGAAATAAACTGCAATCTGTTGCAGTGTCTTTGTAGAAAAGTTAGAACTGTTTTCCAGTGAAGACAAGTGTCTAAATAAATATACAGTAATGAAAAACAAATTGGTAACCTGGAAGGAAAATACAGTGCATAAGAGAAATTCCAATTCTTCCAAATATAAGATGTGAAATGAATGTGAATAACTGAAAACTAGAAGAACAACAATATAAACACCCAGGATATCCATATAAGCAAAAAGTCTGACTATAGTTACTGAGTTACACAGAGAAAGCTGCAATCTTCAATGCAGAACACGGACTGCCAACCTCACTTCAATCAATAGCAGATTCTTTGAAAAGGATTAATAGATACCAAGAAAGAAATTTGGTACCTTTAGTACTGCTGAGAAATTGTGATCCTGTTAAAATCAAATGTAAAGACTGCCATGTATGTGTGATAAATATAATAATACCATTCTAAATAGAAAGTAAGAAATCTGTAGTAGATCTATCAATCTATCGCTATACATTTGAGTAAAAAACAAAACAAAGCAAAACAAAAAACCTTACTGTTTATATATATTCTTTTAATTAATTTCAGATAAAGTAGTTTCATTCTCTGTCTACTATACTCCTATCATCCTCAGAGGAGAGCTATTAACATAGCATAGAGATATATACAATGTGAAGATGCCAAGATAACGACTCTTTTCAAATTACTCATATAGGAACAATTTCCCTTACATTTATAGGGAGCATACAAGAATTTTGGGGAGGGATGTTTTATGGCTGAATGGAGTAATAAGACAAAAAGTAACAGTTTTAAGCTAAAATAGGGTAGATTAAAGATTAGGAATAATTTATTTTCTGTGAGGGTTCTAAGGTACTGGAAAAGGTTGCTGAAAGAAGATGTGAATGCCTCATCCCTAAAGGAGTTTGTGGACAGTTTGGAGGGGTCTTAGAGCAATTTAATGCAGCAGGAAGTGTTGTCTATGGTAGAGAACTAGATAATCCTTAAGATCTCTTCCAGACGAAATCATTCTATGATTCTATTAAGTTACAATTATATTATATCTAAAAATGTAATAAAATAAAAATAAAATAAGAGTAAAAACTACCTTAATAGTGGGAGTATTTTGAAAAGAGCTTTATGAATGTTCATATTTCAATTATGGGAAAGAGTGATAAATATCTTGTATGCATCACTTTCTGGACAGCTTCAAAATTTCCTTTGCTAGTGTTTCTCTGGCTTTAGTTATTTGTAAAAGTGATATAGACTGCAGAGAAACATTTTTGAGACCAGCTATTAATTGATATGTATTAACAAAAATATTTAAATCTGAAATAATATCTTAATCTTGAGGAAGAGTGTTCATTTTTGTTTCACTGCTTCTGTTGCTAAGGTAACAGCTTTTCTGTTACAAATGATGTTTATGTGAATGCTAATTTTTAATGGCTTTTGTAAAAGGAAGGGAAAAAAAGCAGAAAATGCATAACAGTCAGAAGTGAAGTACAGATTAATGGATTATTTTTCTTTCTTGGATACTTATACCTCTTTCTTACATTTCATTAGAAGTTTGCATTCATATATTTATTTATTTATTTATTTATTTATTTGTATATAATTATTTTTTTAAGTTTGCATTTATATATATATATATTTTTTTTTTCAGTTTGGTGAAAGAGTGGAAGATAATCCAAGCCTTAGATAAGAAAATACAATTAAACAATTTTTGATATGGTAAGTAGTCATTCTATTATATATTAAATATATTTAGAAATGACAATTGAATATACAGCAAATATTTGTAAATATAGACATATGTTCTCTCACCAATTTATTTTTTTCTGACATTTTTTCCCTTTTTCCCTATGCAATAAATATTTTTAATGTTTTCACTTTATCAGCTAAAAGCAAAAATGTGTGGAAATAGATTTATTCTTCCATTCAAAATTCTGAAATTTTAAAATAATTTTTCCATAGAATACTTTACAAAGCACTTTCAACATAATAGAAAGATGCATCAAGATTCTTGCTTAGCTGAAAATTATTATACTTAGGTGTACACTCGTCTTCTACTAATGTGCTTTACTATGAAAGTTGAAATTATGGTTAAATTATGAAGCATACATAAAATGCACACTGAATTGGTTAATGGTGAAATGATGCGTTAACAGAAGAATCATTCAATTCAGATTCATGAATTAGATTCTTGCTTTTATTTTGGTTTGATTAGTTTGTTTACTTTTTAAATTGACTATTCTCTCTCTTTTTTTTTTCTTTTCTTTTTGTAATCCTGCTTAATAACTTCATTGTTGAATTTATGCTGCTTTTTGGTGCTTCTTGGCTTCTTCAGTGTCCATTGCATAGACTATGAAAAGTAACAGAAGACAAAGAAAAACATTAGTTGTTGTTTTTGAGAATGTGATAATTTTGTATATGTCATTTTGGTTTGAGTGATAAAGCATTTTTCTGACACCTTAATACCATTTCTAAATTTGCTGCACATGATGAATCCCTTCAAACAGTGGGGATTTAACACTATGAAAGATAAAGTAGCACTCTGTTTAGAATGTTTGGAAGATAATGGAATTCTCTTTTATGTTTCACTCTTAAATATGTGCTCAAGATGGAGATCGATGTCTAAAATGTGGGTGGAAATATGTCTATGAGTTAGAAAGTTGACCCTCACAGAATGAAAGTGATGTAGACTTTCTCTGTAAAGTCATTCATTGTTGAAGCAAGTTAAGAATTTAAAATAATTATTGTCACATTGAAAATAATCAATAGACTGAGCCATTTACCAACCTATATTAACATAGTCTATAGAAATGATCACCTCTCTGATTTTTTCCTACATCTGCCATTAAATAAAATCATAGAATCATGTAATTATAGAGGTTTGAAGGGACTTCTGCAGATCATCTAATCCAACTCTTCTGCTTAAATACTTTCCATAGAGTAAGTTACAAAGGAAACCCATTTTCATTCTCTGGGAGAAATTCTGGGTTCATTTTCTATTTCCAAGTAGACTAACAAACCTTTGCTCAGTACTTCTCTTATCTATCTTCTCTATCTAACCCATTACTCAGTGTTATCAAGAATAAGACAAGAAAATATTTTCTAAATTATCAATTGAAACAGGTAAGTCTGTGAAATTTCCAATATTACATGATAACAAAAGTAATTTGTTTAGATGTATTAATGTCTCTACATCTTTTTCTATTTAATGATTCCAGTTTACAACCCAATGACTTTTATTCAGTCTCTTCATAGACATATTATGTAACTTGCATTTTAATGTTCTAGCGATCTGAAAGGATAGGATAAAGTTGTGAGGAAAAAACAGTTGAATGTTTATAAAATAATGCAAATTGTCAAGTTTATTTTCTACTTGAAGAGACACCAAGATTTATCACTGATTACAATAATTTAATGAAATCATGGAAACAAATAAAAGATGTATTTTAAGAGTAATTACATTTAATGCTCATTATGATTGATCTTCACCACACTTTTCTTAGGTAAAATGGTATGGGAAATTCAGTGAGAAAAGTTAGTATGAGTGGTCTGTAAATGGACAATAAGAAAGTGAGAGGTGTTACTGCCTCAGAAACTGCAGATACTATAAGCTATTTGTCCTGCATTGGGACAGAATCGTTTCAATTCAAAATCCTGAATTCAAGAAACCCGAGACCATGCATTATTTACATGTTCTTTTTCAATGTCAGTTACTCTACATAATCTCAATTAAATAGAAGGATATTTTATTATATTTGCTATTTGTTTCTGACTGCCACTAAATTTCTGTTTACAATCTACTGTTTGCAGTTATATACATACAATAAGTCCACTAGATATCTGAGAGAGAAAAAATTATCATGGGGTGTCTTGAAATAAGAATTTACTTCTAAATAATTAATGAATCTCAGAATGAATTATCAAAAAAAAAAAAAAAAAAGAGAGAGAGAATAAAGAGAGTAAAAGAGACTGAATTATGGGATAGTTCATTTCCATCGTGACTGATGAAAAACTATCAGACAGAAACTAAGTCTGTTTTTGACTAACATAATTCATAATTCCATTCATCATTTGCATAGAAATAAGTGGTGATTATGATCAGTTCAAGATCCATGTTAGGAAATTAACAGCTTTGCCAATTATCCTATTATGAATTTCTCAGTATCTTACAAGCACTCTCATGAGATGGCAGCAGATTGCCTTCAGTACAAGAGCCTTTACCAGTGGTACTTATTTCATGGCATATCCAAAAAAATTTCTCCCCAAAGAATCAATTTGACTTCTAGTCAGGGAAGAGTAATTTTGTTTTGCTAGTGAAGAAATATTATTACATATTTTCCTGTTAAAGTCACTCACCATGTAGTCTTCTCTGATCATTGTAAGTAGACAAATAACTCATTTGCTTGTCTATACAAAGTCCTTTCTATTGAAAGAGGGATATCTGATTAATTAATACAAAAAGAATTGTCTATTAAGTCTTAAATCATAGAATGGAATAAAAATACAGACTACTAAATAAAAATGTATTTTGAGGGTGTCACAGAGAAAACACTTTCATTTGTTAAAAACATATTATTATCTACCCCTGATGGTTATACTTCATCATTCTCCTTTTGTGTAATTGCCCTCTCCAATACCAGAAATAAATGAATGTATGGCTAAATAAATAAATAATAAAATACCTATCAACATTTTAGTAATAATAATAATAATAATGATAATAAAGTAGAAGCATATATTGTCAAGGAATATACCAGAAAATTGAGGGAAATTAGTTTAATATGTTGACAAAAGTAGAGTGGGATGGTGAGGAAAAAAAACCCCAAAAAACAGGTAAAACTAAAAACATCTTTTCCCTTTGTCTTCTAACTTCTCTCCCTTACAGATCTGCAGAGAGAAGTGGAATGAGTGCTGTGGTCAATTTTCCTGCTCCTTTCTCCTCGCACTTTTCTTCTGTACCTGTAGTTCTCATGGGGTGCAATTCTTTGCAAATTTCTTCAAAGTGGATCCTACTCACAGGCTGTGGTTATTCAATAAAAATCTGCTACTGTGTAGGTACAACATAAGCTACCATTCTTTCCATAAATTGGTTAATGACTGGGCTAATTCACATGAATTGCCATTCCAGTCAGGAGCCTTCTCTTGTGTTCACATCCACCTCTTCTGGCATGAAGTCATCCATAAGCTGCAGTGTTCTGCATCTGCTCTGATACGGTGCCCCATGGGATTAAGGAATATAGCCTTGTCCACCACTGCAGACTTCAGGAGAACTTCTGCTCCACAATCTGGAATACCTACATGTCTTCTCCTCCAATCTGCAGAGATGTTATTCTGACATTTCACAGAATCACAGAATATCAGAGATTGGAAGGGACCTTGAAAGATCATCTAGTCCAATCCCCCTACTGGAGCAGGAACACCTAGATCAGATCACACAGGAATGCATCCAGGCAGGTTTTGAATGTCACCAGAGAAGGAGATCCCACAGCCTTTCCGGGCAGACTGTTTTTGTGTTCCATTACACTTACTGGGAAGACTTTTTTCATACTTCAGTGGAACTTCCTATATTCCAGCTTGAACTCACTGCCCCTTGTCCTGTATTTGGATGCCACTGAGAGGAGCCTGGTTCCATCCTCCTGTCACTCACCCCACATTTATAAATATTAATGAGGTCACTTCTTAGTCCCCCATAAGCTGGAGAGATCCAGCACTCTAACTTTTCCTTGTAACGGAGATGCTCCACTCCCTTAATCATCTTTGTGGCTCTGCACTGGACTCCCTCAAGTAGTTCCCTGTTCTTCTTGAGTTGAGAGGCAGTACTGAGTTGAGAGGCCTCAGAACTGGACACAGTACTCCAGATGCAGTCTCACCAGGGCAGAGTAGAGGGGGAGGAGAGCCTCTTTCAACCTACTAACCACACTCCTTCTTCTTTAATAAGTGTTTGACTTCTCTATTTTGTTTACTTTCAGAACATAATGAATAGATTCTAAGCCATTCCCAGTGCTGATCATAGAACAAGTGAAATATACACCAATTTATACAACCTTTCAATGCTTTTCTATACTGGAAAAATCTGCTTTCCATTGTAAGTATGTATATTTGTGCTTGTACAAATACCAGGAAAGATTTTACTTTAATATGAATAAGGTAAATTGAACATATATTTTGCATTACAACTTCTACATCTACCATAAAAATATAAATAATTAAATATTATAAATATTATATATGTATACATCAATTATAAAGGAGCAGTACATTCAAATTAAATTTAACTCCAAAGAAACTAATTTAAGTGAATTCTGTAGACAGCAATCAAATATTAAATATATTCAGCTGATGGAGAAAACTATAATTGCTTTGGACAATAAGATGCTGAAGGCAAGGAAGTGATTGGCATTTTAAAGATTTTCTTCCTAAAATTTGTAAATTTTAAGCTATTGCTTAAACAGTGGAAATCTATCATCCTTGATGTGTTTTTCAAGTGCTTGGAAATTCTTGAGGATGTTCAGGTTCTTCAGATGGTTTGGAACATGATCTTCACTTAGGGAGGGATGTTGTTTCCCGAGTCCTCTTCTGTTAAACCAAGCATTTGAGGGATGCATGGTGGCAGTTGTTAAGAAGACTGAAGCAATAATTTGTTAAGTACCTCAGCCTTCTCTTTGTTGCTACCATCTTACCTATGTCACTCACTATGGGGGAGTACACCCTGCTGGACATCCCTTTTCTGGTTGAAGTACCTGTAGAAGCCATTATTGTTATTACTGGCTATTCTTGCCAGATCGTGTTCAAGCTGGGCCTTAGCTTTTCTGACCCCATACCTGCACAGCCGACCAGCTTTATTATACTCTTTCCATTGCACTTGCCCCTGTATCCACTGACTGTGCATTTTATTCTGCCTCTTCAGTTTGACCAGCAGGTCCCAGTTCAGCCGTGTCACTCTCTTGCCTTCATTTCCTGACTTGCTCTGCCTGGGGATGAAGAGCTCTTCCTTAAAGATCTATCAGCCTTGCACTGCACCCTTGTCCACTGGGACATTTTCCCAGATTGTTCCGTTGACTAAGTCCCTGAAGAGACAGAATTTAGCTTTCCTAAAATTTAGCATCTTAATGTTACTGTTTGCCTGTTTCATATCCCTCAGGAGAGTGAATTTAATCTTAGCATGGTCACTACAGCCCAAACAGCCTCCAATCCTGGTGTTACAAATCTGATGTCAATTTTTCTTGGTAGCTAAGAAATTGAAATAAAAATAATAATAATAAAATAATTTCTGGAAAATGTAAAATGGAAATTGAATCAACAATATATTTTGGCATACTATAGGAAGTAGAAATGTGACTTCAAATATGATTCACACATTTTAAGACCAGAAGATGTTGTCCAGAACATCTCTTTATTACTCTAATTCATTTCTTATTCTAGGTGAATTCTAGAGATTGTATAATGTGCAGGCAATTGAAGTATACATAGAACTGACATTTTCCAAAAACATGAACTGAATTATTACTCTTGTGTAGTTCTTTCAAAAGTAAGAACCATATTCACTGTACAAATGAGGTCATGCAAATATCAATTCAAAATATATATTCAGAAAATTTCCAACATTGGATACATTTCACATCTGGAAAGCTTTATACCTAAACTTTCAGAGTCTTTCTAAAATAATATGAATAATACCTTAACCTCTACGATGTGAAAATACTCTGAAGTCATATTTGAGTATGCTAAATGTTATCCAAATTAAGCTTTTCAACTGATAACAGTAAGAAGAGAGAAAATAGGAGCGAAGTGTTATTACTGCCTCATTGCTAAGTAGAAAAACAATCACATCCATATTCACAATTTCAGTTATTGTACAAACATTCTACATTCTCTGAGTTCAGGCTTCCTCCAGAAATGTGTAGTGTTGGATTTTATATATTTAAAAAATACAGTGTGTAAAAACATCAAAGAAGATTATGAAGCATGATAGAAGAAGAGGAAGGAATCTATCTTACTCTGAGATCCCAGCACAGAAAGTCATCATGTATCTGAAATTTGAGGAAAAAAAGATAACTGTAATTTGAGTATAATTATCTCCATTACAAGAAGAAAACATTTAATTACTTGCTATCAACAAGAGTGTAAGAAAATAATTTGTTCTATCACATTCAGAAAACCATATCATTATCAGGTCAGGACTAAAAGACAACCTGCTTCACATAGTAATAAGAGTTCCATTATATAGAATATTTCATATAGCGTGTTTCCATGGTAAGACATGTATTTCACACAGAATGGTACACTGTGTCAGGGAAAAAGCTCGAATGAAAAAATGTCATCTCAAGTGAAAAGTCTGATTCTGCAGAGTCTTGAGAAATGAAAATTCCTTGCTGGTTTCTTAATTAAGATCTTACTTTTTCAATGAGTCCTAAGAAATCTCTTCAAGGTGCTTATGAAGAGGAACAGCAACAGAAAACCCAAGGAGAACCAGTGCCTCCAAAACTAGCAAACATCTGATTTAATTAACTGAGGCATTAACAAATGTATTCAAATTTCTTGGGAATTAATCTCAAACTCATAACATCTTTTTCAAACTTATTGTGCCAATATATTTTGAAAACAATTCTATCTAGTCTTGATTTCAGAAAATTGAACTTCCATATTTTGGAAAATAAATAGCCAAGTGCTTATACATCACTGTCTTGCTGGGCATCAGATCAAGTGGTATCACATTACGTTTGAAAACTAACTGCATACCTGTTACAATTTCTACTTCTCAATGTGAGAGTTTAACTCCAGATAAACCTCCCCAGTGATGGGCTAAGATGCTCAGTGTAATTTTTATAAGACCCTTTTTATTGTTTCTAAAATAGAATCACTACAAACAGGCAAGAAAGATTCCTCTATTTGTGTATATGCGTAATTAAACCCACACTACAGTTTTGTCATGGAGGACAGCGATGAACAATAAGCTGACATACACAAGGGGGGAAGAAACTTATGAATTAAGAAGGTCTCAGCTCATTATAAACAATCACTGTATAAAGACAGACTTAATTCAATGGGATTCACACTGTTAGTGAAGGTCTTGAAGACCCTGGATGTTGATATGGAAGGATCTGACTTGTAAAAGTTTACCGATAAGAGAGGATCTGGAATGTAAACATCAGCCAAAGACCGTCTGCATTCTGCCTAGTGGGACTAGGCACCTGCGCACAGCTTGAACTCATGTAACGTTCAGAAAGGAGATTAGGATTTTTTCATCCCCAAGACCCCAGCCCTCAACCACCAGGAGGCAATGCACAAGTGCAAGCTTGAAGAGATCCTTCTAGAATTCATTGTAATACGAAGAGGGGATAGGTTATAAATATGTATTAGACCTGTACGTTATAAGTAGCTGCTTGTTAGATGATAGGGTGTGCGAGCTGGGCAAAGTCCCCTTGCAACCACTGGTGAAATACATACCTGCTTTATAACTCTTAATTGAGTTATAGGGATAATCCTGCAATTTAACGTCAGAGATCATTCCAGAGATAGGTTACTTCTGGAATAAAGTCCTTACTCTCCATTTTTAGCTCATCATCAGCTTTCCAGTTCATCTGAGAGGAAAGAATGGAGGGCAAATTAAAGAAAAAAGATAGGTTATCCTACTGTTGTGGTTTAAAACAGCAGGCAACAAGGCACCATATAGTCCTTCGATCATTCTCCCCCCATCCCACCTCTAATGTGGTGAGATAGAGAATCAGAAAAACAACAAAACAAAACAAAACAAAACAAAACAAAACCAGCAAAATAGAACTTGTTGGCTGAGATAAAAACTATAAAAGCTATTTAAGACTATAAGCTATAAAAGTTATTAAGAAAATAGGAAAAGTAAATAATAATAGTAATGACAATATATATTTACAAACAAGTGATGAATAATGCAATTGCATTAAACAGTGCCCAGCCAGTCCCTAAGCCTACCCCCACCAGATAACTTCACACACTTAGAAAAGTTCTTTGTCTCAGAACATCATATAGCAGGGTATTCTTCAGTACATATTGTTCTAGGAAAATTAGTGGTTTAAGTAAGTCTCTATCCATTGATTTTAAAAGCATAAATCTCATAATATGAGGACAGAATTGGTCTAGCATTATGTAAATGTCTGAAAGACTTATATGACTGAAAGTTATAATTCATTCTAGATTCAGACCTCCTCAAGTCAATGAATTCTAAAGTTAATCAAATCTGTATTCATAAAAGAAAGCAAAACAACTTATGCTGTTTATGTATCTATACAATAAAACAGGACACCAAAAATTGATTTTATGTAAGGTGCAGAAAGACTGAAAAATAAAAAAGCAACTTATATATCTTCATTTAAAAAATAGTTTTTGAAGTACATAGAAAAAGAAGCATCTAGTTTTCTTAGCACTATTCAATTCAAAGGACAATTTAATACAATAGAAAATCCAGGCTCTTAGAGAGATATCTTTAAAATAAATTCTTTTTCAGCCTTAAATAAATGAATCTTAAAAATGAGAAATTTCCCCAAATCACCACATATCAGGTTCTGTAAAAAAAAAAAAAAAGGAAGCACTGAGAAAATAAAAAAGCACTTTTTTTTTCCTTGAGCTTCAATAAAGCTTAATAAAATGCAATCTAATCCAAAGTATCTGATTTCATACTTTGCAATATTTCTGAATAATATTTCTCTGAGACTTGAGATATAATCATGACAGTAAAATCTCACATTTAATTATACAACTCAGCATATACTTAAGAATGCAAGCATATTTCTCTAACTTCACTCAAAATATCCTGTGGATCTGAATGAAACATATATTATTGTTGTTTTAGTTGTGATCATTATTTTAGTTAATGGCAGAATTTAGAAGAGACTTGTATTTATTTCAGCAGATGGGCTGCTTTGCCCTGGTTCTGTGGCAAATGGGCAGGGGGCCCATGGACCCATGACCTGAGAAAGGGAAAATGGGAAAAGGGGAAAGGAGAAGGGCCTAAAAACAAAACAGCAACAGTGATGTGAGGAGGAAAGCTAATGTAGCAAATTAGATATCTGAGTGCACAATAACTCAAAATAGTACAGTATAATTGGAATTGAAGCTAATAAATCAAATAAAATGAGAGGGTCCAAAACCTCAGGCCTTCCTCTGACTCTGAAGGCAAGACTGCCAGGGAGCAAACACACTGCTGGGATGAGTGAAAAGGAGAAAAGAAAGAAGAATTGCATGACTTGTAATTTTATCTTTCCCTCTGAATGTATAACAGAAAGCACAAAGTAAATCCCTCTGGGGTATGTAGTTTTTCTCTTCTGAAACAGGTGTACCAGGAACTCTCAATGATCCATGGAACCAGAACTTTAACTCTTAAAATCCCAGTGCACTACATGATGTTATGATGTGGAATATTGATACGATAATAAAAATCATAAAATCATTACAACTTGTTTACTTATTAAATACTTATGGTCTCAAAATCCTTTATAATAAAAACATTGTTAAAGGAAAACTATTCTAGAAACTATCAGAAATGCATGAAGAAGTAGTGGGTAAATGCAAGTGAAGAGTTGAAGTTTACTTTCTTTTTTTTTTTTTTTTTTTTTTCTTTTTGTTTCCAAACTAAAGTGTAAAAAGCCTGTTTTTTTGTTTTTTTTTTCCAGCAAATTCTTTTGGTCTAGATGCAATGGTGGGAAAAAAGATAAGGTATTTATTTGGCCTAGGGGATTACAAATTTGTAAAATCCTCAAGTTATAGGCAACACTTCAAAAATTTTGAGTATTTCATACTCCACAAGAAAATACTTGTAAGAACTTAAGTTTTTGCTATCATTAGTATTCTCTCTGGAAGATAGTGCTACAAGGAAAATGAATCTATTTCATCTCATTGCAAGACAGAAATTTTCCAAGTTTCCAAGTTTACTTAGAAAAACACAGCCCTTGTTTCCCAGCCAGGTTTATTGATGAAAGAGAAAGGAATAACTCTGAAGTACTCAGTCAAGTTGACATGTAGTATTTTTGGACTGAAATACATTGTGATAAAGCAGTCAACAAAGAACTGTAATTCTTTATCTGTAACTTAATTTTTATAGCTTATCTATGTTCTGTAAAGCTCCATAAAACAGCAGATATTTCAGTGTTATGCTTTATGCTTTGAGAAAAGACTCTTTTAGAAAGCATCCTACAGCTAGAAATTCTAGAAATTCTTTAAATGATAATTAAAACCAACTTCTTATATAAAAACATAGGTCCATACTAATACCTGTGGTCTCATGGAACAATTCAGTGAAATTGCTTGAGCATAAACCGTGCCTGAATATATGATGAAATTTGCTTAGATTTCAGCAGATCCCATTACAGTCCAGCAGAACAATGAGGAAGATTTCTTTTGCAAAATCCAGCTGTGGTCCATACACTTGGCAAATTGAATGCCTCGAAGGTGTTTATGTGAGGTTCCAAAGCAGTGCAAATAAAGTTGTTGCATTTTTTATATTTTTGAATCAGAGGAAGTATTAAAATCAAGGAAAGACTTGAAACACAACATAAGAGCCAGTGAAGAAAAATAGGACCCATTCATGACTTAACCTAAGTGGTAGAGCAACCTAAGTGGTATTACAAGAGCTCTTATTTTTGGAACTGGTATTCCACCAGTGCAGATATACCTTAAGCGTAAATGTTGACAGAAAACTACATAGTGCTCAGGGACATCTTTTTCATAGTCTTTATAAGTAAGAAAACAAAGCAATGCACAGAAGGAGACTGACTCATTCATTATCTTCAAAGAGTTGTTTTTTCAAAGAAACAATTTGTTCTTCTCCTATCTCCCTATGAAATATACAGCAATAACATACAAAGTCAATAAATACTGTTTAATCAATGTAGATAAGTTGGAAACTTCAAAACAGCATAAGAAAATACGTGAAATAAACACAGTGGAAGGGACTTTTTTAAGAAATACAGAAGACGCCATTTTCTGCCTCACCAGACTGATACATTACCAAAGCCAAAAAGTCTCTGTGCCTTAAGAGTCACAAGCAATATCCTAGAATAGATAAAGTAGCTCTTCTGCTTTAATAATTCATTTATAAATATATAAATTATTTGTGCATCATTTCTGATTCCACTACGGAGAAAAAATATGTGCATAAACATCAGAATTCCTCATTTAATTTCTATAAGAGGAATAAAATAGAAGCTGGATGCCAACAATTAGCTTCTTGTAGGCACAAAGAGTCCTGGCCTATGCTGACAGTCTAAAGAAAAAAATTAATTATTACAAACTATTTATATGTTAAATCTACAAACCTAATGATTCTATTCTCAATGGAAACTCAAAATATATCTATGATATCAAGCATTCTGAATTAAACTCACCAAGTGACTTAGCTGCAAAGAGGACAAAGGTTGATATAATAAACAATAATTATTTAAAAACAACATCCTGGAACTCAGCTGTTCAAATATCCCTTTTGTTTTAAACTTCTGTATAGGGGTTTTCTTTAAGACAAGACAACAATACCTTGTGAATAGTTTAACACACAAAAGGAATTCATGGAATCATAGAGGTTCGAATGGACCTCAAGAGATCATCGAGTCCAACCCCCCTGCCAAAGCAGGTTCCTTACACCAGGTTTTATTATTATTATTATTATTATTGATAATAATAATATAGTGACTGAATTAAAATATATTTTAATCACCAAGTTACAGATCTTAATTTAGTGAAAACTATATTGCTGAAAAAGGAATTATATCATATTTTTAGCAAAATATATAGGTCATATTAAATCATTTAATTAATAATTTGAAAATTTGTACCATGTAACTTGATACAACATGATTTTACATGAATACAGATTCTTATAAATATTTTTGTCACCCACAGATTATAAGAAAAACAGACCACTCTTCAGTGCAGTGGAGATACAGAGTTTTTGATGAGCTTCTAACCAGAAAGAATACAAAACATACATATGAGGTAATGATATATTGTCATTCCTTACTGAATAAATTCACATGAATTTTATTCTTGACATCTACAGAATTTGGGTTTTTGATGTCAAAAAAGGGAAAACATTTGCATTTTGAATTAAAATTGAATTCAGTTAAATTGAATTGAAAATGCAATTACAGATGGATAGTTTTCTCCTTATTATCTGGATATTTTGTGTGTGTGCGTGTGTAGCGAACATAGCACTGGCATAAAAAATACATTTGAAAAACTAACACTTCAGCGTCAATTTGAAATATGACAGAAAATCTGCTGGAGTTGAATTTTTTTCACTGTGTATGGGAAACAGATTCTTTCTGCTATGTCGAGCTGTTCAAATGTGGTTGGATGCCAAATAACAGCATACAGTGTATTTGACATAGCTGTACCTGATATGGTTTTGACAACTTCTGGAAAGAATCTGTCATAATCACACTTAGATTTCTCTGTCAATAAAGAATTTCCTGATTTTTTTTCTTCTGTTGTTATTTGTTTTCTTTAACTTTACTTTGTTTTATTTGTTTAATGAGAACAAATAAATAAAGTTATTAATCATTTAAGAAGCAAGCCTGTCATATTAAACATAAAAATTAAAATAGATATAGTCAAATCTCTTTAAGTTTTTTTCAGCAGATATCATCCTTTGAATTTCATTTAATCAGAACATTTAAAAAAAAAAAAGGGTTGGAAAAGAGTCCCAGCATGCCATCAAAGGTGCAACCCCTCCCTGCCTACCCTGCTTCCTCAGGTTCCCCTAAGCAGTATGTTTGGGATGCTGGAAACTGATGAGGAAGTGAGTGGGGAGATGAGAGAGGATCCACCTATGAGGGGGACTAGGGCGAGGCAGTTGTCCCCACACCTTGAGACTGCCTCTGTCAGGAAAAATAGAAGAGTCTGATAGGTAATTCCTTTCTCAGGGTAATGGAGGATCCAGCATGCAGACCTGACCTGACCTGTAGGGAGGTGTGCTGCCACTCTGGGGCCCAGGTCAGGGTTGTAACCAAAAAACTTCCAGGTCTGGTTCTATCCTTTGATTATTATCTGTTACTCATAGTTCTGCTACAGTGATGAAATCGATCAGGGAAGACCGTGAAATGCCAATAGGGATTTCAGAGGTTAGGGAAGTTGTTTGAGGGGCTGGGAGCAAAAGTCACATTTTCCTCTCTCCCTTCTGGGGTGGTAAGGGATACAGGGCAGTCTAGAAAACTCAGGGCCAGAATAATAAACTGAAAGGCTGGTGCCACCACAAGAACTTTGAGTTCTTTGATCATGGGGCAGTTTACTCAGTGATGTCTGCAGATGAGTCTCACCTGTCTCCAAGGGGAAAGGGGATCCTAGGCAAGGAGCTGGCAGGGCTCATTGAGAGAACTAGATGATCTCTAGAGGTCCCTTCCAACCCCTACAATTCTGTGATTCTATGGGATTCTATAGTTTTGTTTTCTCACACTTACTGTTGCTACAAAATGCACGCACTTCTGGGCATCTACATTAGTGATTTTTTTTTTGTAGTTCCAATAATTAATATTTCTAGATTTCTAATAATGAAACTTTATTGGTTACAAAGCATCAACTATCTCTCAAAATCTAAAAGATTAAGATTGTAACATTACCAAATAGAATCATAGAATGGTTGGGGTCAGAAGGGAACATTAATATAATCTAGTTCTAACCTCCCTGCTTTAGGCAAGGATACCTCCCATGAGAACAGATTGTTCCAAGCCCCATTCAGCCAGGCCTAGAATGCTTCCAGGGAGGGGGCATTCACAACCTCACTGTGCTACATGTTCCAGTGTCTCACCACCTCCACAGTAAAGAATTTCTTCCTAATATCTACTCCAAATCTACCCTCTTACAGTTTAAAACTATTTCCCCTCATCCTGCCATTACAAAATGTTCCTCCCCAGCATTTCTTTAGGCGCCCTTCCAATACTGGAAAGCTACTATAAGGACACCTTGCAGCCTTCTCTTTTTCAGGCTGAGGAGTCCCAACTGTCTCAGCCTATCCTCATTAGGAAGGTGTTCCAACCCTTTGATCATCTTCACAGCCTTCCTCTGGACCTGCTCCAACAACTCCATGTCCTTATTGATTTCGGGGCTGCAGAACTGAACACAGTATTCCAGGAGTGGTCTCACAAAAGCAGAGTAGAGGGGCAGAATCACCTCCCTTGACTTGCTGGGCACAGTTTTCATCATGCAACCAAGGATAAGGTTGGCCTTCTGGGCTGCAAGCACACATTGTCAGTTCATGCTGAATATTTCATCAGTTGAAACTCCCAAATCCTTCTCTTCAGGGAGAAGATGCTTGAGATTGCCCCAGCCCAAATGCAGGACCTTGCACTTGGTTTTGTTGCGCTTCATGAGTTTGGCATGGGCCAACCTCTCCAGCCTGTTCTGATCCCTCTGGATACCATCCCTTCTCTCTAGCATGTCAACTGCATCTCTCAGCTTTGTGTCATCTGAAAACTTCAGATGCACTCAACACCACTGCCTGTGTCACCTACAAAAATATTAAACAGCACTGGTCCCAGCACTGATCCATGAGGAATGCTACTCATCACCAGTCTCCACTTGGACACTGAGCTTTTGACCACAACTCTCTGAATAGAAGCAGAAAGCCAATTCCTTATCCAGAGAGTGGTCCACCCATCAGATTCATTTTTCTCCCATTTGGTGACTAGAATATCATCCAGGATAGTCTCAAACTCTTTGGACATTTCTAGGTAGATGATATCAGTGAGCAGGTAGATTATATTAGGAAGTGAATCACAGAATCGCAGAATGCCAGGGATTAGAAGAGACCTCAAAGGACCATTTAAGTCCAATCCCCCTGTTGGAGCAGGAACACCTAGATCGGCTCACACAGGAACACATCCAGGCAGCCTTTGAATGTCTTCAGAAAAGAAGACCCCACAGCCTCTCTGGGCATCCTCTTCCTATGTTCCAGCTTGCACCCACTGCCCCTTGTCCTGTATTTGGATGCCACTGAGGGGAGCCTGGCTCCATCCACCTGCTACTCACCCCATGTTTATAAATTTTAATGAGGTCACCTCTCAGTTTCCTCCAAGCTAAAAAGACACAGCTCTCTCAGCCAGATGATCCACTCCCTTAATCATCTTTGTGGCTCTGCACTGAACTCCCTCAAACAGTCCCCTGTTCTTCTTGATCTGAGGGGCACAGAATTGCATACAGTATTCCAGATGCAGTTTTACCATGGCAGAGAGAAGGGGGAGGAGAACCTCTCTCAACCTACTAACCACACCCCCTCTAATACACCCCAGAATGCCATCGGCCTTCTTGGCCACAAGGACACAGTGCTGGCTCATGGTTATCTTGCTTTTCACAAGGACTACCGGGTCCCCTTCCCCTATGCTGCTCTCCAACAGGTCAATCCCTAACCCATACTGGTACCTGTGGTTCTTCTTGCCCAGCTGCAAGATTCAACACTTGTCCTTGTTATATTTCATTAAATTTCTCCTCACTCAACTCTCCAGCTTGTCTAGGTCTTACTGGATGGTAGCCTTCTTGCATGTCATCCACTCTTCTCAGTTTTGGGTCATCAGCAAACTTGCTGACAGTGCACTCTATTCCCTCACCATCATTGTCAATGAATATACTGAATAATACTGGTCCCAGTACTGACCCTTGAGGGATTCCACTAGATACAGGCCTCTAACTCAACTCTATTCCTCTGACTACAGCTCTCTGTATTCTTTCCTTCAGCCAGTTCACACTTCATCTCACTACCTGATCATTCAGTCCATACTTCCTCAGTAAAATGAGGATGTAGTGGGAGACAGTGTCAAATGCTTTACTAAAACTAACATAGGCAACATCCACTGCTTTACCATCATCTATCCTCCTGGTTATTCTTCATAAAAGGCTATCCATTCGATTAAGCATGACTTCCTTTTGTTGAAGCCTTGCTGAAATTTCATTAAATACAGAATAAAAATGAAAAATATATAAAAATAAAAATAAAAAGGTAAGCAAACAGATAATTGGAAAACTAGTTCTCTTGATCGTTTTCATGTTCAGTGAAGATAAATTAAACATTAAACTACAAATATATATATTTTTTATCTCTGTGAAGGCTGGATTTATTATACATTTGGCCCATAGTGTTAAAGTAAAGAACATGGACTGTTCCTTCATAAACCATAACCCTAACAGACATTTTGTCATTCAGAAGAATTTGCAGAGAACAAGTGACCTGAAGAATCATCTGTGAGAAATTATAGTGAAAATTTAAATTCAGTTCAGTACTTTGCAAATGGACTTTAAAGTTGCATTCATGATTTCAAGAGACATAGTAAACAGACACTCA
Organism: Cyrtonyx montezumae; assembly: GCF_038088225.1. NCBI lineage: Eukaryota > Metazoa > Chordata > Aves > Galliformes > Odontophoridae > Cyrtonyx > Cyrtonyx montezumae. The sequence goes on from NW_027072033.1 coordinate 989,049, forward strand.
TTACAGTCTTTCTCAAAGTCCGAGTATCAGGCATCTCTAATTCATATTTTATGCAGAGTGGAAATTTACCAGCACATCTACTATCAGTTAAAACATGTGCATACATCTCCCAGCAATTTTAGATGATGCAAAAAACCACCAAATCTATGGGAAATAAAAATAAAAATTAAAATAGGGAAATATGTTTATGATGTTTTGGGACACACCCTGCTCTGTATCGTATCTTATGCTTTTACACTTTTCCATATTCTGTATTGTGCTATACAATGTTAAGGACTGTCAAGAAGTCTATTGAAACAGAGGCAGTAATTAAACACACAAATATCAAACCCAGTAATGATTTATTTAATTCCAGACTCATGGCATAGATTTCATAGTTGGTATAAAAAGTGATTATGGGCCAGAAGGCATTAAGCAGTGTTATACAGATCCCTCCCATTATTCTCATAACAGTATTTCCGACAGCTGATGAGGTAGGTGTATATGCAAAAGTTTCTGATAACAGAATCTGATGTCAAAATTCTGCATCTCAGAATATATTAGCATATAAGACTATAGGATTCTTTTCCCATTAAAAAGGAGCTAAAGATTATTTTTTTCCATCAAGCAGTTAAAAGAAGGCAGTAAAGTCAATAACTGTTTCCAAGATATGCTCTGAATCAGAGGAACCTTCCACCTCTTTAGTGAAGACTAAGCCTTCAGGACCTTAATTTCCAGAAAAGCCAAAGATCTGTAGAGAGATACAGACGAAATATCTATCAGTGTTCTTACAGTCTCTAAGTATGGTGTCTTTTGTAATTTTTAATCAGAAACACAATTTTTATTAGTCAGTTGTTTCAACAATATATGATAACATCTACTTAAAGGTCTAAAATCTGACAACATTCACACACATTCCGCCACAAAAATAAAGGCAAGTTTAATGAAAAAAGTTATGCAACAGAATAGATAGAAACATGACAGAATCCAGAGTGGTGTACATTTTAAATGGCATATATATTCTATTCCTTGATTCATTTTGTCTGTTCTTCAGGGACTTACATACTGGTTCAACTGACACAGATCTGGTGAAGATGTCTGAAACTTTTTAGGAAGTGAATATCTCAGCTGCAAAACAAAAGAAGAATTAATATTTCATTGGTTACAAAAAATATATATTACAACAAAAATATATTTTGCTACTAATATATAATTTATATGTATGTGTGTATATATAAATTTATGTCAGATTCTACCAAGTATAAGATTTCAGAAAAAGGTATCTCTAGACACCCACATCATTCAACATATAAAGGACAAATGGCCTCTGTAATCTTTATATTTCTATCATCTTCTAGAACATGTCCTAAGAGTTTTTCTATTTTCAAAATTTATAAAATACCTTTAGATTGGAAGCATTGCTCTTCTTCACAAGAGCACGATTAAAAGCTACTATTTTTATGTAAATATATTCAGAATCCACATGTTAAAAATTTATCTTGCCTTTGAACTTGCACCATGAGAACATAAATTCAGGGTTCTTCAGATGAATATATTTATTTCAAAATGAATTAATGTTAAATTTCCTGTGTTTAACTATGTAGCAATATTGAAAACAAACAGAAAAACCAACCAGCAAAATTTAAAATGGCCTTCTTTTAATAATTGATCTACATTTTTAGTATAGTTCTTGTTAGAAATGAAAGAGATTAAGTGTGGAAAACATTTAAAGAAATCAATATGATTATTTTATGCTTAGTCAGTGTAGGTAGTTCATTTCTGGGAATGGATACTTTTTGGAATGTGTCAAGTAACTCCTTGATATAATTCTCCTTTACTCCTTCCTATGGGAATAAACAAACAGACAAAAAAATTCTGTATTTTGTGGAAAGCCTGCTTTCTGAAACATCTCACAATGACAGAAAAGTTATTCAGTCTAGACTGAATTATGCATGAAACTGATATGAGGACATTGTGATAAAATTTTGAAATTGCATATAAAAAGTCATTCCACATAAAAAGAAAAAAAGAAGAGCAAAGTTTTCCCTTAAAAACAAACTTATATGGAGAAGTCTTCTGATTTAAGTGAAAATTCTCTAACAGTTACAAACTCAAAATGTATGCATCATTGTATCCTGTCACCCAGTGTGCAGGGTATTTTGAATTTGTGCCTTTTGTAGAGAAGCCCATGTGACACTCTTCATAAAACAAAATTTTAATGTCAGTGTCACCACTAACTTGACACTAGAATGGTAGTCTGTAATACTTACTATTGATGTGAAAACCACATTGATCAAAACAGAGAGAAACTTATCAAATCTAAAATTCAGACATTGTCTCTACCTAAGCAAAGAATAACATAGTACTAACAAAATGTTAAAATACAGTTAAGTTATAAAACATTTTTATGCTTTGAACTGAATCAGCAGCAGCTTTAGGTATGAACATTTAACATATAAATACAGTGAATTTCAAGGAAAATATGAGCTTATAGACATAAACTAGGGTCCTATGTGGATCCATAAATTAAAAATAAGAAATCTAATTTGAAAAATAAAGAAATATATTTAATCTTTGCAGTATTCTGCAGCAATTTTCAATTTGTCTAGGAACTCAAGATTGAATAAGGTTGTTGCATTTTGTCTAAACTTTTGCTGAGGTCACTAAATTTTCTTACTAGAAGAAGAAAAAATATGTATTATTACTTGGATAAATCCCTTTTGCAGCATTGTCCTTAGTGTTTACATTCCCCCAGATGGAATGCACAGGACATGATTTGATGCACATAACATTATTGAAGAAGGAAATGCTCAACTAGCACCTTAAGCTTTACATTCAGTGACCTCCAATCTCTATTTACAAAGCAGACAATATCTTATGAAAAGGTGCTCGCAAGGTTGTTCTTAAGCAACTGAAATCTTCGGATTCTTTGGAAAAAATGTAACTTTGTCCCAATTCAGTAGGGAGTTTTTTGCAATGTTTATGCATTAATTCTTCAGGTGACCTAGTATAGACATCTCAGGGTCCTTTGTGGGGATATAGAAAAGTCTGGTAGAAAAATCTGGGGTTGATTAGTAAATTCATTTATTTAAATGAGAAGAATCTGCCCAGGGCCTGATACATTCTGGCCTTGAACACCTCCAGGGATGGAACATCCACAGCTTCTCTGACATGTTCCAGCATATCAACAACCTCTGAGGAAAAAAACTTCCTCCTGATATCTAATCTGAATCCCTTTTTGTTTACAACTATTTATATTTGTCCTGTCATGATCAGACCATAAAAAAGGCTTTCTCCCTCTTGATTATAAGGTCCTTTGAAGTAATGGAAGGCTGCAAAGACGTCTCCCTGGAACCTTCTCTTCTACAAGAACAAACCCAGGTGCCTCAATTTCTCTGTAGGAGTTGCTACAGTCCTCTAATCATTTCTGTGACACTTCTCTAGACCCTCTTAAACAGCTCCATGTCTTTCCTGTGCTAGGGTTTCCAGATAGTATTCCAGATCGAGCTTCAAGAGGGCGTTGCAGAAGGGGACAATCAGCTCCCTGGCCCTGATGGCCCCCCCAGCTTCTGAGATGCCACTGCTGCACACTGTTGGCTTATGTCAGGCATTTTATCCACCAGGACTTTTGTGTCCTTCTCTGCAGAGCTGTTCTCATAGAATTCTTCTCCAGGTCTCTACTTTTGCTGAGGATTATCTTCACCAAAATGCAAGACCTTGCACTTGGTCTTGCTGGATCTCACTAGGTTCATGTGGGCCCACTTTTTAAGTTTGTCCAGATCCCTTTGGATGACATCTTTTTCTTATGTTGTATCAACTGTGGCATTCAGCTTCTTGTTTTCAGTACACTTGCTGAGGGTTCACTCATTCCTATCAGCTATGTCATTGATAAAGATATTAAAGAGCACTAGTCATAAGGTGGATCCTTGGGGACACCACTCATCATCAGGCTCCACCTGGATCTAAACTGTTTATCATAGCCCATTGGATGTGACCATTCAACCAATTTTTTATCTGCTGTATAGTCAACTTCTTAAATCCATCTCACCAAGCTGGAGATAAGAAAGTGGTGGAAGATCATATTAAAGGCCTTCCAGAAATGAAGGTAGATGACATTGTTTGCTCTTTCTTCACCCACTGATGCTGTTGTTCTATTGTAGAAGACTACCAGATAGTCAAACATGATCAGCTTTTGGTGAAGACATCAACAGGTTTTATTCTGATAACCTAAATATCATTCAAATATTACATTTAGAAACACATAAATTATGTTGTTCCTAAAAATTATTTTTCACACTGCACAGTTTGTGATATTGGTTCGCCCAGTTAGACATAGTGACAAGAAAACGAAAACTCTGTAATACAGGTCTTTGAATAGACACTAGAAATTTCTATCTGTAAGCAGAGAGAGAGATAGATAAATTCACAAGGAATGACAAACAGTCTTCTGAATCTGTGTTCTTGTTTTACTGTGGCATATAAAGTCCAGATATAAGTAAAAATGCATGTGCATATACTTCAAAGATACATTATTTCTTCTATTATGTATGTTGTTAAATACATCTAATTCTCAGTTCTCTCTTATCCAACAGAACAGAAGAAGAAAAAAATCATATTTCTCACTGGAAATAATCTGTTTTCACCAAAGAAAAGCTATTTTATGCTTATACAATTTATGCACACAAATTTCTCACAGAAAGGTTTCAGCTATTTTTTTACTCCTTTAAAATATACCATATTTCAGAGGATTATCCTCAGGAAAGGCCACATTAACAAAATTCCCCAAAAATACAACAAAGCAGAAAAATCAGCAGTTACATACTTATTTAATTAGTACCATATTTACTCCTATGTAGCAGTGTTCAAATTGAAACAATGTCAATCACATTTTTATAACCATCATCCTCATCTTGTCTCATCATCAGCTGAATATGAGGCAAGACCAACCAAAAAAGCAGTTTATAACAATAATTTAGCTGCTCTCATGGTCATCAAAATATATAAGCATCAGAAGTGATGAGTATCAAGGACCTAAATTTTATTTTCATGTCACATATTTTTCTCTGTAGCTCAGAATCTGACAAGTTTCACTCTTATCCAAAGTATAACTTTTTATTCATGTCTTAGTAAGTTTTCATAAGGTAATATATTAAAAATATTCTTCATTTCTTAAGTTCCCAACTAAACTCTTTTCTTAGATCAAGGTATTTATGTTTGCTGCTAGCCTTTGTTTACTCAATGTCATCAAGGCTGAGTAAAATGAGTAATTGTAAATTGAGTAAATTCAGTAAATATTTACTTAAATAAAAACATTGTATTGTGGTAATAAGTTTTCTAATGTGTCTTCATGTTAATCTAGCATTGTCTTTTGGTTACTCAAATTTATTAAATATACTTACAGATAATAGCAACAGTAGTTCATATCATAATGTTGCCTTCCTTTTTTCAAGGGAACTAAGGACCCTGAAATGCACAATTGTGATGGTAAGTTACTTTCTCCCCAAGTTTGGAAAAACCTGTCCTACAAGAAAGACTAGACTTGATACTAAATATTGTATTGTTTATACCGTTGAATTGTTTATACCGTATCAAGCAGTTTTCACAGAATTATATTGTTCTGCCTAACCTCAGGTACTAGTAACAGAATTTCACTATTTTTATTAAATTACTCTGAATCAATAGGTTCTTATTACAATGCTTATTAGCAATTCCCTGTTTCTTAGGGAATATAATGATCAAAAATCCTTTGTACAAAAAGGAGTTTTAGGTGGCTCATGGCTCTAGTAATCTGGCTTGCAGATGATATTCCTAGGAGGTAAGCTACTAACTGAATATGCTGATACACCTTTTATTTATTCTGTTTCCATAATTCCATCCTAGCTAGCTTCTTAGAGGTCTAAGATAGCTCTCCATTGCTCAATCCATCCTAGGCCTTTATAGTGATACAGGCTAAAGAATTGTAGAAGACAGTAAGATAGTTATAATAAGTAATATAGAGTTCTTCAGCACAAAAAAAAAATATATATATATATATATATATAAAGCACAGAATACTGCTGGAAGAGGAATTTCATTGTCAGTGAATGTTCTTAACCTTAGATTTCATATATAAAATATTCTATAATTGCAGTGCAGTCCACAAATTGATTCAATCGGACAGTAGAGTACTATAGCGTGAGCTTGATAAATCAGTATATTACCAGATATTCTTGTTGGCATTAATAAAATTTCACTAATACCTATCTCAAAATGAAAAATTAAAAAAAAAAAAAAGAATACACTAAACTTACAAGAACCCGTATAATATACTGACAAGAAGGTTTATGTATGTTTGTTTTCAAACCATTCAGTTCCACTCCTTTGTTTCATACACACTTCCATGTCAGACGCCAGTTTGTCAGACTGCTCCTCTGATATCATATTTTACATGGCAACAAAATATACCCGAATATTTGTGAGAAGCTTCAACTTTTACTTCCATATCACCAAACTCTGCTTCTGACATCATGTGCTGACACAGTGAAGAAGGATACATTACTTTTGGAGCAGCCCTCATAATATACTCCACTCTTGATCTCTTTTTGTAGATGATGTTGGCATTCTTTGTTCTGACTGTTTACACATAGTCTGATGTATGGCAGTGGAGAAATATTTGATACTCTGTGGGTCAGAAAATAGTGTTAGAACAAAACCAAATGACTGAACTTAAATAATCTTTATCAATTATATATTTTCAAAAATTCCTTTGCAGGATTCCAAGCTGCCTTTTCTTCTTAAAATGTAGAAACAGGCATAGAGCAATCACCTGGCAACCTCTTTCACTGAATTCTGTTTACTATTGTTATCATTCTATAACTCTTTTCTAGAACTTCCAAAAATCACTGGAAAGGTAGTCTTTTGTTTCAGCTGAAGTATGAACACTTCCACCAGTATCTGAAATTAGTGCACTTGACAGTGTCCTTTTGTGAAGGACGGAAACTTTTTTCCTTTCTTTTGTCTCAAAGCTTGCTTTGTAAGGCCTTTTCTGGTGACAAGACACTGACTGATAACGGCCGGTTATCTGGATGGGTGTTATGGTGCCATTGCCTCTGCTTATGGTTGTAAAGATAAGCAGAAATAGGGGCAAATAGTCTTTTCCAGGGGGGGGGGGGGGGGCGTGAGGTGGGGGTGGAGGGCTGGGCTTGGAGAAGCTGACCACCACAAAAAGACAACAATGCTCCTGCATGGCAATGAAGGCGACATCCACTGCTGGCTTATCTGTAGGGCCAGACGTGTCACACAAACAAAGAGAAAAGAAAAAAAAAAAACTGAGAAATGGGGAATAAAAGTCCTTCACTAAACCAAGGATTTTAGAGAAGAATTCCTGGAGAAGAACTCTTAGAGAATAACTTTCAGAAAAGAACTTTGGAGAAGAACTCCCATAGAAAAAATCTTTGATGGAGAACTCCCGAAGAGAAAAAAACCTTTGACAGAGAATTCCCTGAGGGGGAAACTTCTTTGGAAGAGCTCCTTGGCCTGCTTGCTGCGAAGCTTCCCGGCTTTCTTCCATCACTCACAGTGACCAGAGAGTTACTGAGTTCAACGGACCTACTACGAACCTTGCTGGACCCACAGTGGTGATTATATCTCTTTTGCTTTCAGCCAAGACTCCTTGCTTTTTATCTCTTTTCTATCATTCATCTTCCCTTCCCCATCTTCCTAAGCAACTGGAATTTGTAATAAACTGGTTGGGCTAACATTTGACCTGTTGTGTCTTAATCTCATGCTGGGTATACACGTAATCAAAGAACCTCATCTCCCTCCTTTATATTGAAGCGTGACACTTTTTAATGGCATAGTTGGCAGGATACCCGACAGTGAGTGTTGCCCTTCCAGGTATAGTTGATGTGTGTACCTTCTGGAGTTGCACGGAGTGTAATTTTTGATAATTTAGATGTGAGCACCTCTCCAGAAAGATCACTCCTCCATTGAACCTTAACTGTGGTTTTGGAATTTTTTATGTGCATACCTCTTGGGGACATATGAATTAATCTCTGAATACGTGTGTGCCTCCTTGGGAAGCCTCACGACAGGTATTGTTGAGGTCAATATGAAAAAAGAAAAATTGATCCCACTAAAATTCACTGGTGCTTGCTGAACTTTGATGAAAACTCAACAGTGGTTGTGATCACAGTGAAGTGGTGGATGGCATTTCATCAATTGCAACAGTGAAGCCATGGAAGACAAGGCACAATCCAGACAACCATGCACAGCTCTCACACCACAAAATGAAGAGAATCTTAACCATCTGCAACAATTAACTTTTGTGGATGACTGTACTGAAAAATGGTGTTTTATAGCTGAGAATTTGATTTATCAAATAGTGTTAATATGTTCTTTGTTTTATTTTTCATGGAAACAAACAGGTATTACTTTTGGAATTATCTACATACTAACTCTTGAGACAAATAAGTTGCAGAAGGCCCCCCTCAAAAAAGTTTGAAGTGTAATATCAATACTTCCTGGAATTAAAGCCAACGACCACTAAAAGACAATAGTTTTGTTTGTTTGTTTGTTTGTTTGTTATTTAATAGTAAGACCTAACTTAGGCTACATACTCTTGGATTTTGCAGATATTTCATCAGAAATCTAAAACACAGAACTATGTTAGAAAACAAAACAAAACAAAAATGAAAACCAAAATCACATAACTTAATAAACAGAAATAATAACCAGATTTGAAGCTAAAACATTTGACAGTAATTAACAACTTTTAACTGAAGATTCCCATTCTTCCCCAGCATGGCTTTGTCTCTGCTACCAGACTCTGTATGGTTAGCCATTTATTAAACTTGTTCTTGATGATATGATGAATCTTCCTTATTTTTTGGAGGAAAAACACAACATGGAGGAGCTTTTTAATAACTTCTATTTGAACTCCTGTTTGAAATGCACTCTAATAATCATTTTAAATAGCAAAAAGACACTGAATTCAGTGGTAGCAAATAAAGTCTTTTAAGTGTAAATTTTCACAATAATTATGGATGTACATTGGTATCTCTATATAGAATAATACTTCTGAAATTTGCTTTTGTCACAAAAATATTAGCTCATTTTAACATTCAATGGCAAGCAATAATTAACATAATTACTCCCAGTTCTTAAACAGTTACATAACTTACTTTACATGTAGTGAAATTATAGCAATGTAATAGATTTAAAGTGCAAAACATATTTAACTTACATTCATAACTGCACTATTTTTCACTGCCATTGTAGCTAGCTAAATTTTAATACACATTACAAAAGCTTTGGTTATTCAAGTTGACTTAATTCACAGGTATCAGAAGTATCTCAAATATTATTTACACTGAGCAATCAGAAGATGGTTTTTGAGCACACTACGCATAAGAACTGTTCTAAATTTAACAACAACAGCAACAAAAATCAGACATACACATAAATTTATTCAGAATTCCAATATTCACTATTACACTTAAGCTGCTTCAGAATATAAATAATTTGCATTTCATTTCCTCTCTGGTGCTATTTATAATTTTAAGTGTGGAATTTTGCTGTTTTCCTTAGTCTGAGATCATGCATTTTGCAGTGAATATAGGGTGGATGGTCTTTTACTGCAGCATCATTCATAGGATATTAACCTCAAAGAAAGTGTGAAAAAATTTTAGCTTACCTGCTTTTACTTCCCTGATTGTTAAAGCTATCACTAACCTATTTCAGGCTATTACACTTCTCCATATACTGGCAGGTAGTTCAGTTGCAGTATTAGTTTAACAGGCTCTTTCAATGCTTGCTTAATTAGATTTTAAATTCAGTGTGAATTTTTCTTTATCATGAATTGAATTGAATAATCACTCTTCTTGAATGAGAACACATTCAATCTTTAGTTCACTTACTGAGTTTTCTTTTCTTAATGAAAGCTGACAACAACTCAACTACTTTAAGAATTGTACAAAGTTTGTAAGCATTCTAGACAATACAATTTGCATTAAAAAAATAAATAAATAAAATTACTCTTCAGGAATGTCAGAAAAGACTTGGTGGTCACATTGGTAATCTATGCCATCTGTAATGAACACTATCAGATCTATTAAGAAAAAGCTTAAAATATCCCAAAGAATTCAGCTGCTGTATTTTAAACAAAAGAATATCTATAAGTAGGTATTATCCTCCTTGTCATCTTTTTGACAGTATCTGTACAATTCTCAAAAGTAGTGGCTTTGTATTTACTTCGAACAATTTGATGAGAAAAGAATTTGGAATCAATCACAGCAAAAATCCACAAACTATAACTCACTATGATTACTATTTTAGATTTCAAGTAGAAATGGGATTTTCTAAAGAAAATATGAATCAGTATCTTTAAAGAAAGCGATCAAACATACAAATGAACAAACTGAAAAACATCCTGAACAAGTGTTACTACCTACTAGATTGTTTCAGAAAAAAAGCCTGTAGTTTTTACGGTACTAACACATCTTTAACAATAACATACTTTTGTTAAAGTTTTATTTTTAGATCAAGTTGACAAGTCATACAGATGGATATAATTTAGTATTAATAGCTAGCTGTATTTCACACATATACTGTCAAAAATATACTTACATTTTTTAAGACCTTGTATCTTTTGTAGTCAGGACTTTTCAATCTTCTTACTGTTATTATAACACTGATACCTTCCGATACAGCATCTACTAATGTGTCTATACTCTTCTTTCAATAGACGTTGATTTAAAAGCACAAATGTCTGAAGTAGAAATAATAATAAAAAAGGTAATTTGGAAATAAATCATTTTAAAAGAGACAAACCATGCTCACTGGCCTCAGATTTTAGTGGAAAGGCTATACTATTATAAGCTATAAAACAAATGCAGTTTTGTTTCTTTAACTCTTATCTATAAAAATTACATTATAATACCTAAGTATGATTTTATTATCATTTTATTATCAACATTCCAATTAATCTGAATATTTTAATATACAATAAATACATATTGATATGTTTACCACTATTTAAATAAAAAAATTGATAACGTATTACATTACAATGTTGAACCAAATTATTGAGATAAAAATCGGTGAAAGTGCCTAGTACAATTAAGGGTAAGTTAGCAATGTTATAATTCTAAAAACAATTGAAGAGCTGGTAGAGAATTGAAGAAAAGTAGAGATCTATGTGTATATATGAAAAGAATGGAAAAAATTGGACTTCAAGTATGCATCTCATGGATGACCAAAACAAACATTCAGACATAGTACATTGTACTGTTGGTAAGTTTGGTATTCTCCTGTTTCTTAGGCATAGTGTTTGGTCTTGAGTATACTTGTATAATATTTGTACCAACATGAGCAGAGATAAAGCAATAGATCTCCACTGATACATCTTTACTGTCTATCCTCATGTGTTGCAACTCTCTGACCTTCACAAAATTCTTCCCCTCACCAGTTCTAATTTATGTTGTAAAACAATATAGTTTAGTACATAAGATAAACCATCTTCATTTACTGTATATAAATTGTGTATTTTTAGCATCACCCAGAGACTAATGAAAGAGTAAATTCTTCCAAAGAGGTTATGCCTGTTCAGCACATTTCTTTGGACTGATACAAGACAAAAAAAAAAGACAAAAAAAAAAACCCAACAAAAAATCAGAGTGTTACTTCCAAAAAGTCAATAGGAAAAAATATTGCATATATATTGACCTCTCCTCCATTCAATAAAAGTGCAGGTACTTTTCAGGGGATGCATTATTCAAAAACAAAGAACAACTCATTGTCAGGAAAATTTTCCAACATTGTCTCAGTTGTTTTGGAAATTAAAAGGGAAAAACTACTTGGGGTGTGTGGTGACCCTGTTAAAAATAAGCACTGTAACAAAGCATGTTTCCCTGTTGTCCCAGCTTCCCATTTCACAGCACAAATGTAGGGATGTCCTTTGAACAGAAGTCAGCCTGAAGGCCCTGATGACCTGCTGACACAGTACAGTGGACTGTCTCATCCATCCCTGGTAAGTGCTCTAAGAGTGTCTGCAAAACCAACCGTCCTGTGATTCACCTATCACATTTGTATCGGCCTTTCTGTGGCAATTCTCTAGTACAGCAACTGTGAACTCTTCCAGCTCAACACCTCATGTCTGTTCAAACAGTAAGAAAGGGGAGGAGGGGAAGGGTGTGGGGAGGGGAGGTGTGTGGGACAGGTCATACTTCTCCTCATGGCATGATATCTAGTAATCTGTCCAGTTCTCAGCAAGAAAGGGATAGTGTTCCTTCGGTGAATTTTGTCACTTACATGCAGCATCTTGCACATGAGGAAGGTTGAGAGGGCTGGGACTAGTTAGCCTGAAAAAGAGAAGGCTTGGGGGCATGTCATCCACAAGCATAAACATCTGAAGGGAATGTGCAAAGAAGATGGAAGCAGTCTTTCTAGTGGCATCCAGACCTGAGATAGCAGGCACGCTGAAGCAGAGGGGGCTCCTTCTGAACATCTGGAAGTTGTTTTTTTTTACTGTACGACTCAGCATGTGAATAGGTTTGCCTGAGAGTTTACTGAGTTGCCATACTTGCAATTTACAGCCATCTGAACATAACTCTGGACAGAATATTCTATGAGGTCATACTTAAGTAAGGTTGTTTGATAAAATGATCGCCAGAGGTTGCTCCCAGTTTCAACTCTGCTATGATTCAGAAACAGTTCCTGTCAGAGATCTTGTATAACATTATTAAAAAGTTTTCAGATATTAAAATAAACAAAAATATTTTCCAAATTCAGCTAATATGAATATTTTCAAGACATGTTGAAGACACAAAATTATCACATATGAGAGATGTAGCAGCAAGCTAATATGAATCAGAAAACCTCAGAATTGCAAGGGTTGGAAAGGACCTCTGGAAAGCAAGACCACACATCTTCCTAAAGCAAGTTACCTAGAATAGGTTGCACATGAATGAATCTAGGTAGGTTTTTAATATTTATGGAGATGGAGACTCTACAACCTGTCTGTTCATCTTGTTCCAGTGCTCAGTATTTTTTATTTTGTAGAACTTGTTCAGAAAATCATGCTGCAATATAAACTAAAGAGTGTAGCATTCATTTCAGTGGACACAAATAATGCCAAGAAATCAGTAGCACATAGCTTCCAACAGGTTTTAGTTTTATCAAAGAAATTATTTCCTGTTTACATTCACTATAACAAAAATTGAATGCTGTATTTTTGTGTGTGAAAATGGATCACAGTAGTGCTCATCTTTAAAAGATCTATTAAAAGTTTTGAGCTGAATCATAGATTCATAGATTCATAGATACATTGAGTTGGAAAGGACCTACAAGATCATCTAGTCCAACCATACTCCTATCAATATTCCTACCCACTGAACTACTAAATCAAATCCCTTAGCACCTCATCTAAATGCTTCTTGAACAGCGCTAGGGATGGTGCTTCAACCACCTCCCTAGGCAGGCCATTCCAGTGCCTGACCACTCTTTCAGAGAAAAAATGTTTCCTCAGGTCTAATCTAAATCTTTGCTGGCGCAACTTCTGGCCATTCCCTCTCATCCTGTCATTATTTATCAGGGAGAAGAGGCCCACCCCCTCCTCACCACAACCTCCCTTCAGGAAGTGGTAGACATTATCATTTACGATGTGTTTTGACTTGAAGCCTTGCATTATGAAAATGTACAGATGGGAGTTACAGTTTAAAATTGATGGTAATTAGAGGAATAGGGTTCATAAGCAAAAGAATCTTGTTTACTCCTTGCTGAAAAATAAGAATACCTCAATGCCAAATATTTTCATCAAAAACAGAACACTGAAATTCCAGCCCCTACTACAGTAACTTTTCATAGAAGCTGGAGTAAGCCCAATGGAAGAAAATGAGGAAAGAATGAATTCCAAATGCTTTTGTGAAACATGGATGTTTTCCAGCCCCGTACTCCACCACAAACTGCCCTCCTCTGTCACCGTACAGTATCTTTTTTTTTTTCCTTGTATCAGGAAACATTATTTTGAGTCACTCTCATATACAATAATTTTTACTAATGTAGATGAAGATGAAAACATGATGATTTCTAATTCCTCAAATTACACATCTGACACAATTGTTTTTGTGCAACACATTGAAAAGAAACATGGTGTGCAAATCTGTTTAGTCACTATTACATGAAGCCAGTGGTATGTAAGTGCCCAAATGTATACTGACTTAACAATACATGTAATTCCTCCTCTATGATATGGACTACATATTTGAATTTTGTAGAATCATAATCACAGTGTCATAGAATCACAGAATCATTGAGTGGCTTGAGGTACATGGGACCTCATGGATCATCAATTTCCAGCCTCCCTGCCTCAGGCAGAGTTGCCAGCCACTAAATAGGGCATTGGGTCAGATTACTCAGGGCTCCGTTCAAACTTGTCCTGAACACCCACAGGGATGGGGCATCCACAGCCTCTCTGTTCTGCCTACTCCAGCACCTCATCACCCTCTCACTGAAAATCTTCCCCTTTAAATATTGGAAGGACATCTTGAGGTCTCACTGCAGCTTCCTATTCTTCTTCAGACTGAACAATCTGAGCTCCTTCATTCAGTCTGTCTTCATAGGAGTGATGCTCCAGTTCTCTAATCACTACACTCAAGCACCTTGTTATTTTTTTCGTCCTCTGAATTTTATTATTTCTGGCTCCAATATACAAAAGTACAAAAGTACACAAAGTAAAATGAGTGAAGACTGGAAGATCTGCATTATCAAGTATTGTGTCTGCTTCAGTTTGGTCATCCAAAGCTTGAAATTCAATAAGTACTCTCTCTGTAAAATTAAAAGAGCTGACATGTTTGATAATTTCAGGAAATTCAAGAATTTCTAGGATCCTATTTTTGACATAGGAAGAAGATCATAGGTCTGGATGGCTACCTGTGCGACCTGGTGTAGGGAATCTGCTTTGGCAGGGAGGTTGGACTCGATGATCTCCTGAGGTCCTTTCCAACCCCTATGATTCTATGATTCTATGATCATAAAATCCTGCATTCAATTCTGTTATTGAAGATTAATTAGTGCCTCAAACTTATATACAACAGGTATTGTTATATTTTATTATTTACTAATCAACAAAATTAGGATTATCTTTCCATTTTATTTAGTAGTGGTTTAAGAGCTAACCATATGTGGAATATTCAGTAAATTGCATGTTTTTGGTTGAAACAGTCTGGTGACATGCTTTGCTTTTCTAAACAAAGCTTTATTGTACACAGCATCCTCAGGATTTTTTTTTTTTTTTTGTGGTTCTTTCTTTTCCTGTTGTTGCTTTTGTACATTGCAGTATTTGGTTTTCTTGTATTAATGTTGTGGTTTTGTGGTTTTGATGCCGGTATTCCACACCAGAGCATCATGCAGCAGTGAAGGAGTTAACGCTGTGGGAGCAGCAGAGGGGCGGAGCTCCGCACCGGATGCAGGCGGCGCTCTGCCTGGGCGCGTTGCTCTGGGCTGCCGTGGAGGTTCAGCACGTGTGCTTCCCCTGCCATTCCTCCTTAACGTAAGCTCACAGCTTTTGGTTTGGAAATTTTTATATCTCTCTCTATTGTTCAATTTTATTAGATTTAGTAAAGTTACCGTTCCTTCTCAGATCGTGCCATTGCTTTCTTGTAGACCCATCTCTTCCCGCTGTTTCCCCCTCCCCCCGGAGCGCGGCTCTGCTCGGGCGGCCGCGTGGCCACTGACGCAGTTGTTTTTTTTCTTTTTCCTCTCCTCAATCCCTTCTTTCTTTCCCTTGGGTCAATGTCACGGATAACACCGTGACAATTAATCATTTTATATTAACAAAAATATGCTACCAGTATAGTCAACTTATCCACTCAATTATGGAATGAAATTGGTACAGAGAATTGAAGTTGCTTTTCTGTATATTATA
This sequence comes from Cyrtonyx montezumae, assembly GCF_038088225.1. Lineage (NCBI taxonomy): Eukaryota > Metazoa > Chordata > Aves > Galliformes > Odontophoridae > Cyrtonyx > Cyrtonyx montezumae. The sequence continues at coordinate 1,004,929 of NW_027072033.1, forward strand.
CTGTAATAAGACTAACGATGTCAGCTGTGTGGATGAATAATAATCTATAATATGAATAATCATCTATAATTATCATCAATAGCCATGTGCTACATTTTTAAAAAAAAAGACTGATGCGAAATATGATTTGTAATATATTTCATTATGATTCTATATGTTTACATTTATATTATAGTGACCTGCAGTTAAATTTCATATGGGTTCTAGCATTTTTACCAAAAGTAAACAGTAACAGAAACCTTGTTAAATGGCATAGGTGTGTGCATTTACACACTCAGGTTTAATTTTAATGAGATCTGACATTTGAGTAATGGTGTGTGAAACATGTAAAGGTGATTCGTGTCAAAGATAAAAAGTCAAAGCTGCTGACACAATACTTTTAAACTGGTATTAATTCCAATTGGCATATAAAGTTATTTAAAGGAGTAACATTTCCTTGTAAGGCATGGAAGGATAGAACTCTATCTGCATTTCAAACACCAGCCTTGCAAAACAAAGAAAGCAAAATCCTCACACCAAGGAGTGAGAGATAAGCATCTTTAACGCAGTCCTTGCAAAGACCGGCCTGGAATGCACCAAGGGACGAAGAGGAAACAGCTTTCATACTGGAAAAGGACCACATGGCTCCAAACGTGCTACCCCCTTACTGATTTATCTGTTGGGCCAGCTGTGTTAAGCTTACCGATAAGAAAACCGGACAGACATCCTGTTCCCCCAAAATGGATGTCCCTCCTAACAAAATACCAGTGAGGGGCTCTCCCCCTTCAGGGTTTGAAGATTTACAGCAAAATCGACCCTTAAGTGTAATCCTCTCTATAAACCAGAGTTTGGAATGTGATGAGTATGTATGAACTATATATACCTTTAATTAGGTACTCTTTCTTTCTTTGGTATGTGTTCTTGGTGGAGCGAGACTCCCCGGCACACCCAGCGCTGTTTGCTTATTGCTTTAAACTCTTTGATTGTAATAAAATATTTGAAAAACTCTGATTGCACTCTGGGCATTTATAATAAGTGTATCATATTATCATGCAGAGAGTATAAAATTGTTAATTATAATGAGCGTGATTTTGTAGAACTAAAAATTATACTGCAGGTTTGAAATGCTATTGTTAATATAAATGTTAAAATAACTGAATAATGGACTATTCAATTTAAATATTGAATGTATGAAAAAACAAGATTCAATTTAACGTGGGTTACAAACTTCTCCAGAACTCAATATATCATTCAGTATCAGTCATTACAATTAAAGCAGTACTGCATTAATAATTTAATTCAAAGTATTCAGAACAGGTACTGTGTTGAATATAAAGTGAATCTTCAATACAGATATAGCTGATACTAGTGAAAAGGCTTATTTGTACTCAAAAAATCTCTCCTGAAATAAAATATTCTAACAGAAATTTGATATGGATTAAAAGATATTAGGAAACAATCAAGTTTCCTGGATGTTTTAGCTCAGAATTAGTATATTAATCTGCTTGCTTTTATGCCCATGTTTGTTTGTGGTAGTTTAGCACTGCAGATCAGCAGAATAATGTCAACAGAGTAGTAATCTCACTCTAGGACTTCCTTGGGTTGACACTCGAAGTTTTCTCTTAAAGCTAAAGAAGATCCTGGCTAAAATACCAAAACAAATCCAACAACCTCTGAAGTGCACTGTCAAAGTTTAGGTCAAGGCAGCATTTCTTTTGTCTTTACCATTAAAAAAAAATAGAAAAAATAAAAAAGAAAAAAATAGAAAATCAGAAAGAACGTTAACCATTCCAATATAAACTATGCTGTCCAAATGAGTGTAAAATCAACTCGTGTTCTTTGTATTACTATGGTATATTTATTACATTTTTTTATTTTTTCACCAGTGATGAGATATTTCATAGCAGTTACACCTTATGGGAAATAAGGATAAAACACTTAGCACGGGTTTTATAGACAAAAAGAACTTAAAAGTTCTTAAATGAAAATGAAAAGTGATATTTTCATCATATGCAACAGCATTTCTCACAGGCTGATGGCCCTAGAAAGGAAAAAAAAATCACAAACCTTACAACAATCGTATAGATGTGATTCATTTTTCAATACTTATTGCAAAAAGAACTATGTAGAGGAAAAGGTGCTTAAAAATCCAGCTGTTGGCTAGTCTGGATAGTCATTCCCAGGACATCTTTTTGAAAGAAAAAGAACAATGAAACTGTTAGAAAATAATTGCATTCTGAATGCTTGAGTTCAATAAGAACATTAATTAATTGGTTCACTGTTTACCAAGAGACAACACATGTATAAGTATGTCATTAAATAATATTGTTTTTTCCAATGGAAATATTGAGTGGTCATTGATAAATTAAGTATATTATATTATGGTGATAATGCAATTAACTTATGTTACTAGCATTCTCATATTACGTGCCATTAAACTCTGGGTCAGCAACTATCTTCTATTAACTACTGAATATTCAGAAGGGCATCTCTAACAGCTTTGATTAAAAAGTTTTAAATGCCTACTAAAACTCATAATGAGAATTACTATTTTGGAAAGAGCAGCAAAGCTTTGCTTTCTATGGTCATATATATTTTCTTCATGAACAATTATCTTCCGGATGTACATAAGCAATTTAATTACTAAGAGAAAAAAAAATGTGTTAGCAGTATCTCAAAAGTAATTGGTGTACTGGAAACAACATTAGGTCACTATTTTTTAATTCCTTCTCTCTAGATTTCTGGTAAGCATAATTCCTTTTTCTTACATTTATTTTTCATTTTTAATAGTGTTTCTGGTAGTGGTGGTTGTGTTCACTTATTTGGTCTGGAGTTTTTGATTATGATATAAAGATTTAGATATCTTGAAACCATGATGCAAACCAAATAGAAGGAATTCTGAAATTCTCTGATCTTGAAGTCTTAATTTGTATTTGACACTCTGTTAAACATCAAGGTATTTAAGAACCAAATTTTGGTGTAAGATTCCTGATTGGCATACAGAGAGATTGTTTGTCAGAGAACACTGTTTCATATCAAAAGTTTTCCACAATAAACAACTTCTGAATGAAGAACAGATATTTGAAGACTTAGTTTCAGCTGCAGATGAGGCTTTAGACAAGCCACATGAATAACTGAAAGTTTATCTCGACTTCAAAAACATTCAGTGCTACTTCCTTTTATTGCATTTATTAACACCAGTATTATGCAAAAAACACACATATATTCTGGGCACAGTACCTGTATTTCACTAAAAGTTGATCTCGTTCAATTTCTCATTAAAACTTATAAATATGTGCATGTTTAATAAAAGGAAATATGAGTTTAATGGGTTTGATGCACTGAAAATAAAAATAGTGAAGATTATACGATGATAGTATAATCTTTGGTCCAATCAACATAAAATTTAATTACTAATAATAGAGAAAGGCAACTTTTTCCCTTTTTACACTTTAGCCTTTTTACATGTTTGAAGTCTGCATCTGCAAATTATTTGTTCCAGATAGTTGTTTACAGAAGCGTTTAAACAGGCTATGAACTTTCACAAGTACAGAATGGTAAATAAGTTAGCACTATAAAGAAGAGAGATCCTATTTCACATTATTCAAACTGAGCTATAAATGCTGTAGCTGATTAACCTTTAAATATCTGACAGATTCTTTAGTCACTCTACCTTTTTGGACAGGATCTGTTATGTTTTAAAAGAAAATAAAATAGTTCCTACCTTACAGGCTCCAAACGAAATAATTGCTTTCAGAACTAGACCTTTAAAGACCACTGCTCTGATTACAAAAAGGAAGGACAACATGGAAAGAGGCAGAGAGTGAGCAGTGGATAATGCACTAATTTTTCAAGAAACTTTGCTTACTCTGCTCTCTTCTGTGCCATCATACTCTAGCTTTACGTTTCCAGACTTTGTTTTACATTCACATTCATTATCAGCTTATATCCCCTACTAAAGTTTCAGTCATGTCTCTCTCATTATCTGGCATTCTTGATAATAGTTTAGGACTCCAACAGAACTAGTTAGTTTTGGCTTCAAAATAATGTTTCTTTCTTGCTAAAGTTCATGAGGGAAGGAGGGTTTAGAAACATGCCATGGATTTTCTTTAAATCACGTAAGGAACATGGCTTTAGCAAAATATTCCACTTGTGTTAGCTACTATCCACAGATCTTCAGAAATGTTATTTTATTCTATTTTTTAAGTACACTGTTGATGTCTATGATTATAAATGACCATAAAAGTGTACAGCTTCATAAACTTTTCAAATTAGGGATTTCCAGCAACAGTGGAGTGTTTACCTTGCTCTCCTTGTTACAGTTTTTTTAAAATGTGTATGTAAGACTGGCAGTTGGAAATATAGTTCCGTAATTCTGCAATGCTAGCCCAGTATATCACAGTCTTAGAAGTTACTTGATTTTTCAAGTCCTTGTAATGGAATATTTCTACCTTGGATTTTAAGTGAAAAGCACTCTTAATTGATTAGGTTGAGTACTTGAGTTATAAATGTTCTGTTGTAACTCATGTACTTAAAATTACACATAAACCCAAGTTAAGACAAATGCCACAATAAAGAATTTATTTGTAATATTCAAACTATACAGATGAGTTCAAAATATTTATTAAAGCCTGAAGGAAAGAAAGCAACCTTAAAGTTTAAATAAAGCCACAATCAAAGATGACCCTTCCAGAAATTGTTGTTTCTGTCTCTGTACAGGCACCATCTCTTTGCTGTAATTGTTACTAACCTCCAATTTCAGTAGGTTAGCCTGTTACAGTTAATCACTACAATTTTTTTTTAATAATCTCTGATGTAAAGGAAGATTTCCTTCTTTATTACATTACCTGCCAGCTATAGATTGGTTATTTCAGGATTTCTCTTAATCATTTCATTTGGAAAAAAAAATGCAACCTTTAGTTTAGGAAGGTTTAAATTTCTCTTTTGCCTTTCATAGCTACTTTGCATTCATAGGTGCAATTCATATATTGAAAGGCTTTATACACAATATTCAAGTGTAGGTTAGAGTTATATATGATGTTATATGACATCGTTGAAGAGGGTATGACTGGAGGTACCCTGGACTGAATACACCATTCCCTGGTCAAGTTAATGAACTCAAGGAGCATGTGCCTGGCAGAGTTGAGTCAGGTCCCTGAAATTCAGGAGAATGAACCTCAAGCTCTTTAAGGAATTACAGGATGAGATCCCTGGAAAACTGTCACTAGGAACATAGGAGCAGAATAGAGCTCTTTAAGCACTCCTTTCTGAAAGCACAAGACTTCTCTATTTCCCAGCATAAGAAATAAAGCAGGAAACTGACAGGTGAACAAGGACCTGCTGACCAAAATGAGGGAAAACAAGGAAAAGTATATGGTGTGGAAGTAGGGATGTGTTACCTGGGAAGAATATAGAGATTCTAGAGATGTCCTTTGACATGCTCCTACACCACATTCTTATCTCTAAATTGGCGACACGTGGATTTGAAGGTTGGACTATTCAGTGGATAAAGAATTGGTTGCACGGTCATAGCCATAGTTGTTTGACATTTATGTGCAGGAGAAGTCTGGTGGCAGTTGAGCACTCCCCGGGGTCTTGTTTGAAACAAATGCTCTTTAAAATCTTTATCAATGTTATAGACAGTGTGAGTGAGAGTGTGAACGCCTCAGCAAGACTGTGGATGACACAAAGCTGAGTTGTGCAGCTGATATGGCAGAAGGAAGGGATGACATCTAGAGAGACCTATATAAGTCTGAAAAGTGGGCCTGCATGAATCTAGTGAGGTTCAGAAAAACGTTCCTCCTTTTTAATGGTAAGCCCAGATATTCATACTGACTGGAGAAAGATCTCCTTGAGATCAGCCTTAAAGAGAAGGATTACATAATTTACTCTGTCAGATTTCTTGGCTTCAGTACCTACCAGGTAACTTGACAAACCAAGTGCAAGTTCTCAGAGTTCAAGTTCTACATTTAAACAGTTAAACATATGCAGTACACTGGCATACATATTCATTCTTTTACAATAATTCATTAGTATATGCTAATATTCCTTTGTGCATGTCCAGTTGCATCTAAAATGGCTGTACAACCTATTCTCCCTATTTCTCCATCATCAGCTTAACTACAGTGACTTTTGTCCAACCTCTGGCTGTTTTTCCCCAATTTGGCACATTTCCATTGCTTGTTAGGCCATAATGAGCAAGTTTCTATCTTAGTGTACTCTAATCTAAAACAATATAAGTGAAATGTGAGGAAAACGTCCCAGTACCTGGTGGGTGTAAAGGTGAAAGTAGGTATTGTGACTCCAGTGCTCCTGTGAAACAGAATTGTTGAGAAAAACAAGACCATTCACACACCAAGCAAAGTCAAAATGGACAGTTTTAAAAACAGTACTCATTTATCGCTTTTGCTAAACTAATATGTTGGTCCTTAAACTTCTATACTGATCCCTGTTGGTAAACCAGCCTATGTCAACACTACTACAGCTTCTTCCTCCATATTTTTAGGGGAAGTTTCTTTAACAAGAGTGCTATTTTACACTGGTGAAGTTTCACATCCTTAGGGAATCAAACTGTAAAATATTAGTATGTATGTCATGAACAATTGTGGGTGAGAGTGATAATCTGTTGTTTTCCAAATTTGCTATGATTTCAGATATTCCACCCTGTGCCACAGCAGAAACTTTGACACATTTGAATTTTTTTTTGCATTAAAGGAGTATAAAGACAGTGCAAAATAGATGTGTTACAGCTTTCCTATTTCTATGAGGCCTGGGATCAATGTTAGCATCATAAACCAAGGTCACCCTTTTAAAACACTGAAACCTAAAATATTTCGTATTACAGTTTATAATTGCCAGGTAAGTGGTTGACATATATTTCTCTCTTGGGAGACAGAAATTAGGTTTGACACACATTTTGTTTTGTTTGCATTGGTATTCCTATTTGAGTTGCAAGCTCAACTTCTCAGACATTGGTTGTGTGTATGTTATAATTTGTACTCACATATCTATCAAAAATCCTATGCTAATTGTCATTAAGAACCAACTGGCAAAAAAACATTTTAATTCATATGGGCTATTCTCACTCATTTTCTGATAAGTTTTTTTTTTTTTTTTTTTTCTCAGACAGGCAGGCCAAATGCCTTTCAGATGTTCTTTGTTCTTCATGCCTAGCAGTTCCTCCCTCAGGAAGGGGTTTTTGGAGTTATTCTTTGAGAGGATCAGACAGCAGTAACCTGTAGAATCTTCTGAGGAGTTGAGGATGTCTTCCTCACTGTTATTTTCATTTCTGAAATACTCCAATTAGATTTAACATATGCCATTTGTCTGATTATAAATCACGACTCTAGGAATGCCTAAGGCTAATGCTTTTTTTTTTAATTATTGTTATTTTTTTTATAACACATTACTCTCTTTTCAGAGGTTTATTTGCAAGTTTTTAGATTTATTTTCCTTTGTTTTAATTTCTGTTTCTTGTTTCTTTTATTTCTGTTCTAGAACTAAAATGGTAGTTTTATCATCTACTGCCTGTGGATCATGACAATTACTTTGGGCCCAGATCACACTGTTATCAAAATCTAGGAGGAAAGTTTGCTAACCTGAATTAAGTTTAGAAAGATGACATTACATTACTGTAGTGCTGGGTATATGGGGGAATCTCTCTTCCTAATATGCACACACAAGACCTGAAGCACATTAATCAAATAAATCCAACATTCAAATATTCATATATTTTCCAAGAAGTTCCCACCTATCCTGAGAATTACTATACATTAGAAAATCTGACATTAAGCATGAGCTGTGCTATTATGGAGTTCTTGCAAAGGGTCTTCATTGGTGTTTGTGTTCCACAGGGAGGTGCTATCCATCCAAAAGTTCATGCGTGAAGTACATTTGGTCAATAAATTACTTACAGAAATTGGTTGCTGACTAAGTTTTTTATCATCATGTCAACCTTAGTAAGTTGCCAAACATCTGGGTTGTGCAGACCAAGCAACCAGGGTGCAGTACTCCCCACAGTTTATGGAATATTGAAGCCCTGCTTTTAGGTTTCAGATATCTTACTTATCTAGGATAAACAACTTTCCCAAGATGAGGTACATATTTGGTTAAGACTGAATTATTTGATTGGTATCATTTCTCACCTTTGGAAGAAGTTAGTTCTTCTGACTACTTCCATGTGGTTATTTCAATATTTCTTCTAACACAACTGTTACGAAGTCCTGTAATCATAACTACAACCACACTGATGATTCCTTCCAGGAGTGAGGCTAATCATCTTTTCGAGGACCATCCTCTTATTCCTCACAAGATTTTGTTGAGCCAGTTATTTTCTGCAATTTCTTGAATTGTTCTACTGTATTCAGCTACCTTACTCATTTCATCCAGTTGTGTATTGAAACTGAGCATCCTATCAAAACCTTGTATTAATGTCAAGATCAAATTTTTGCCAAGGTTCCCATTCACTCCCTCATTTTCTGCACTACTTATCATGGGATCACAAAGAACCCACAATCTTATGAATCCCAAATTAATATTAAATTCAGTGTTCCTTCTTGCCTGCTTATTTGCTTTTTTTAAAAACTCTGGTTTATCTTTTCCACTTTACCACTAGTCTGAGGTCTCCATGTAATATGGCAATTCCATTTCAGTCCAGTAACTTCAATTAGATTTTGCACTATTTCTGCTATTAAATGTGGACATCTGTCTGAAGAGAGAGGATGAAAGAATGAAGTATTATAGCTCTCTATTTTCCTCAGAAAAAGGGTCAGATCCTCACTTGGTCCTCTCTAGTCCTCCTAACTAGGAATTATTACTGTATTTATACAATAGTGATTAGTCCTCAGAGGACTGCCACCTTGTCACGTTCCAATATAAAGGAGGGAGATGAGGTTCTTTATATGTATACCAGCGGGTCAAATGTTAGCCCAACCAGTTTATTACAAATACTAGTTGCTTAGGGACACGGGGAAGGGAAGGTGGGCAATAGAAAAGAGAGGAAAAGCAAGGAGACTTGGCAGAGAGCAAGAGAGAGAGAGAGCATCACCGTGGATCCAGTAAGGTCCATAGTCCGTTGATCTTAGGAACTTATCTGGTCACCGCAGGGATGGGAGAAAGCTGAGAAGCTTCACAGCAAACAGGTGTCCTTCCAAAGAGGTTTTCCCCTCAGGGAAGTCTCTTCTCCAAAGTCTATGGTTTAGTGGTGCCAAGAAAACCAGCAGAGCAACTGGACACACCAATGAGTTATGTCAAGCAGCTATTCTCCCCGTTACAGCACTGGGTACATGAGGGATCACTCCACCAAACATGCACACCAAAGAGATAAGTGAATACACATATAAAGGTATAGCACATGCATATTTATCACATTACAAACTCTGGTTATCAAGGGAATTAAACCTCAGCGTCAGTTTTGCTGTAAATTTTCAAACCTTGAAGGGGGCTCACCATTCCTGAGAATGTTTGTTTAAGAGAGACATCTGTTTGGTTATCTTGTTGGGACAACAGGATATCTGTCTTGCTTTCTTATCAACAAGTTTAGCTGCCTCCGCATTCTTGTTTGATTATGCCCCCTCCATTTCTCAGTTTTGTTCTCTGTTTGTGTAACATATCTGGCTCAACAGATAAATCAACAGGGAGTAGCACCTTCATTGCCATGTACAAGTACTATCGTCCTTTGTGGTGATCACCTTCTCCAAGCCGAACCTCAGAAAAGACTCTTTGCCCCTATTTCTGCTTATCTTTACAACTATAAACAGAGATACCGAGGCACCACGACTACCATCTAGATGATTTGCAGTTGTCAATTAGAGTCTTAAAACCAGAAAGACCTCATGAGGCAAGCTTTAAGACAACAAAAGTAAAAACAGTTTCTGTCCTTCACACACCTAAATATTCAGTAATTTTCCTCAGCTTCAGTATGACTTCCCTCTGATGAAAACCTTATAAAGGCCAAGTCCCAGCAGTTGTTTTATTGTCTACAAGAGAATCCTGTCTAAGATACAAATTTTAATGTTCTGAACCAACTCCAAGCTACCCTGGGTGACATACAGATTATGTTCAAGATCCCCTTAAAGTACATTAAGGTGAAATGATTCCAAGTGATCGGTTAACAATTTTATTCAAACAAGGAATAGCTTCAGATTTGCCTGGAAAACCTAACTATTGGTGCCATGTAAGAAATGTCCTATTAGGAGTATGTTGTGATGGTATGCCTTGAGTTATGTTCTAAAATATCTTATGAGTGAAAGGGAGAGAAGGAGATTCAGAGAGCCACCACCTTCGGATCCAGCTATGTCAAAGTTGTTCCCTCTGGTGATGGGTGTGCACACCCAAACTGGCAGTCCTTTGCCTTTTATGTGCTAGCAGCCATTCCCCTTCCAAAAAAGAAATCTCTCCTCCTTCAATATGTTCAGGAAATGAATCTGACATTAGTCAGGCCCCTGTGTCAATGAGTCAAAGAGGTTTCAGGAGGTTTCACTCTTGACCTGCTGAAAAGTGTGCAGGTATAATTTTTGAGTTCACAGGTCTGCTTAATGTTCAAGAGAAGAGCAAATTGACCTTTTTAATGTGGTGATGTGGTGATCTCCTTTTATTCTTCTACAGAACATTTGGAACATTAACCCTTATGCTTCTCAGTTTCTTATATAACTACATGATAAAAAGGAACAATTGTGATGCACTTATTCAGAAACAATACCAGAGGAAATGAGATAAATACAAATATTTTAAAAAATACTATTAAAAATAATATAGCTCCACCTTTGTTCACATCGCTGGGGTTTTACATGTCTAGTTATCCATTATGAGTAATATTTGATAAAAAAAAAACAAAAAAAACCCCAAACAATTAATGATTATATATGCTGGAATATTTTATAAGTGCAGGATTTTTTTGTTGTTTTCAGTGAAAAAGTAAATAACTTCATTTAACTTAATTACCTACCTACTATTTCTAAGGAATGAGCTATGAAATACTGGAGGGAAAAGTCTCTGGGCCGTCTTCAAGAAGAAACATGAAAAGGTTTGTTGAGAATCATGATTGTCATGGGTTTATGATTTTATTATCGGTATTCCACATCATAACATCATGCAGTGCACTAGCAGTTAAGGATTTAATGTTCCTCCTCCTTGGATTGTTGATAGTTCCAGGTATACCTTTCTCAGAAGAGATGAACTGTACACCCTAGAAGACTCACTGTTCCATTTCCTTTTTCTGTTCACGGGGAAAAATTAAACTCTTTGCAAGACATTAGGTGCTCCTTTTCTCTTCTTTTACTGCTTGTGTCTGCAGTGTGTGTGCGCTTCCTAGCCATTTTACCACCAGCATCAGAGTAAGGCCTTCAGTTTTTTGGACACTCACTCATTTTATTTGACATATCAGCTTTAGTTCCAATTATATTGTATTATATTGTGTTATCTTTTATTCAGATATTATATTTAGCAAATTCACGTTCCTTCTCAGATAATTGTCTCTGTTTTGTTTTTAGGCCCTTCTCCCTATCCTTTTCCCTTTTTTTCCCTTTCCCCACAGGAGGGGTCCATGGGTCTTCCTGCCTCATTAGTAACAGAACCTGGCTGAACTGTCCTGTAAACTATTGACAATTACATGTCTTTCAGTTCTAACAATTTGTTCCAATGTGTTTCAAGCTGAGAATAATTGGTTAAGAGTGACCATAGCAAATGTGTGCTCAACTTACATTCCTACTTTCCATGATCTTGGTTAAAACAATAAAATGCATAAGTTTTTTTAAAAGAATAGCACACTGCTTGCATGCTGCGGCACATTAACAAAAATCTCAAAGTATTTGTCTTCTAAGGTATCATATTTATATTTCATTTATTCTTTTTAGGCTTTCCATATTTATTATTTCTTAATTTTAAATTTTATTCTTAAAAATTTTAAATGAACTCTATTACTAATATGTTTCAAGTGACTTTTCAATACAGGCACTTGGAAATTGTTGCTAATCTGAGCTATATGTTTACAGATTCTTCAGAGAATGTTCTAACGTCTGGAAAGTCTCTTACACTACATTGCATTTTCTTTTGTCAGGTCATGCTACAGCAGTTATTGGCAGTAGACTGAATCTATATTACATTCAGGAAAGAGCTTGAATTTTTAATTGTGTGAAGGAAACACTTTTGTTGTTCCCCCCCCTCTCCCCACACACATAAATTTAAGATACTATTTGACAAAATCCTGATGTACTACACTTCTATTTTCATTATGACTGATTTCCAGTCAGTAAAACAGGCTATGTATTATATTCTACAGTTGAGTTTTGTGCTATAAAACGTGACACTTCTGCAAATCTGGAAATGATCTTTACCTAAAAGTTTGAAAACAGGTAGCTGTGTTACACATGATGGGAGAAACTGTCAGTGTTTCAAATCAAAAACATTTGGGCAAGATTCCAGCATCACATTAAAGACAGTGTGAGTGACAATGGGCTTATATTTTAATAAATGTCATAGTATTTCTGCTTCAACTAGAAAGGACAGTGTGTGTTTACTACCATCACAGGAACTCAAAGGGCCTATTTGCCGGCATTCAGATTGAACTGTTTAAAGGGAGGAAAATATTATACGTAAGTATTTTAGTTAAAACAGTATTTCCTTGCCCATGTATGATATAAAATCTATCATCTCATCAGAAATGAAAAAAGAACACACTGTATTATTAGCATGAGAAGCTGCTGTTGTTTCATTAGAATAATAGGCTGCTTGAAATTTCTTTTGAAATACAGGGTGAATATGAAAGCTATTTGATTGTTGCAATCGCACAATTATCCTGGCAGGAATAATACTATCCATCTCCACCATTTGGAGAGAATGACAGATATACTTACTGATATGACTAAGGCAACTATTTCACAGTATCTTAAAAAAAATGTGATTTGCTTTACTTGTTAGTGTGACTCATGGAATGCAGGAATGTTTACCTACGCAGTAACATAACAAATTAGTATAAAAAAACTAGTCAAAATAAATTAGTTTAAATCACATCTCCTTTCAAATGCTTCCTGTTCATCCATATGCAAAATGAAATAAATTCAATCCCAATTTAAACTAAACTAATATACTTCATCTTGAATGAGACTAAAAAAATTCATGCAGTTAATTTGTCTTCAACTGTGGAAAGGAAGTATATAAATGCTTCCTGAGTGAAATAGGCAGAAATTTCACAGATAACTCTCAAGACCTCGGAGAGTTTGTCTGTTTATCATGATTGTGCATTTGAGATAAATGAGTTTTCAAGTAAAATAAAGGTTAGAATGTACAAGTCATTCATGTTGGAAAAGACTTCTTAAATTGTCAGGTTCAGCTGCATACCTATCACTACCAAATCCATTTTTAAACCATGTTGTTCCATATCCATGTCTCTTTAATACCGCCAGGGGTGGCTACTCTATTCCTTCCCTGAGCACACTGTTCCAATACCTAACTACCTCTCCCTGAAGAAGTTCTTCCTGATGTCCAGTCTAAATCTCCTCTGATGTACCTCAAGGCTGTTGCTTTGTTTCCTGCCACTTGTCACCTGAGAAAAGAGACTGACACACTCCCTACAAACATCCTTTCAGGTAGCTGCTCCTCATATGTCTTCTTTTCTATTCCTTTCGCCATCTTTGTTATTCTTTTTTTTTTTTTTTTTTTTCATTTTTTTTTCACACTAGAGCAACTCAGCATTTTTGCAGTGACATGTCATTCACTTCTCAAGTCCTGCAGGCCACATTTTGATACAAGCTAAAATGCCATTGACCTTATTGGTCTCTGGACTTGCTACAACACAAGCTGCTAAGAATGAATGAATTTACTGCATGTGAGTTTTCAGTTCAGATCTAACAAGCCAATGCTTTGAAATACTGACATAAAAACTAATCTCAGTCTATCTGTCTAAAGAGAGTAAGTCTAGATTGAACGTCATCCCAAAACATAAAAACCTAAACTACAAGACTGCAGTCATAATGCTAGTGATTTAAAGTGCATATTGAGAGGCTAGTCTGCATGATTTTGTTTTCAAAAGTGGTTATTCCAATGTTGTTACACAGTATTAAATAAATTCCTATTTCTGATTCATAGAGAAATAGATAACACCAGTATTGAATTATGTCAGACAAACATTATAAAAGATGAGTCAGTTTAGGAGGAAAAACAAAAATACATGATGTTTAACATCTCACAGTGACAAAAACTTTAAATTCTTCCCATTTGTAATGTTTCTATCTATTTTATTAAGAATGCAAAAGAAATATAAAGTGACTTACTTTTTATTAGTTTGCCACCATTTACCTCTTATTCTTTCATTATATCTTCTTTTCTCACATGTTCAGTCTTAATGCCATATTTGTTGTAGCTTATTTATACAAGAATGTGATTCTAGACAGCTTAGAGAGGAAAAACCTTCTTCCTTTCACTTCAGAGCTCTTTAAAACATTTCTTCCTCATATGATTTTGTGATAACCACTATATGGCAATCAAAACAAAATCAAGTGTTATGCAATTTTTATTTTCACAGAGGGGATCTTATAAATTATATTTCCTTATTCTATCTGTAATACTTTCTTCTTTCCAGCTTTACTTTATTTAACATATTAAACAAGGGAGTTAAAACAATGAGTAGTTCTTTAAGATCACAAGATAAAATGTGCCATGCTCCTTCACCTCCTCCATCAATACTATGACCAGTGTTATCTCACAGGCTAGTGTATAAATCAAATATGGCATGACCTTCCTTGAAATCACAGATTTATTTATACTGTTGGGAGTAGACTTACCTTATTCACACATGGTTTTGCTTTGTTTTGCCACTTATGACTGATGTATATAATATTTCAAGGAAGGTCACACCAGAGGCATATATATCCCAATTCTTCTCAGCATACTAGACATATAAAAATAGTTATTTGTTGTAGCTTGCACAAAACAGAAAATCAGATTGAATATGTTTGATTTTCTAATTTTTAATTTTTATTTTTAACAATTTTCTCTAATTTTACTTAATACCTTAAAAGTATTTAGTGTAAAGGTATTTTGTAAAATCATCGCCTGGGAAATCCCATGGTTTTTTTATTTTATTTTAAAAAATCATTACTAGTTAGTGAATTAAATTCTGTTTCAAGTTCTTTAATTACTGAATTTTCAGTTTTTATACAAGTGAAAGAAAAAAAACCCTATTCAACGATTCCTGGAAATAATCCAGACCATTGTCATGCACCTTCTAAAGCTTCCCATTTCTTTATTTACTTATCTCATAAATGGTTCAAAACAGTCAGTATACTTGTTAAATTCTACCTCTACATCTCTTCTATCCTCCCTGTCCTATCTTTTCTAAAGCCATTAATAATTTGGCAGCCTTACAGCTTCCCTCTCTGTTCTATGTGAGTAGAAAACTATCTGAATTCACCTGGGATGTTATTTCAGAGATTGTTTTTAAACAACCAGAGTACAAATTGTATTGGGTTTCATATTCTTCCCACTGCGGATTTCTACCACCTCAGATGCAGAACAAGCTAATATGTAGGCTGCATATATCTTCTTACATGTAAATACTGAACTGTTGTTAATACATTGAAATTCTACACCTCTTTCTGTAAGTTATTCCATCCTCTTGCCCCTCACTGACAGTGAGATTTTCTCCCTCAAGACCAAGATTTTATGAGACCAAAGTAGAAAGCATACACCCAAAATTCAACAGTTAAAAAAATAAAAAATTAAAAGTATTGTGTACACAAAGAACATAATCTATTAACAGACTAAACTACATTCATTTTAACTTGTCTTCTTTCTGAGGCACTTACCCTAACTCCTTCACATGCAAGATACTTTAGTCCTCTTTAAATTTGACTTTGATGTGAATGCAGAGTCCTTCTTCTACAACAACTGTAACAAGTTTCATCCTCCAAAACCCAGCAGTATTCTGTCTTCATTGTTATACAATGAAATTATATTAGCTAAATATGTAGTCAAATTCCTTTTCTCCCATATTGTCTAATGAAAGAAACATCAGATTCATAGCACAGAATTTTGATCATAATTCTTCAGGATGAAGAATTTTCATCACTTTATTTAGATTTTGAGTCAGTGGAATGATCAGAAGATTTGTTTTTCAATATCCAAACCAATTCATATCACTTTTTCTTTCCTATATTTAATCTTGAAGATTATTTGATTAAATCTATAAAAAGTATAACTGTTTTTATTTTCTATTTCTATGTAATTTAGTTATTTTATTATTTTATTCTATATCAGAAGCTGAGATTTTGTGAGAGTGGGTCTTTTCACATAAAGATTTCTGACGTTGCATAAATTTCCTGCAAATCAAAGATTTAAATACAGCTTTTGCCATATGAATTTTTAAACTTAGATCTTCAGAAGTGTATCTCTGTTTGTTTTCAAATGTTACAGTCAATCTCGTGCATTCATTGTCCCATAGACTTGGCTTCCCAGTGGTACTGGTTGCTCCCTGTATCATAAACTGGGAGCTCCAAATGAGGCATTCTGAAGAGCTGATTGATCAAGACAGAAGATTTATGACAGTTCATCCAATGTAAAAAGATCCCTTCAAAAATTATATCAGACTTCTATTCATTAATTTTAGTTAACAAAATTAATTTAACAATTAAAATTAATTTAACAATAGATCATGAGACTGCTGTAGACAAGCAAGAGATTTCCTAAAGGTATAAACTGGCTAGAATTTGTAACTTTCAAATCATGTGCCAGTGGGAAGATTGATGAAGACTATTTTAGAACCTTAGCAAATTTTTAACAATACTGTGAATCTCAAAATAACATGAAGCATAGGGGATTATGAGCCCTTTAGGACATTTTGATAACATTCTAATAAATGTTATATAAAATTTGCATAATGAATGCATTTGTCATCTTAAGAATGCCTAGCTTTTGAAAAACACGTTTCTTTTTCTGGAATCTTCAAATGCTATCAATACTTCTCTCCCACACTGTATGAAAGTTTCAAGATTATAAAAAGTGAAAGGAAGGATTTTCAGCACTTCAGAGATATATTTGGTAATGTGACTATTTTAATGAATCAAATACAATGTTATTTTAATGAATTGAAGATATTATCTATTTAATTTATTATCAGATTTTAGGAGTGTCAAATGGTAAAGCAAAGGTTATAGATAAAAATATAAATAATATAAATATAAATATAATTAAAGGAATATTTTTCTCAAATTAATGTTTCAAAGAATCAGACTGGTTGTAACTTTGAACCTCTGTAGGCTATATGATCCTATTCCCCTTCATTAGCAAGTTCACTCAGAAATCAGTCAGGGTTGTTCACAGCCATACCATGTCCAAATGCCTCTTGAAGGTCTCCAACAAAGCACACTCCACAACCTGGCAGAAAGTGCCAGTGTTTTGTCACCCACACCATGAAGTGTTTCCTTACATTTTGACAGAACCTCTTGCGTTACAGACCGTACATATTACTTCTAGTCCTGATATTGGATGCTGCTGAAAATAGGCTAGATCTATACCCCTTCCTGTGAAGTAAACAGTCGCAACTTCCCAGCTTTTCACAGGACAGGCGCACTAGTCTCACGTTCATCTTGGTGGACCTACATAGGGCCATAGGGCTCTTTCTATTATGTACAGGTTTCTCTACCAAGAGGGCTTTGCAACCACATCTAGTGAATTAGCTACTGTGAGCACACTCTATCCTCCTGTCCAAATTATTTTTGAAGACACTAAACGGGATGGGATATTGTATTGACCTGTATGTCCCTCCACTCATCACTGGCTTCCATTTTTAAAAAAGTATGAGATTCATACTCAGAAATTTAGCAATTATTTTTTTTTCTGCTGTTTCTTTGTATACACCAGTTTGTTACCATATGACTGAGCCATCACATTAATCTGACAGCTTGAGGTAGAGACTGTTAATAAAGTGCATCAAAACCAAGCACACATTTCATAAATTCAAAAATTTCATAACTATAGACTCAGTATACTGCAACTGCAATTATTTCTTACTTTACAATTAATCATAGTACTACCATAACTATTTTTGCACACTGTATAATACCCAAATATCCAATTTTATTGCAATATTTTATAAACTAAGAAAATTGAACAGGCTATAGGACATTTCGTTAAAACTTTTCAATTTTGTCAGAACTATCTTAGGTAAAATATGCATGTTAAGTTTTCTAAGGGCAACAATATGTCTTGCATGTCTACTAGTGCACCTCGCTTAATACATTTATGCTTCCAAATGAAAAGATTTTAAGTTTGTAAACATTCTGAATACATTCTATATAAGTGGATCAATTAAGAACTGTAATTTTAATCCCTCTACACCAATAATGCCATCAACATTCTTGGAGAATTGCCAGCATGCTCCCATTTTTGTTTTTGTTTTTATTTTTGTTTTTGATTTTGTTTTTCTTCTCTAGTGGTAACCAGTGTGGGTGGCAAAAAGAGGAGAGATAAATGCCTGAATTTTAAAGTTCTGTGTAGCTAGGACATGTGAAACATTTCACATCATCCAGAGATTGCCCCCATATTTCCAACATATAGGTTAAATTCTCTCCTAGGGTGAAACCAATCTAAAAGCATTTTTCAAAGATAGTGATGCTTGGACTGCATCTTCACAACTCTAATTGACTAGCAAATTAGTCAGTATAGGCACTGATAAAACAAGGAAGCATAGATAATAATTAGGTTAAAGGCCTAGCTGAATATGCTGCTTAATGAGTTTGGGACTACAACTGACCTACAGTTGTGGGAATGGAAAAGATACGCTAACACAGATGAGCTGTAAAACTTAAAACCTTGTAAAATATTTGGGCTAGGAAATCTGAGGATGGCAACTTGGGTAACTAATCATTAATTAGTTTTAGGTATGGAAAAAGACAATATTATCAAGAGGTTTCAAGATCAACAGGGACGTTGGTAACTTCTGTCAACGGTCTAAATTAGATGGCAATAAAAGGTGATGAGCAATAGTTTCTCAACAGAAAAATCCAGCAGCAAACCAATGGCATCCAACTCTGTATAGAATGCTGAACCTGAGGCAGGGCCAGTACAAAGTTAGATGCAGTCAGAACTTGGGTATATTGACTAGTTGAGTGGCCCATTTCTCTGAAATCATGGTACCATTTTTATTGACATTGGAGGAGCTGAGGCCTCAATATATTTTGCTATGTATCTGCAAAATGTGTCATAGGACATGGAATAATAAACACACCTTCTGCAACCACACTGTTAAAGAAAAAACTCTGCATGTTCTGTTACTGAGTCAGGTGGTTCTGTTCCTGTAATTCCCCAGCTCTGAATTCTCTGGTAAAAATTGTGAAAAACTTGTTAGCTAAAGAGAACACTGAGAAGTGCCAAGATGTGGTAGCTGCATTTCTGCAGCTATTGTCTCAGCTACAACTGAAGAAACTCAGTATTCCAAAGATAGTCAGAAAACTGCTTACCACCTTCAATAAATGTAAATATTATGTAATGAGGACCTGATCCTGAGTTGTTTTCTCACTCCTGAACTGAGAAAACAACTCAAGATCAGGTCCTCATTACATACTATCTAATTAGGAGTAACTGAGAGAGAAGAGGAATTTGCCCTCAACACACGTCTTTTTTATAGTAGTTTACTGGTTTGAAAATTGTCAGGCATGTTACATGCACGTACTTGCTTTTTCTAAGACAGTGTCTTAAATTATAGGCTAGATCAGTCCTCATGTATTGCTACAAGCTTGGAGGAAAGTGTCTGGAAAGCTGTGAGGAAGAAAAGGTTCTGGGATTGTTTGTTGATAGCCATCTCAACATGAGTCAGCAGTGTACCCAGGGGGTCAAGAAAGCCAGTGACATCACAGCTTGTGTCAAAAATACTGCAGTCAGCACTACTAGTGAGGTGATCACCTCTCTGTACTCTGCATTGGTTAGTCCTCACATCAAGTACTGTTTTCAGTTGTAGGTCCCTCACTACAAGGAAAAAAAAACGAAGATGCTGGAGCATGTTCACAGAAGGGCAGCGAAGCTGATGAATGGCCTAGAACACAAGTCTAATGAGGAGTGGCTGAGGGAACTGGGGTTGTTCAGTCAGAGAAGGCTCAGAGGAGACCTTATTGTGCTCTACAGCTCCCTGAAAAGAGGTTGTAATGATGTGGGAGTGACCTTCTTTTCCAAAGAGATTAACTATGAGGTAACAAGAAGTAACATCCTCAGTTGCATCAGGAAAAATTTAATTTGAGAAAGAGCGGTAACAGCCTGCTCAGAGAGGTGATAGAGTCACCCTTTCTCAAGATTTTCAAGAAATCATTAGATGTGGGTGACATGGTTTAAATTGTGTGATAGTTATGAGTTGATGGTTGAACTAGATGATCTTAGTGGCCCTTCCAACCCTAACAAGGCTATGATTCTATAATCAAACAATGTTTTCCACTTGGCAGTCACAACTCCATGATTTTCAGGTACAGTGGAAAAGAATTTGTCTTGGGATGAAGAATTCCTGACATGTGAGTTTTGTCTAGTTAATGTTAATAAGACATGCAGAAGGAGGATCTTTAGAAAAAAAAAAAACCATGAATATCAATAAGTATACATTCTTATTCCACTTTCCTTAGTAATATTCATTTGCACAGCACACAATTGAACTTCTGGTTCATTTTAGGTATACAAGGACAGTAGAAGGTAATTAAGACTATATTTAACACTTTTTCCTCAGAGACTTAATGATTCAATGCTTCCTGAAAACTTCTATTCTCAATAAATGCTATAATTTCATATTATAACTCAGCTGTAAGTCATGTACTTTTGTATATTTATTGGATCATACTAATTACTGGTTTCCTAAGGAATGTTTTTCTCCCAAAAATATTAAAGAAAGGCATTAGATATTGCTTTTATCTCTGTGTCTTCAGAAAAATATGCAATGGTGTAAAATATATAAAAAATTAACCTGTTCAAAGTTTAACAATAGATATTCTTGTACCTGATAAACACATGCATCAAAATCACATTAGTTATAAAAGCATTGTTCCAAGATTTGCCTTCCTAATGATTTGCATAAACATTATTCTTCCTAGAATCTGACATCAAGGAGATCAGTGAAAAAGATGCGACAGTGTTAACATCATTTTATGAAAACTGAATAATTTTAGCTACAGAAAACTATACTAAAATGTATGTTGATGTAAGTAAGCCAAAATG
Source organism: Cyrtonyx montezumae (assembly GCF_038088225.1). Classification (NCBI taxonomy): domain Eukaryota; kingdom Metazoa; phylum Chordata; class Aves; order Galliformes; family Odontophoridae; genus Cyrtonyx; species Cyrtonyx montezumae. The sequence goes on from NW_027072033.1 coordinate 1,026,091, forward strand.
ACATTTTATCAAGCAAATAAAAAAGCATGCATTAGTCACAGCTCTGCTAAGTAAAGTACAAATTATTTGTAAATAATAACTGCATGGGCAGTGTTTGAATAAAGGATCAGTAAGCATTTATGCTAATTTATTCTTTGAATTATTCCTTCAGTATGTTGGGATGTTGTTTATGTGGATTTGGGATTGTTTATGTTGGGATTCTACAGGTGATAGAAATAAGTGGCATCTGATACCATACACCTACATCCCAGAGCAGTACAAATTCTTTTTAGTCCATACGATATTACACAGTTGCCATGATTAAAAAAAACTGATATCATCGATACATATCAAAAGCACAAGTTAAATATGAACAACAAACCTAGCCACTATATGTTCCTCATCTTTTCTGTAACCTTGATTCTGGATAGTTTTCTGTTCATTTAGTTCCTGTAAAAATCCAAAAGTTAGGACCATACAACTAACAAAGAATTAAGATTACAAGCAAAAAAAAAAAAAGATAATTATTTTGTGATGCATCTTCTATCTTCTTTAACACTGACTAGAATTTCAGTTACGAAAGCTATGATTTTTAAACACAGGCGTTTGAATTTTCTTATCAAGTGCATTAATGCAAATGCATAAGACTAGAGCAATCACTAAATACCAGAAAATTAAATAACTAATTTCAAATCCGTCACGGAATTTTCCCTAGATCTGAGTTATGACAGGGGCACACACGTGCACACACACAAACCACCAAGATGAGAGAGGGAAAGAAAAAAAACTGTCCTGCCTTCTGCAACAGGGCTGACCCCGAGCAGCATTGTGCACTCCAGGAGTGTGTTACGGAGATAGAATATGTGTCTAAAATTAATAATAATAATAATAATATGACAGTGATCTGAGGAGGAATGGTGATTTACTAAATCCAACATAAATTAAACAAAATGAGAGAGACAGTAATACCCAAAGATACGAGATCTTATGCTGCAGGGGAAGCATATGTGCTTTTCTCCGCGGCAAAACTGAGAGAGCACAAGCCAGAGCAAGAGGGCAGCTGGAGTCCTGCCAGGCTCTTGGCCTCTCTTCCTCTGCCTGCCCAGAATATTAACTCTTTAGCTCACATTTTTTTGCATGATGTTCTGATGTGGAATACCGACAGCAAGCAGCTCCGATGTTTGGAGGCAGAAGAGCAGGGGTGGCAGGGTCGGAATGAACAGCAGCAGCGATGGGCAGCCAGGAAGAAGCAGCAGGGTCCAGAAGAAAGCAGCAGGTCTCAGGTAGCAGGCCCAGGAGGGAGTCCAATGGCATGCAGGGATCAGCTCGTGAGGTCTCTCCCAAAGAGAAGGCTTCTCCAATAGAAGGCTGCCCTAGGGAAAGCCTAATTTCATGGCTACAGGACCCCTCTATTTATCTTCCAGATTTCTCCAGTCTACTAATAAACCCGTCTTGCTAGGGTATCAGGCAAGTATCACCTGAGATGGTTATCTCCCCCCCAGAGATGAGTTCCACAAAACGAATATTCTCCAGCCATTGAGCTGCAGCTTATCTCTCCTCCGTTGCCCCAGGACATGCCCACCTGCTTGTCCCTTAGACAAAGAATTTTGCAACCCTTGCCCAGGACTTGCTCATCAGCAAGCTTTGAGGCAATAGCATAAAAAGATAATCTCCTACAATGGGCTAGAAAACAACAAGCAACAATTTAATTGAAAAAATAAAAATATATTTACACAGATTTTGATACTATCTAAAAGTCTGTAACATGAAATATTGCTGGACATTAACAAATTAATTATCCCTTGTAAAAGACAATATACTTGCTATGAGTAGTGATGATCCAGTAAGAATATAAACCACATTTTTTGTCTCATTGTACTTGTTTGTATTTTTGTTGTACATAAGATCAACCATTTGCAGATCATGAAACATTACCTATTGTAACATGTCAAGAAATGCAACAGTAACAACAGAGTATTCACTCAGCAGCTGTAGGTGCAGAAATTAAAGAAAGAAGCTACTTACCCTTGGAAAACCTCAAGTATGCAGGAATCTGCAGAACAACACCGTTGCCCCCGCTGCTATCACTTAAATGAGGTCTGGGGAGGGGTGGATCCTGTCTCCACCCATTCTGGTCATTCAAGTGCATGCACCTGATGTCCCCTGTTGGCCCTGCTTTCCTGCCAAATGCTCAATTGCTGTTTCAAGCTATGAGTTAGCATTTCCATTACACCTACATAATTTAAGAAATTTCTTACTAGTTTTATGATTTTTAAAAAGCACTAGATATTTATACGTTAACTCAATAATCTATCACTACAGTATTCTACTGGTTGTCAAGCATTTTGCAATTCACTGTGTGTGGAGGATCTTCCTTGTAAGGTATCTCTGTATTTCTTACACATTTTTATTGCACAGTTCCTGAAAGATATGCTCAGAGAGCTCCAGAAATTGGCTTTTTCAGTAAAGATGCTGGAATAGTCTTGCAATATGTAAGGTATTTTTCTTCCTATTGTCAACGGTTTACAGGCAGGTTTGGCCCGGTTCTGTGACGATTGGCGCGGGGGACCCATGGACCCACGGCCCAGGAAAGGGGAAGGGGGAAAGGGGAAAGGGAAAAGGGAGATGGGCCTAGAAATAAAACAGCAGCAACGATCTGAGGAGGAAAGCTAATTTACTAAATAAGATATCAGAAAGCAAAATACCACAATATAATACAATATAATTGGAATTGAAGCTAATGAATCAAATAAAATGAGCAAGAGAGAGTGTCCGATAAACCGAAGGCCTTACGCTAACGCTGAAGGCGGACGGCAGTGAGCACCCACTGCTGAGTCCATCCCAAAGGGAAGAGAGTGTCCCGTGACCGCAGACAGTTTTTATCTTTCCCTCTGAGCGGAAACACGTAAAAATGCAAAGCATTGCACAATCCTCTAGGGAAATGTAGTTCTTCTCTTCTGAGACAGGTATACCCATAACTATAGATGATCAATGGAGCTGGAGCATTAACTCTTTAACTCCAAATGCACTACATGATGTTATGATGTGGAATACCAATGCCAAAATTCATAAAACCATAACACCAGATAAAAAATCAGGAGGTTAATAGTACCCCTCATAATGATAATAATAGTTATAAAATTAATCTGTATTTATATACAACACTGTGCTTGTTGTCTGCAATCAGCAAGACATTTGGTTACTACCCAATTACAGTGATAACAATTACTAACTATATCAGCTGGAAATGCTGTAATCTTTGTGACTACTTTGGTACTATAAGAAAATTTACTTTGAAGTCTGAAGTAAGTGTCAAGTTTTCCCTATTTGTTCTTTTACTGTTTAGGAAATACTTCTTGAAACTGATAACTTCTTTATTTCTTCATTTGTTTTTATCATCAAAGAAAGAGAGGGCTTAGCTTCTCCTCCATATTCTACTATCATCATTTGGGAAGAAAACTATTTTTGTACATTTACTGAGCTTATATGTTAATTACTTCTTCCTTGTGACATCTGTCTTGAGCCTTATCTTCAGTTTGACACCTGAATTTTGACTGAAAAGGCTAATTGAGATGATTTTACATTCATATTAAAACTGAACAATTTTCAGAAATATTCAGTGTTTGTTCTCCCAACCATCCTTTTAATAAAACTTTTTGTAGTCTTTTTCCATTATGTTTTTAAACACTTCAGTTGTTAACCTAACTCTGTGGACCTGTTGTCTGTGTAAATGTACACAGCTAGGGGGAGAAAAGGAAAGCATAGGCTTTGTAATGGTAGAACTGAGAAGCATTGTTAATACTTAGAAAAAAGCACTTTAATAAAAACTAATAAACTATCTCCAGCAAGACATTTCTTAATAGTTATCTTAATAATAGCACAAAAGTGCCTTTGCTCTCTCTGTGCAGTTAGTATTTCACTTATGTACCAGATCTCAATATAGTACTTTGGGCGCTATGTAACCACAACACAGGAATGAAAAATCAATGCAGAGACTTTTTTTTGCTGTTGTTTCATAAGCCTTTAAGCATAAGGCTCTGCATTCTGAAAAGTGCAACGCAAAGCAGTGCTGAAGACAACTGAATCAGCCAGAATATAAATCAACATGCCTAAATATTTTTTTAAACATAGTCAATATGAGTGTATTAAAATCCAAGGGTGCTGAGAGAGCTGGCAGAGGTGATTGCCAAGCCGCTTTCTGCCATCTATCAGCATTCCTGGTTATCTGGGGAGGTCCCACAAGATTGGAGGCTTGCTGATGTGACTCCCATCTACAAGTAAGACCGTAAGGAAAATCCAGTGAACTACAGGCCTGTCAGCCTGACCTCGGTATCAGGGAAAGTTATGGAGCAGATGATCTTGAGGGAGATGACACAGCACGTGCATGGCAACCAGGGGATCAGACCCAGCAAGCACGGGTTCACAAAGGGCAGGTCGTGCTTGTCCAACCTCATCTCCTTCTATGACTGGGTGACCAGACTGGTAGATGAGGGAAAGGCTGTTGATGTAGTCTACCTGGACTTCAGCAAGGCCTTTGACACGGTCTCCCACAGTATTCTCCTGGGGAAACTGGCAGCCCGTGGTGTGGACAGGTTCACTCTTCTCTGGGTGGAGAACTGGCTGGAGGGCCGTGCCCAGAGGGTAGTGGTTAATGGAGTTAAGTCCAGCTGGCGTCCTGTTACGAGTGGTTTTCCCCAAGGATCAGTATTGGGGCCCATCTTGTTTAATATCTTTATTGATGACCTAGATGAGGGGATTGAGTTTACCCTCAGTAAGTTTGCAGATGACACCAAATTGGGAGGATGTGTCAATCTGCCTGAGAGTAGGGAGGCCCTTCAGAGGGATCTGGATAGGCTGAACAGCTGGGCTGAGGTCGATGGGATGAGGTTCAATAAGACCAAGTGCCGGGTCCTGCACTTTGGCCACAATAACCCCTATAGGCTTGGGGCAGAATGGCTTAGAGACTGTAGAGAGGAAAAGGACCTGGGGGTGTTGGTTGATGCTAGGCTTAACATGAGCTGGCAGTGTGCCCAGGTGGCCAAGAAGGCCAACAGCATCCTGGCCTGTATTAGAAATAGTGTAGTAGAAATAGGGCACACAGAGACTAGTAGAAAGAGAACCAGTCTCATGACTCCCGACAGTTTTATCTTTCCCTCTGAATGGAAAAGAGAAATGGAATAATGAAGTCTTCTGGGAGCTGTGGTTCATTCCTCTCTTCTGAGACCAGGTACCCAGAACTATCAACGATCCATGGAACTGCAGCATTAACTCTTTTAACTCCCAGTGCCTTACATGTTATGATGCAGAATACCAGTAATAAAAATCATAAAACCATGATGCATACAAAATTACATATGTCTTGAAGTGGCTATACATATGGTTAATACAGCCAATAGACTTAAATCAGTTTGTATTATTTCAGATGTAGCATGTTATAAAACAAATAACAGGATGGCTGTTAATCATTATTTGTACAATGCCATTTTCAAAGAGATGTCAGACAACATATGCAATGCAGTCAGATGCATCAAGCAACTTCAGTATTTCTCATACATAATGCCTTAATTCTAGAAAAGTATAAATGTGTATATATGTATATATAACTGCATATAAATATATGGATATATATATTTTTAAGAAAAAATTATATACATGGTCCAAAGAAAGTCTAAGGATCTTCTATTTTATAATACTTCATCTTGGCATGCCTGGGAATCATATGCTATAAGGAGAGACTAAGAACACTTGAATTGTCTAGTTTGGAGAAAAGGAGACTAAGAGCTCTTCACATCTTCCTGAGGAGAGTAAATGTAGTGGAAGGTGCCAACCTATTATTCCTCTAACCAATGATAGGAAATTGCACAATGAAGCATTTCACAGCAGTGAAGTTTTAGTCTAGGTGTTAGGAAAATATTCTTTACTGTGAAAGTGGTCAAGTACTGGAACAGGGTTTCTAGAACAGTGGTTAATTCCCCTGGCTTGTCTTATCCAAGATGGATTTGGATAATGATCTCATTAATATGCTTTATCTTTTGTTTTGCCATGAAGAGATCAGCCAGTTGGAGAAGATGACCTTTGTAGGTCCTTACAGCTGAACTATTCTAGATATTAAATCTTGCAAAAGTACTCTGAATTCTTGGGTTAACATAAGGTGGACAGAGATGCTCAGTACTTGATTTTGTGTATGAAATTCAGCTTTTTTGTTTTCTTTAGCCACGAGTGAGTGATGTGCACAAGAACTATTCATAATAACTACAGTTCTCTAATCATTCATGTAAATTCCCTGAAACTTCAGTCACCAATAAATATATCTTGTCCTACTGAGCCACAGAGAATGCAAACTCTATACTTTTTCTGTTACAAACTATGGTTTTCAAACTTCTCTTAGCAAAGTTGCAGATCTATTTACTGAGTTCCTATGCCTATATAAACTCAATATTCAAACAAAATGATATTTCAGCCTGTCTCAATAATATTCTTACTTAAATTTTTGTTGTTGTTGTTCTCTGTAATGCCTTCTATTTTATTATGTTGATCCTTGATGTCACTGGCAGATGTTGGTGGTTTGGCAATAGAAGTTGAACCTTCCTGCCAATATTCTGTGACATTTTTGTTGCCATTAAACAGATGACAGCACAGAGGCAGTCTGCAAAATGAAGACTGACATAGAGTTGTGTATGAAGCAGAGGAATGTCACTGAATTCCTCCATGTGGAAAAAAAATTGACACCCATTGATATTTATCAACACTTTCTGAATATTTATGGAGATCAAACGGTGGATATAAGCACAGTAAAGTAGTGGTCTATGTGTTTCATTAGTGGCAACAGCAACATTAAAGACAAGCTGTGCTCCAGATACATATCCACAGCTGTCTCACAATGAGATGAAGAGAATCTCCATCAACATATCCACACAAATTGGTGGATTATAATAAAGGAACTGAGTACAGACCTTAATATTTGCTCAAATATTTTGGAATCACTAATTGCAACACGGGAAATTTTTAAGTTTATAATATGTGGTTCCCACAAATGTTCACACAGAACACAAAGAACACCATATGCAAATTTATCAGAATCTATGGAACCAATATGAAAGTGAAGATGACAGTTTCCTGGACTGCATTCCTGGTGATGAGATGTGTTGCCACTGCTACAAGCTGGAATCAAAATAACAATACATGGAGTGGCACCATCTGAATTCCTCACAAAAGAAGAAGTTCAAGATGCAGATCTCGAATGGTAAAGTGGTGTGGACTCTCTTTTGGGATAGACAAAGAGAGGGTGATCCTTCTGCATTTCATGGAATCTGGGCAGACCATCAACTCTCACCTACATTACGATGCTGATTAAACTGAAGGCTAATATTTCCAGAGGCAGGACAGAGAAGAAGGCACCTTTCCTCTTGTAACATGAAAGCACCAGGGCCCATACCGATTTGAAAACTGTGAAGCACACTACCAATCTTGGCTGCACTGTCCTACCACACTCATTATATACTCCAAATTTGACACCTTCTGAATTGCATTTATTTGGGCTGATAAAAGGTGTGGGCAACACTTTCCTAACAATGATGTCACTGTGAAACTTTGGATTGCATCTGCTGGTGTAGATTTTTATGGGCATGGCCTGTAGACTCTTGTTCATTGCTGGAGAAAATGCGTATTGAATAATATTGAAAAAGTGTTTTATAGCTGAGAATTTGCTCTAATAAATATTGTCATTGTGCTTTCCAGGTCTGTTATTGTTTCCACAGATATAAACATGAAGCATTATTTTTTAAAGTGACCCATATAGTTATACTTATTTCTTATTTACTACTTATTTATTTCTTTATTTCTTATTTAAACACAAAACAAATTGTACCGTTCCTATAGACATTTTTTTTTCTTCATTTCAACTTTCATTTCTAAAATAATCCACTTGTATTCTTCTCAGTGTAACTTGATAATAATCTTTAAAAAAACATCCATTTTGTCCATAATTTCCTAATATATTTTTTATTTTATAAGAAGTTAATAGTGATTTATAAGACAGAAGGGAAACAAGAAAAGATAAATATGAGGAATTGACTAGAAGCAGATTTAAAACAAATGATCTGCACAAAAAATAAAGATCAGAGCAGAAGCATAATTTTATAATGAGAAATGTGAAACTGTTTAGACTTTTTCTAATTTTTATTATGAATATCCTATTTTTCCCACTGAAATAGAAAAATATCACTGATCTTTACTGTAGTTCATAACGCTATGCTTATGCTTAGTTTTCCTTCCTTTCTCATGTACTCAGTAGTATAAGAATATTCACATTTTAGTGTTTTGTTTTGCAGTATATTTTATGCAGATATAAGAGAAAAAATCACAAATTTTCCTCAGAACTGATGTCCACAGATGGTAGATGGAATCACACATTCAGGTATTCAAGTTCATAAAAATCTTATTATATAAATACTGCTACTGTGAGTAGTCCACTACAGTGTGTCAATGAGCAAAGACATGACTTTAAGTGTGCAGCAATTAGTTTTAAATGGTTTTCCTACAATAAATCTAATGACTATGCAGTGAGATTTCATTAGCTATATACAAACGTAACAAATTTCTTAGCTTATACTTAATAGCATGTCTAATAACAAGGACAAACAGCTCAGCTGAGTATCAGCTTAATAAAAAGGAATCCTTGAAATAGACTTTTATTACTATTATGTTGCTAAATTACTGTTCCTTGCTGAAGAGAAATGTATCAACATACTTATTCAGTAAATGAAATGAGCCTTCTGCTTAACCTGATAGCAATTATTTGGGAAATTTATATGTTTCTATCACAGGATACCAATTCAAGAAAATTAATAGGTCATCTACTTCTGGTTAGCTTATATATAACTGTTAGAAACTTCAACAAGCAGGCAGTACTGCACTGATTGCCATTGACAGGTGTGGCTTGTGGATGAACTGGGTATATTAACGAAAGAATTCAATGTGGATCTTGGCATATTATACAGTGTGACTTTTTGTATTGGGCTTCTGAATTTTTCTTTTAGTTCAAATAAAAAAAAAAGCAAAAGGGCAATGTATTTGCTGGCATATCAGTAACTCAATTTTTCTACTAAGCAAGAAATACCTATTTCCTCATCTCTCTTAGTGTTGTCATAAGGTTATTTTCTTCAATATGTCACATTTTCTTCTATTTTACTGCTACCTACTGGTATTATATGTAAATACATGACAAATGTTTTATAACAATTTTCAGCTTCTTGATTTTTTTTCATGCTTACAAATATACAAAACAGTAATTTTGTTTACATTTATTTTGTATAGGTCTTGTTCTAAGTTGACATGAATTGAACATTTTATCATTACTAAACACCAGGGTAGAATAACACACTTGTAGCCTATAGAATAAAAATACACTTTCCAGTGACATAATTTAAAAATGGAGACATCTACTATATGTATGAACACCTCTCTTTGATTCATAAAGTCATCTTTAGGAAACTTTTAATACTTGATAAACAAACAAACAAACAAAAAACATGTTAAGTCATACATTTCTGTGACACTGTTTTTTAATTTGAAAGGGTTTGCCATCAAGAACTGCAGATATCCCTGATTAAACTGACTAATAGAAAGCTTTATAGCTGCACGACACATCATAACTCTAACTACATTTTAGAAATAGGTTATTCTCCAGACTAGTTTTACTTACTGGAGTGTGTTAGTCACATGATATAGAGTGATGTTGTCACTTCTGTGCCATAAGAGTTATACTGATAATAAAAATACTGTTAGTGTAGTAACACTTTCCTATTCACTTTAAGAGTATCATATCCAGTATATGGAATGGAAACATCTTTTTCATTAACAGGTCTGTGTTTATGTCAGGTAAGATAATTCATCTCTGAGTATTCTCCAAAATGTCAAAAAAGTTCCAAAATGTCCAAAAGCAAAGTCAGCAATTCACAAAAACTTTAGTGTACAGGAAAAATATGTTTAATTGTTCATTTTTACAAATGGAAGAAAAATAACTAAATATAAATGTGATAAAGTAGGGATGCAGAACAAGTGGTATAGTTGGAAATAATATGTTTCACTATAAAAATTCAGTACAACTGGAAAAAAATAAATGATTTTTTGAATTAATTATTCCTAAGTTATTTTAATATTAGGAATAACATCTGAACATTTTAAAGTTCAATAAAACTTATATTCAAGAATTTATATGTCAAGGTAGAGATGCAGCAGATAAACTTCTATTGGTAGTTTGTGGAACCAACTTTTGAAAATAGTGGAGAACAACACTGGTTGTTACCTTAGGGGCAAAAGACTGAAATAGATTTCACATGGAATGGATTATGTATGGATAAGTTGGGAGGAAGGAGCATTATTATTGCTTTTTGTAATAATTATTATTATGCAATAAAAATGAATAAAAAGAGACTATATTTTTCTATAACAGATTTTAAAATACCAAGAAGAATCTCTGCTGAAGACATAGATCAAACTTCTGAGAAATATGTAACAAAGACACAAATCAGACACTGACAAAAAAGACACTGACAGAAATCAGTTCTAAATAGAAGTAATTTGGTGAGTGAACTTGATCACTAGATTAAAACTAATTATTTCTTTGCTTGCCCCAAGTTACACTTTGAAAAGTAGGTGGAATTACAACGTCCATGTTTAGTGTGATGTCCATAGCCTTGAAATGATATTGCATCTGATTTTGAGTGCACTCTTGAGACAGTTCATAGACCTTCTAATTCATGCTGTCAAACGTCACTCCACTTGGAAGCAGAATAGCCTTTCATCATCTCTGCTTTGGCTTACAGAGCTGCTTCTAGTTGCTGAAAACTGCTGCAGCTTACAGTACAGCTTAGGTTTTGTTTAGAGTGCAGCTTATATTTTGTTAAGTCCTAGAAGAAACAAGAGCTCAGTTAATGAGATAATCACAAACGCGCATTACCTTTGCTGTTCTCTACAAAACATACTTAGAACACCATGCAAATAAGGATATAGTCCCTGAATTCTGTATGATCTATAATAATTTTTTTAATTAAAAATATCATAATCAATTATAAAAATCCACATAATAAGAATTAAAGAAAGTGCAGCGTCTGAGGCATGGATTTAGATGTGGACGATCCATATTGTTTATTACAGGTTTTAACATCCCTTATATACATTCACAAGTTTACTCTTTTTAATTTTACCTCCCACCTTCACATGTCAACAAAATATTCCATAAACACTCCTTAACTGTGCATACAGGTGCTTATCCAATCAGGGTCATGAGTCATTCCAAGCTACACACTCTTTCTCTAGTCAAGGTCTGCCATCACACAATGTACCTGAACTTGTTTTCCTTTTCTTCTGGAGTGTCCTTGGTTCTCAACCTTCCTTTCTCATGCTATTTATTTTGCTCTACAGCTTCTGCTCTGAATACTTTCTTGTATTCCTTCTTTCTTTTTTTATTAGCAAACTATTAACATACTACAAAATAATAACACTAATAATATTAATAACATAATCACACTTTGTACACAGCATCCTGATGGCCTGATTTAGAGCTTTCTCCTTCATTTTGTGTAATACTTTGTAACAGTATTGCCAGGTGCATTTAGGTTATCCCAACTTACTCATGGCTTTGATCGTTAGTACACTGAAGGTAAGAAAAGAGACAAGGCAATCATGCTATAATGACAAGAAATAATATTAAACTCATTAAGAAAAGAACAAACATATGTTTCACCCCTGACCCAAGTTCCTGGTGTGAAGATACAGTTAAAGAGCAGGACTGGAAACACTGCTCATCTTGTAACAACCGTCATAGATTTGTTAGTCATTTTAGGCCACAAAACTTGGCAAGGGAAAGGAGGATAAGAGAATGTTTGGTACGATGTGCACAGTAAATATGTAGTTTTTCTGGATCAAAGCATTGATTAAACAATGTCACTTAGTCACAATGTTACTTAGTTACAAATTAATACTGCCTAATTACACAGATACTACTGTGTAGCTATAGCTGAGAATGTATATAAGCTCGGCTATGTGTAAAAACAATATATTACTAATAGAGAATATAATAGAGGATAGAGATAATAAAATGGAACGTAATGGAATACATCAGAACAAAATAGAAAAGGTTTCAATTCATTGGTTTTGTTCAATTTATATTTAATCTACCACTAAAAGTAGAAGAAGCACACAACCACCTAAATAATACCGAATAATTCTGACTCTTAAGGTTGTATTGTTAACAAAGGATAATCATCTACTTTTGTCAAACCATTACCAATGTTGTTACTGTGATACCATCCAGTGGGTAATCCAGCTGTTTTTTGTCACTCACTAAGACACCCATAAGTTATTTACAACATAACGAATTATAAAACTAAAACAGTAAGTAAGAAACACACAATACAGTTATGAAGACCGAATGCTATTCAGCGTCTGCAGAGCCATTTCTTTCTGAATTTTCTCACGGCTCTCTCCAACTGATTTTTCTGTCCCCCCTGCAACTTCACTTCCAAAACTTAGTCATGTCAACCAAATACATATGTATAGGGCTAACGCACATACAGAGATATCTGTGAACTCCACTTTCCAAGAAGAGACATTTATTGCTTTCTTGAATTATTTGTATTAGTTCTCTGCATAATTAAAGAAGGTGACATGAAACTTGGAAGACTATACTGCAAAAAGAATGACTGTCTCAGCAGATTTCTCTGCTTTAATCTGTGGAACATTGTATGACTCAGTGATTCTGGCCAGAGACCCATTAAAATGGAAGATTCTTCTCCTTAGCCATATACAGGATGTTCTACACAGGGAGCATATAAAGCATTTACTTTTATTTCAAAAATAAATTTTAGCAATGTGTATGTTCAGATTTTATAAACAGAACATTACTGGGACTCTATAGCCTATTTTGTATGGCGTACAACAAGAGTATTTGAACTGTAAGAGTTATCAAAAAGTACTTTTAAAAGGTGAAACATTTGAATTCACAAACCACCTGAGTATAATATTTAACAATTCCAAATGCTTTCATGGAGCTCTGGGGCTCTAGCTATTCTAAGAATCCAGGGAAGAGTTGGTTCTGCTTCCTGGTAGTCAACTGCACTCTGAACAGAAACGTGAATTTTGTAGCCCTTAATGTTTCACAGCCTTAAACAACTTTCTGTTGCATAGAAGAGGTAATTCTTGTTCCAGTTATGTCATAAAGTTTGGCTATTTTACTACTTTCCTGTGCAATCTTGCGATGTTTTTTTAAATAGGATCATCTGTCAAGTTTTTATTGTGTATTCATTTGTGAAAAGAGAAATTAGAATTTTTATATGACTGATGTTTAGAGCAGTTGTGGCAGCTGGAATGAAAAGCAGAGTTCTTCAAGAGGATAAATTTAAAAACAAAACAACAACAAAAAAAACCACCAACAAAAGCATAAAACTAAAGGAATATTTAACCATTTATTTTTGTGTGTGAAACTAATGCATCAGTGTCTACTTCAATGGAAGTGGTTGCAATTCTTAGTGATTTCTCAAGGTTTTCCTCAGAAATGTTTAACGAGATATTACTCTTTTTGTGCTTCATCCTTGAAATCAGTTGCTCTCAGGTACATGTACTGCCATAAAACAATGACAAGAATAAGGTGTGGTTGTGAATATTTTCTTTGGTAAAATAGGTCTTACAAAAGTCCAATAAAGAGACATTATCATTTTTCAGTCATGTCTGATTGCCACTCTATAGCTTACTCTTGAGAATTTACAGGTAATGTATTTAAGCCGACTGCATATGGAATCACAAATTGAAAAAAAAAAATCATGAAATCTTTTCTCAAATTATTGTATCAAAGTATTTATTTTCATTGTTCAAAGGACATTTTTTAGCCAAAATATCAAAATGCTTAAAATTCTTTTTCATAGCTTGAGCTTGCCATAGTTAAATTTCATCTAAAAGTTGTTGTCAATGGTTTACGGGCAAGTTCAGCACGGTACCGTGATGATTGGTGCGGGGGACCCACGGACCCACGCCCCAGGAAAGGGGAAGGGGGAAAGGGGAAAGGGAAAAGGGAGATGGGCCTAGGAACAAAACAGCAGCAACGATCTGAGGAGGAAAGCTGATTTACTAAATAAGATATCGAAAAGCAAAATACCACAATATAATACAATATAATTGGAATTAAAGCTAATAAATCAAATAAAATTAGCAAGAGAGAGTGTCCAATGAACCGAAGGCCTTACGCTAACGCTGAAGGCGGACGGCAGCAAGCACCCACTGCTGAGTCGATCCCAAAGGAAAGAGAGCGCCCCGTGACTGCAGACAATTTTTATCTTTCCCTCTGAGCGGAAACACGTAAAAATGCAAAGCATCGCAAAGTCCTCTGGGGAATGTAGTCCTTCTTCTCTTTTGAGACAGGTACACCTGGAACTATCAATGATCCACGGAGCTGGAGCATTTACTCCTTAACTCTGAATGTACTACATGATGTTATGATGTGGAATACCATGACAGTTGTTACGATTTGAAACACGCTCACAGAAGTTGATTTTCACCTTGAAGATGCCTGTTGAACTCATTTAAATAAGCAGTTAAATCCAGAAAAATGCTAACTCTGCAAAATTAATTCAAAATATATTGCAAATATATATTTTTTTAATTATTTTGTGAGATTTTTGATATATTGAAAACTACAAAATCTATCAACGTCATGCAAGTAATCTGGATATTGCTCCCACAGTGAATCATAGAATCACTGTCTTGGGTTGGAAGGAATTTCAAAGACCATTTTGTTCCTACTCCTTGCTGCAGTTAGGGTTTTTGACCATTAGATCAAGCACCAGATGAGGTTGTCCAGGGTCATATCCAACCTGACTTTCAACACTTTAAAAGACAGGACATCCACAACTTCACTGTGCAACTTATTCCACCCTCTTAGTGAAAAACTGATATCTGATCTCAATTTCCCCTCTTTTTTCCACCATATTCTGTCACTATCTACCCATGTAAAAAGTTGATTCTCTTCCTGTCCATAAACTACCTTTAAATACTAATTACTTAAATTAAAGTCTCTCAGGAGCTTTCTTCTCCACACTGATCAAGTCAAGCTTTTTTTCATCCTTCAGAACAACTTCTCACAAATGTACATCCTGCCAAAAAGCCATGAGTTGAATAAGATTGTGAAGCAAGACAACAACAAAATTTTCTTTGATTTGAACATCTGATTACAGCAATATGAATTCATTCAAAAACTCATGGGTAATGTATTTAGGTTGACTGAAAACACTCAACTATATTCCAAAAAAATTCTCGTTTCAGAAGTATTGGAACCTATCCTCAAATTTCTTTATTAAAGTGGAAAGCAAGGCCGCATATTTTTCAGCATTCCCAGGACTGTGTTTAGCCAACACATCAAAATGTTTAAAATTATTTTCCAAAATTGAACTTACCATAGTTGAAGTTTCATTTTGAATGTAGATATTGTTTGAAACATAGCTGAGATAACATGATTTTTAATGTTGGTGAGCCACTTATCTTCAAGTTCTGACACAAATTTTCATTCTGATTCCATAAATGACTTGATATCATCTTGCATATCATAAAATCTTTTCAACATTTTACTCTGACTTAGCTACCTTCAGAAAACTAAAAAATGCCTCTATAATCACCATCCATTCTGCTAACAGTCTCCTCTAACAGATGATTGAATCCCTTCTACTCTATGAAATTCCCTGCTCTAATGACAATTTACATGACATTAACTGTTTTTAAAGCTTTCACACATAATTTTCTTGGTGTACAATGTAGTGATGTTTCAGTTAACATGAATTGTCAGTGGAAATTTCATCATCTTCCATTAATTATCTATGACCAACTATTTTACCGACTATCACCAGGGTTCCATCAGTATATATACCAGATATGTTGAAGAAGATTAAAGAAAATTGTTTTAATGTATTTTTTATTACTTCTTACAAATCAATAGATTTACCTGTATTTTTTAATGCATCAAAGAAGCCATTTCTTCAGTAACATTATGTCCATTATCAAGAATCTGATGAAAATATCAAGATAAAGTGTATTCTTTCATCTATTATCACCAAAGCAAGGGGAGGTCATGCTTGACCAACCTGGTGGGCTTCTATGATGCTGTCACTGGCTGGGTGGATGGAGGAGGGTGGTGGATGTAGTCTACCTTGATTTCAGCAAGGCATTTGACACTGTCCCCAATGACATCCCTATAACAAAGCTAAGGATGTGTGGGATAGACGAGTGCACAGTGAAGTGGGTTGAGAACTGGCTGACTGGCAGAGAGCAGAGTGTTGTCATTGGCAGTGCAGAGTCCGGTTGGAGGCCTGTAAGCAGCCGAGTCCCCCAGGGGTCCGTGCTGGGTCCAGTCTTGTTCAGCATCTTCATCAGTGACCTGGATGAGGGGATAGTGGCCACCCTCGGCAAGTTTGCTGGTGATACAAAGTTGGGAGGGTTGGCTGACACGCCTGAAGGCTGTGCTGCCATTCAGCAAGACCTGGACAGGCTGGAGAGCTGGGCAGTAAGAAACCAGATGAAATTTACAAAAGCAAGTGTAGAGCCTTGCACCTAGGGAGGAATAATTGCGTGCACCAGTACAGGCTGGGGGATGAGCTTCTGGACAGGAGCTCTGTAGAGAGAGACCTGGGTGTCCTGGTGGACGACATATTGACCATGAGCCAGCAGTGTGCTCTTGTGGCCAGGATGGCCAATGACATTCTGGGATGCATTAAAAAGGGCGTGGCCAGCAGGTCAAGAGAGGTGATCCTCCCCCTCTACTCTGCCCTGGTGAGGCCTCATCTGGAGTACTGCGTCCAGTTCTGGGCTCCTCAGTATAAAAAAGACAGGGATCTCTTAGAAAGAGTCCAGCAGAGGGCCACAAAGATGGTGAAGGGCCTGGAGGATCTCCCCTATGAAGAAAGGCTAAGTGAACTGGATCTCTTTAGCTTTGGGGAAAGAAGACTGAGAGGGGACCTGATCCAGCTTTATAAATATCTGAGGTGTGGGGGACAAAGTGACAAGGCCAGACTCTTTTCAGCAGTGTGTGGAGACAGGACAAGGGGGAACGGACAGAAACTGCAGCACAGGAGGTTCTGCACGAATGTACGCAAGAACTTGTTTACGGTGAGGGTGACGGAGCACTGGCACAGGCTGCACAGGGGGGTTGTGGAATCTCCTTCTCTGGAGATATTCAAGACCTGCCTGGATGCCTACCTGTGCGACCTGGTATAGGGAACCTGCTTTGGCAGGGAGGTTGAACTCAATGATCTCTTGAGGTCCCTTCCAACCCCTATAATTCTATGATTCTATGACTCCGTGAAATCATAACATTTGAAATTAAAAGCTTTTCATTCAAAATTTATTGCTATAGTTTTCACTGTTTCTTCATTTCTCTTTGATGCAGTCTGGTGAGACAAAATATTTATTTTTGTTTTTATTTTTTTTTTATTTTTTGAATCATAGATTCATAGAATGGCCTGGGTTGAAAAGTACCTCGAAGATCATCAAGTTTCAACCCCCTTGCCATGGGCAGAGTTGCCCAGAGCTGCCCAGAGCCATATCCAGCCTCGTGTTGGATGCCTCCAGTTATCCAAAACCTCTCTGGGCAACCTGTTTCAGTGCGCCACCACTCTGAGTGAAAAAATTCTTCATAACCTCTAACCTGAATCTCCCCTGTCTTAGTTTAAAACCATTTCCCCTTGTCTTATCACTTTCAACAAGTGTAAAAAGTCATTCCCACTCCTGTTTGTACATTCCCTTCAACTACTGGAACGCCATGATGATGAGGTATCCCCAGAGTCTTCTCTTTTCCAAGCTAAACAAGCCCAGTTTCCCCTACCTTTACTTACAGGAGAAGTACTCCAGCACTCTGATCATTTTAGCAGCCCTCCTCTGTACCCATTCCAAGAGCTCTATGTCTTTTTTGTGCTGATGCCCCAGGCTCATGAGCAGTACTCCAGATGGAGCCTCACAAGAGCTGAGGGGGACCATTGTCTCCCTCCCTGCTGGCCACTCCTTTTTTAATGAAGCCCAGGATATAGCTGGCCCTCTGAGCTGCAAACATGCACTACTGACTCATGTCCAGCTTCTCATCCACCAGTACCTCCCAGTCTGTATGAATAACTGAGGTTGCCCCAGTTCAAGTGCAACAACTTGCATTTGGCTTTGTTGAGCCTCATTAAGTTCACATGGGCCCACTTCTCCATTCTCTCCAAGTCCCTCTAGACTGCTTCCTTTCCTGTCTATTTATCATCTGCACCACTCAGTTTGATGTCATCTACAAACCTGCTGAGGGTGCACTTGATTCCATCATATGTCATTGATCAAGATTTTGAAGAGCACCAGTCCAAAGACTGATCCTTGAGGGACACCACTTAAATTGTCTAAATTGTTTTTTTAAATTGTTTTTTAAATTAAAAAAAATTAAAATGAAATTAAAATTAAAAACAAACTAAATTGCTTTTAAATTCCTTCAATTTCTGACAGAATGGGGAATTATGTTTCCAAAATATGTCAGATAATTTCAAAATATCTTTTTGTTGTTGTTTCCCTTGAAGAGGTTTTTAAGAAGTTGCAAAGGATTGAGCTCAGATGTTTTGTTTTGGTTTGATTTGATTCTTCTTTTTGCATGTTGATAATAATAATAATAATAATACAAAAATCGGGAACATTTTAAAAATCATTGTAAAGAAGTGTAAAGTCAGAAATGTTTCGAGGGTAGAAACATTCTCTTCCAAGATCAAAATTTTCTGTAGCTAAACAGATGGAAATCACTTGTCTTAAAACATAATGGCAGTTAATGGAATGTAATACAGAACACTGCAATATTTTCATCTGAAAACAATTTGACAGCTATTAGGATCTACAACTAACTGTTAAGTACATTTAAGTGCTGGAGGAATTGTTCCTCTGGTAAAAGAAGAATCTGGATAAAAATATGTACATCAAAATATTTTTTCTGAAAAAGCTTTTTACTTACTCCTATTTTGTTTCTGAACATAATTAAAACTAATCTAAACTAAAAATATACGAGGCTCTTTTTGACAATGTTGAAACATATTCCACTGTTTGATATTTTCTCCGAAACAGGACAGATTTGTTAGGGTTTACTTTGAACAAAGTAAATAAATAAATAAATAAATTCTGAATCAGTTCTGACTTACTTTCTTTCCTATCTTGACTTTTTTTTTTTTTTTGTATATTAATTGGCAAGTTTTATACATATATTTATGCATTGTTTTAAACTGTATCTGATTCCTGAAATCCTTCTTTCTGTGGGAAGTTAGAGGAAGTGATTAACACGTAACAAGCAAACACATCAGAAAACAATTTAAGAATATCAAGAATCAATGCCATGATGGCAGAGTTGTTATTCAGAGTTTTATGATAATTCCAATTTTTGGAAACCTACCAGGTGACAAGGTTTATACAATTCAGATTTGAGTTAATTGGAAATACTAAACTATAAATGGAGCCCAAGTTACTGATTCTGATATTCTGATATTTCTTCATTTGAGAGACAAACTTGAGGTAACTGGGCTGAAATGAATTCAGCAAACTTTGAAGTCTTGTTAAAGATTAGATGAGAAGAAATGATCATACCTGGATTTTTTTTTGTATGCTTAATCTGTTCATTTGCTCATCTGTAATGAATACTTGTGATGAATAAATAAAATTTTGTCTGAAATTGCTTTAACCTGTATCTGACACAGGCTCCAATATGGAAAAAATGTCTCTCAGATTCGTACAAGAAATAGGAGATTACAGTCTTAATATTCTGTCTAAAGGGTAAAATTAAGTTGTTTCTTCCTGAGAAGCTAACAGACCCCACCAGCAAAACCTAATGCTGTATAATAAAGCATATGAAAAGTAAGGCTCATTATAACTATGATAAGAAATTCCAAAAGAGCAGTCATAAATTGGGGGGGGGGGGGGGGGGGGAAGGGGAGGGGAGGGGAGGGAAGGGAAGGGGACTGATAAAATAATGAGAATGAGCTGTGAGAAAATTAGTTCATAAGCTGCTATAGTTACTGATTAAATAAACATTTTTTTAAAGCTGAGAGATAATTTTGATGTGATAGGAACAATTACAATAAAAAGGCCAAGATGAGGTACATATATTTAAGAGGTTGTAAATCTTCATTGCAGTTCTATAAAAGGAAATGAGGCTTAAGAGTAAACATAAATGAAAAAACACTACACTAAATACAAAAATAGAATGTTGTCAAATTATATCTAAATGAAAAATAAGTAAATAGTAAAAAGCAGCACATCATAGGAGAACAATAAAGTAAACACAAAGTGGATTTATTGCAGTTCCAAATAATTATCATTATTTGGTACAATGTATACTTTGATGATCATCTTATTACAAAAGCATCATTAGACTTCAGAATGGTGCAATATTTTTAAAAAGCCATTAAGGAGTAACAAAATACTTTTGTCTTATGGACTATATAGTTGAAGATACATTAAATATATTTAACTTCCTCTATATTAAAAGAAAAAAAAAAGTATTTGTGAATGTCTGGGTTCTCTTCAGACAAGGGCAATACATTTCTGTAAGAGTTCCTCCTATTTTTAGGAGAAGCTAAACTTTCTTACATTGTCAAAAGTAAATCAGAAAATGTATGTTCTGTGAAACTTAATTTTTGTCTCATCTGCAGAATCTTGAAAGATTTTGTTTTGGTTGACCAGTAATTGTGTTTATATACATATCCTAAAAGCAGTGTACAACAACTTGAAAGAACCAGCTTCCTCACAAGTACAGGCAAGTAATGTGCTAAATTTTTCTTAAGTTTAACTGTAATACATTGGAATGGAATGTGACACAACAATTTTTGCAGTCAACTTCAGCAATATATTCTTCTCTTTAAGTAGACATGGAAAAAATAGCGTGCTCTAAATAGTACTGAAAAAAATCTAATAAAACATTTATGCTGTGGGACATTGCATTTGACTTATCTAACATGACAGGTATAGAAAATTCAGAAGCTGTAAAAAAAAATTAGTATGTCAGAATTCATTGATGTCTGATTCTCTTAGATCAAGTAATGACAGAAAAATGTTGTGTATTTCAGAACCACCACAGTGACCTTTAGTTGCTGAATAAATTAATTCTAAATAAAACATAAGTGAGGCCATTTAAATGATACAGATAAACAAGAATGAGCCTGAAATCTGCATTGTAAGTTGTACATTCCTATGAGGTTTGGTAAAAACCATTCACTATCACAGATTACTGAGAACGACCAACATGAAGTTGCACATTTACGTTCAATTTTGTAAAACATTTTGAAGATACAAGATGAAACATTATCTAAGGAAAACTAAGATATTTCTTCTTTGGTTAAGTCTCATACTTTTAAAATGTATTTAAGTCATTAAATGAGAAATTCTAATTTTCAGTATCAAATATTTTTCTACACAGACCAAAACACCCCTATAGCATTATGCCTAATGACAGTAAACCTCATTTCTTGTTTTTCTTGAGTCCCTTAGAAGTTTTTGAAACAAATTCCAGTTGCTGCAAACTACAGCTCAAAGAAGCTGATCTGCAGGTAGTTATTATGCCAGCTGTCTCCATGTTAGGAGTCAATCTCCAAGGCTTCTGTATAACAAATTTGGAGCCAACTGCTATATTAAGAAGTCCTTTCAGTACTCTTTTTACTCCTCCTCTCTGTGTTTATAATTAAAAACTGATTATATAAAACTGAAATATTAAGGACTTTAACCCATGAACAGAACATTCTTTTTGAGACGTTTTCAATCACAGTGTCTTTCAATCAAGTACACAGTTGCATTTCAAAGCTAGTCTTTCACACTCCATTTACCTGAAAGCTAGATCTCCAGAGTGCAACTATTATCTGAAGTAAATGCAGAAGACAGCTAAATGCAAGAGTAGGACAGATTCATAAGAGTAGTTCTCCTGTTTTTTAACAACTCCAGATAAAACATTTAGGGAAAAGTGCTTAATGGTCACTGTTCCAGTCATTACTCCCTGCTTAATAGATACATTTAATGTGACATAGTGTCAACTGTATGATTTATCTTCTCCCCCAGCCAAATCAAGAATGCATCTTCAATTTTGTATAACATTCATTTTATTTGGGGAAAAGTATAATTCTGAAATAGACTTTTATTTTTGCCAGTAGAAACATTTCAGCTCCTGTCATTAGTCATAAAAAAATTAAAAGTTGATTTAACACCAAGCAAAAGCTTCAGGAGGCTTGTATAGATGTGAAATGAATTCCTGCACAAACTGAAATAAAGAATGAAACTTACAGAGGGTGGAAGTAAGGATAGGTAACCTAAGAGAAACACAGAGATGTTGTCCAAGCTGATGAAGATCAAGTTATCAAAGCTAAAGCCCAAATACAATTGTATCTAGTCAAGGATATCAAGGACAACATGAAAGACTTCTGCAAGTACCTCAGTGGAAAAAAAAAACTTCTAAGGAAAATGTGAACTCTTCCATGAAAGAAACAGCAGATCTGGTTACCTGGTACATGAAGAAAGCTGAGGTAATCAATATTTACTTCAGTCTTTACTGACAAATACTGTAGCCACACATTCTAAGTCACATAAGGCAAAAGCAATGACTGGGAGAATAAAGAACCAGACAATGTAGGAGAAAATCAGACTCAAGACCATCTAAGAAACCTGCATGTCCACAGGTCAATGAGACCTGATGAGGTACATACAAAGTTGTGAAGAAACTCTGAGAGGTTACATTGGAAAAAAAGGGAGGCACTTGGTGACAGTCGAAATGAATTAACTGAGGGTAAATCATGCCTGACAATTCTGGAGGCTTTCAGTGATGGTGGTACAGTGTTGGTGAAAGATGCCATTGACATACACGAAGTCCTTCTTCTCTTTAAGTTGAAAAGATGTGTAATTGATGGATGGACTACCTTGTGACTAAGGAATTATGTGGATTGTTGCACCCTAAGTTGCAGACTGTGGTTCAGATGCAAACTAGCGATGAGATGTGTTTCTCAAGGGTTAGTTTGGGACCAGAATTGTTTAATATCACTGTCAGTGAAAGTGTTGGTGGATCTGAGTCCGCACTCAGCAAATTTGTGGACAACGCCAACCTGTATTTTGTGGTTGATATGTTGGAGGGAAAGGACCATATGGAGTGGTCTTGACTGTCTCAAAAGGTGGACTCATAAGAAGAACATACAAAGTGTAAGGTCCTGTACCTCTGTTAGTGCAATCTCAAACATGAGCTGGACAGAGAAAGCAGTGAGAGAAGGACTTGGGGATGTTGGTTGATGCAACCTGAAAATGAGCCAGCTATTTGTGCTTGCAGTCCAAAAAGCTAACTTTATCCTGGGCTGCATCCAAAGAAGTGTGGCCAGCAGGTCCCCTGACTACTACTTTGATCTCTGGAGCCTCCAACATTAGAAGAACAAGGGCTTGTTGGAATGAATCCAGAGGAGTACCACGAGAATAATCAGAAGGTTAAAGAAATTATCCTATGAAGGTAGGTTTGGAATTGGGAGGTGGGGTTGTTCAGAAAGGTGAGAACTTATAGCATCCTTCCAGTACCTAAAAGGGCATAGAATAAAGCTTGAAAGAGATTTCTTACATTGTCTGATAGTAATAGAACAAGGAAGGAGTAATGTCTGAAAGCTAAATGAGCTTTTGACTTATATTAGGCATTAGGAAGGAATTATTTTCTATGAGTTGGTGAGGCATTGGAATAGGTTGTCCAGAGAGACTGAAAATGTCCCATTGCTGGCAGTGTTCAGGGCCAGGTTGTATGGGAACCTAGGCAGACTGATCTGTGGGAAGCTGTTGATCTTCATGTTTCTTTCCATGCCATTCACACCATCACATAGCCATCCAAAGATTTCTGTTTTGTTAACTTGGCTTGTTCTCATTCTCCAACTGCACACCTCGGAAAAAAATCTAGTCAACAATTTCCTCATAGGTATGGGATGATAGCTGTTAGGTGCCTGTAAAGGGTATCATCCCCCAACCTCCTGTACCAGTTATCGTGTCATAGACCAGATCTTCCAACAGTAAACACCCCTGAGCAAAACACCTCCAAAGAAGCGCTTTCAAATGTAAAAACTATACACAAAGGATTGCTGGCTACATAACAACCACCACTGCCTCCTCGATAAGCTAGAGGCTCATTGCAGAAGATGCCTCAGGATGAAAGCTTTGAGACCTGAACAAACAATTGTCTTTCACAGCAAGCTAAGATTTTGCAGATTTGACACTACACTTAACAAACCACTTCAAGTTTTACAGAAGATTAATCATAAAAGACATAATAAATTCAGCTTGTTATTAGAATCTTTTGAAAAAATTCCTTACCTAATAATTTTAAAGAAATTCATCTGCTAAGAGATAAAATTGTGTCTAACATAGTAACATCAGGTCAAAAGATACAAAGAATAAATAAATTGTTAGTTTCTTGCACAAAAACAAACAAACAAACAAAAAAAAAAAAGTCAGAAGAACCATAACAGAAATTCTAGGACTTTCTATTTTCATTTTATTTTAAATAATTTAAAGGATGGTTTAGAGATTAATGTGATGATTCCAAGCTATCTATCAGAGAAGTTAAAAAGCTAAAACCAACTGCATAGGACTACAAAATAATTTTGCTAGCTATAATAACAAGTCAAGAAAATATCATGTGAAATTATATGCAAATAAAGACAAGTGATGTACATAACAACAATCCTAATTTTAGATACAATAATAAATGTAATGTATCAAGAACAGTGTAGAATTAGGACTACAGACTAGGATTGTCCCTCTGCACTAAGCATTTGTGAGACCACACCTTGAGTGTCACGTTCAGTTTTGGATCCCTCTCTACAGGAAAGGCTTTGAAGCCCTGGAACATGTCCAGAGGAAGGCAACAAAGCTGGTGAAGGATCTGGAGCCAAAGCCTTATTAATAGCAGTTGAAAGAACTGGGATTATTTAGTCTGGAGATAAGGCTTCGGAAGATCATTGTGGGAATTCAAGAAAGACTATTACGAGCAGATTTGTAGCATTATAAATGGCATGAGAAAGCAACACTGAGAAAACAGGACACCTCCAGAAAAGAAAAACAAAGTCAAGTAAGCTGCATGATGGTCATGACATAATGATCCTGATTGGAAGAGCATGGGACTAGGAATGACTCATTCCTCTGATTGGATAAGCATCTGCATGCATGGTTAAAGAAATGTCTGTGGAATGTTTTGTTGACACATAAAGGTGGGTGGGAAAGTTAAAAGAGAAAACTTGTGAATGTATATAAGGGATGTTAGAACCTGCAATAAATTATTTGGATTGTTCACATCCAATTCCATGCCTCAGGCATTGCAAATTGTGTCCACAGTGTGGATCAAATCAAATCGAGGCTGTATGCCTGGTCTGGCAGCACTGCCTAACTGAACTATGGAGACATTGCTTCGTATACATCAGCACTGCTCTTCAGGAGTCAGGAACCAAGGAGAGTTCATTAATGATCATTAATGAAACAAGTAAATCTCTAAGTATTACAGACAGTCTTAAAGTTTCAGAACTGACCTGTATCTAGAGGTAGATAAATTACCTTAACTGGCACCTGTATCAGGGACATAAAAGTCCCAGACTGAGGAATGATCTTGGGATGGAACAAAGTATTCTGGTTGTCTTAAGGAATCTGATATTTGTGGCTATAGCTGCAAATGTTTTGTTTTGTAAAGGGAGCTGACCTTGGTAGTTTATTTTGTTTTGCAAGTGGTTTTCTACTTGGGCTCTCTATCATGAACTGGCCATGTGGATGCAGTATGCAAATGGAAAAAGATTCTGAGAAGAATAAAAACAGGTTATAGACTGTGATAGGTGAAAGAGGAAGAGTGCAACTTGAAGCGGGGGATGGCCTGATGCCATAACTGTCAAACCCATTGCTGGCATGTTTCTTTTTTCACTGGTTTCCATCTCTCAAGGGTCAGTAAGTAATAGTGCACTTGCTTAGGGAGTTTCTGTTTCCTGCTTATGTGATTATCTAAAATGGGTAACTGTATGTGTGTGAGTATGCATATATTGAATAAAACTTGTGAACCTCTGTGTTACTCTGAGTGCATAATTTGCTTATTTGCTTGCCTCTGCACCTGAGACATCCTGTATCTCAGATCCAGATATACCTTTGCCATGGAGTAATCTCTAGATCTGAGTCCATGACAGGGACACAAAAAAAAAAACAAACAAAAAAACAAACAAACAACAACAAAAAAAAAAAGAGAGAGAGAAAAAAAAACATTTTTGCAGTTTGTTCCCAAGCAGGTCTGTATGCTCATGGGGAGAAAAGGGGGAAGGGTATGCAGATAGCACATGGATCTAAAAAAAAACAAATCAACAGAAACGATCTGAGGAGGAATGGTAATTTACTAAACCCAACAAAATCAAACAAAAACGAGAAAGACGATAATATCCAGAATTCGAGATCTTACACTATTAGACTGTAGGGGAAGCAAACGTGCTTTTCTCCATGGCAAAACCAAGAGAGAAATTGCATGAGCAGAGTGAGAAGGCAGAAGATGTCTGGTCAGGAGCTCCCCCCCCCCTCTTCCTCTGCCCACTGGAACATTAACTCTTTTAACTCCCACTGTTTTACATGATGTTCTGATTTGCAATACCAACAACAGTAATCTCAAAACCACAAAACCCTGAAACAGGACTGCTCATGCTTTATCTGCATTCACCAAGTTAGGATGTTAGCTGGATACAACACCACTAGTGATGCTTCAGCAGGCTTGCAGACTGATGTTGATTCTCTCAGGCATGCAACTTTAAAAAACTGTGTGGCCATTGATTTTCTACTATTAACCCAAGGGCATGGTTGTGAGGATTTTAAAAACATGTGTTGTTTGAATCTTAGTGATTATTCAAAATCAGTATATCAGAGTATACACAAGCTCAGCATTCTTCGTAATCAATTGCAGGTACACATATAATGAGACCCTCAGGGATCCTTTTCCAGGTTGCAGAAACTTGTGCCATGGGCCAAATAAGTGTTCAATTTCATAGTATTGTCATTAAACTCTGTTCGCTTTGTCCATTTTCTTACACTCAGCATGTTCTCAATCAAAGCCTTGATTGAGTCATGATGATGTAAACACATCTGGCAAAACTGTTACAAAGTGTTATACATAATGAAAGAGAAAGTTCTGAATGGAATGCTGTGTGCAAGGCTAATTTTTTTTTTTCCTTTAAACTAGTAGACTGTAATGGTTTATGTACAGAAGAAAAGCTCTCTTCCTTCTGAGAGGACAATGCTTTCTGGAAAGTCAATAGTGTAACACAAATCTATTACTACATATGTTTACATACCACATGATCATAGAATCATTATATGCATTAGGCTTAGGAAAGGACATTAAAGAACATCCTATTCCAATTCTCCTGCTGTGGGCAGGGTTTCCCCCCACTAGATCAGGCTGCCCAAGGCTCCATCTGGCCTGGTTTTAAACGCCTTCAGGGATGGAGCATTCACAACTTCACTCAGCAGCCAGTTCCAATGCCTCACAACTATCTGTGTAGTTTTATTTTTTTTCCTAACAATTAACCTAAATTTTCTCTCTTTTAGTTTAAAACTATTTCCCCAAACCCTATCAGTATTAGATAGTGTAAAAAGTCTGCCATTTTCCTGCTTGTGAGATCCCCTTAAATATTGTAAAACTGTGATGAGGTTTCCACAGCCTTCTCCAAGCAAAACAAGCCCAACTCCCTCAACTTTTCTTTGTATGAGAAATACTCCAGCCCTCTGATCCTCCTCATGTATGAACAATCTTGAGAGAAAACAGGAAAAATACCATTAAAAAAAACCAAATAAGCAATTAAAAAAGCAAAAACAAACAAACATCAAATTCTGTGGCATTGTTTTTTTTTTAAGATGAAGAGTTTCGTTTTTGGACTATCACAACCAGCCACTGGGATCAGCCAGAGGGGAGCTTGGGTGATAAAGACTAGAACCATGTTATTGATCAGGATTTGCTTTTTGATGATAGGTATGGTTCTAGTAAGATATACTATAAAGCAGGTACTTTCCTCCCTTGGAGAAATTTCTGGGGCACAGCAGGTAATGCACAAAAAACTAATCAAGAATAAACAACTAAAAGATTTGCAAAGACAATAACATGGTAAAAAAGAAAAAGGGGAATTGAGATGAAAGAAAAAAGGATAAAATGTCCTAATAAAATAAGATCAGAAAAAAGGAACTAGTTAAACAAACTTATCTTGCAGGTAATTGGCAAGAGATGATAGTTTAGAACCTGAAAATAAATCTTGTTTCCTTAACAGACCAAAGAGAACTGGACTTTGTCAAACAAGATACAAAGATAGTTCTATTTGGGCAAAACAACAAACTCTGAACCCAGATTAGAAAGTATGTATATAAAAAGGAAACTACAGAGGGGCAGGAGGAAAGATGAGCTTGTGATAGGCAAACTGAGAAGAATGTAAACTGAAATGGAAAAGGCCTCACTTCCAGTTAGGCAATAGGGAATGTAAGCAGTTGTATCTTTCCAGTAAGGTGTGCCTTCCTGTAGGTCACCTGCTCTTGCAAAAGCATAAAATAAATTGTGATGCATAGCAAATTCTGCCTGAGTCTGAGATTGGACACAAGCATTTCTCACATTCAGTCAGTTCTTAACCTCAGTCTTCACTGTCAGTCAGACATCCCATGCTTCTCACATCCCTGAAACTATAGATGGGGGTGAGGTGAGAAACATTCGTCCCACATTAAGACTGGATCGAGTCTGAGACCTCTGAGGCTAAATGTGGATGAGTCCATGGGACTGGAAGACATGTAACTAAGTGTCCTGAAAGAACTGGCTGATGTGGTTGCCAACGTACTTTCCAACATATTTGAAAAGTCGTGGCTTTCAGGTGAAGTCCTTAGTGACTGCAAAAAGAAAATATCACTCTCATTTTTAAGAAAAGGAGAAAAGAAACCCTGGGGAGATCCAGGGTGGCGAGCCTTATGCCTGTGCCTGGGAATATTATGAAGCAGATCATTCTGGAATTTATACTAAAGCACTTGCAGGATGAAGAGGTGATCTGAGACAGCTAACATGGCCTCACCAAGAGTAGATCATGCCTGACTAATCAAATGACCTTCTGTGATGGAGTGACATGTTCGATGGACAAAGGAAGGGCAAATGATATTGTCTGCCTGGACTTGTGAAAGGTATTTGACATGGTCCTACATCCTTATCTCTAAATTGAAGAGATATAGATTTGAAGGCTGGACTACTCAGGGGATAAAGAATTGGTTGGATGGTCATAGTCAGAGAGTTCTTGTCAACAGATCTATGCTCAGGTGGGGACCAGATATGAGTGGTGTCCCTCAAGGATCCAGGATTCTTTGACATCTATATCAGTGACATAGACTGTGGGATCAAGTGTACACTAAGCAAGATGCGGACAACACAGGCTAAGTGATGCAGCTGACACATTAGGAAGGGATACCATCCAGGGGGATCTGGACAGGCTTCAGAAGAGGGCCTATGGGAACATTACAAAGTTCAACAAGGCTACACACAAGGTTTTGCACATGGGTTGGAGCAATCCCAGATATGTGTACAGACTTGGAGAAGAGCTCATTGAGAGCAGCCCTGCAGAGAAGGACTTGGGAGTCTTGTAAGATGAAAAATTCAAAATGAGGCAGCAGTGTACACTTGCATCCCAGAAGGGCAGCTGTATCCTGGGCTTCATCAATAGAGGTGTCGCCAGTAGGGTGAGGGAGGTGAATTTCTCCTAGTGAGGCCCCATGTAGAGTACTGCAAGCAGGTCTGGGGCTCCCAGCACAAGAAAGATTTGAAGCTTCTGTATTGAGTCCAGATGAGGGCCTTGAAGATGATCAGAGGAGTCTAGCACTCCTCCTGTGAAGAAAGCTTGAAGGACTTTGTCTTGGTCAGACTGGAGAAGTGTCCAGAAGATCTCATTGCAGCTTTGTAGTACATGAATGGATCTTAAAATCAGAAAAGATAACGACATTTTACATGGTCTTATAGTGATAAATGAGGGGAAATGTCTTGAAACTAAATTTAGGTTAGATGTTATAAAGAAATGTTATACTCAGAGGGTGGCATGGCAATGAAACAGGTTTCCCAGAGAAGTTATGGATAATCCATACCTAGATTTATTTAAAGTCAGTTTGGATGGAGTTCTGAGTGGCAACCCTGTTTATAGCAGTGTGGTGGGAACGTCAAGGCTCTTTCCAACATAAGTCATTTTAAGATTCTATGATTCTTTTAGAATTCCTTATATACCATTGCTAGAGGCATTTAGAGTAGATATTAAAGTGCAGGGGGTTTTACAAAGACACACTGCTGTAGGTAAAAATTCTTACAATTGCTTTAAACATGACTGCTCACAACCAGAATTTTTTAAAAATAAGAGAAAGGCAACAAGAAAAAGATGTTTCTGTAAAATAGAAAATCTGAAGCTAGAAAAATTTTATTACCATCATTGCCTATAATTAAAAAGGTTATTTTTTTAAGACATAAATATTGAATGCAATTCTTCTGTGAGTAATTTATTTGAGCAGTTTTAAGTCATTTTTAGCAAAAATGCTTTTCTCTCAGTTTCATTCTAAGAAGAAAGAAGGAAAGATAAAGATTTTTTCTTTATTAACTCTGCCATAATCAAACGGAAAAGAGTAGATTTTCACACTGGCTTTTTTATTTTTTAAATTGTGTTTAACAGTCAAATTGATAAGTTAATTCTCAGTGAGTTATTCTCTTAATATTCTCTCAGACTGAGTAAAAGAAAAATATATGAATACAAACAGTATTTCTCTTTCCAGCAATGTCTACACAGTATTTTTTCTCACATTTTTTTGTGTATGTGTATGTGAGTTTTAGAGACTAATGCATACCACTTCAGTCCAAAGTG
This sequence comes from Cyrtonyx montezumae, assembly GCF_038088225.1. Classification (NCBI taxonomy): domain Eukaryota; kingdom Metazoa; phylum Chordata; class Aves; order Galliformes; family Odontophoridae; genus Cyrtonyx; species Cyrtonyx montezumae. Next base: position 1,056,987 of record NW_027072033.1, read on the forward strand.
TTACTTTGGTACTGAGTGGTACTCAAGAATTTTTAAATTCTTAAAATTCATGAAAGCAACTACTCCCACTGCTTTCTGATCAGCATTTTCACTGTTACCCAAATGCCCTCATTTAATATTAGCTAATCTAGTTACAAGGTTCTTACACCTTTCCCCAGCATCCAAGATCTCATAAGAGAAGTCTAAACTAAGCCATTTCTAAAATATTTTGGAATATAACATATTTTTCATCAGTTTTCTATTTGTCTCTTTGAGATGGAATTGAAAAACAGATGACTTCTGCAAGCAAAGTTAGAAGCAAACTTGGGAAAATAAGAGAGGAATTTAGAGGATTGCTGCTACTGAAGTAATGATACCCTTCCACTGCCCTCTTTCATCTAGACTTTGATCTCATGTGAATTCCCTTAACTATCATTTGTTTGACTGACCAGAGGAAACTGATGCTTTCACTGATCCACAAGTAAGACACTGAGGCCCTGGAACATGTCCAGAGAAGGGTAATAAAACTAGCGATGGGTCTGGAGCACAAGTCTTACAAGGAGTGGCTGAGGGAGCTGAGATTGTTTAGTTTGGAGAAGAGGAGGCTCAGAGGAGACCTCACTGTACTCTACAGCTTCCTGAAGGGTGATGAGGAGGTGTCATGGTTTTATGATTTTTGGTACTGGTATTCCACATCATAACATCATGTAGTGCATTTGGAGTTAAAGAGTTAATGCTTCAGCTCCATGGATCATCAATAGTTCCAGGTATACCTGCCTCAGAAGTGTTATGGTTTTGTGATTTTTGTCCCGCAAACCGTTGACAAGAAGAGAAACAGAACTACATTCCCCAGAGGACTTTGTGATGCTTTGCGTTCTTACGTGTTTCCACTCAGAGGGAAAGATAAAAACTGTCTGCGGTCACGAGGCGCTCTCTTTCCTTTGGGATCTACTCAGCAGTGGGTGTTCGCTGCCATCCGCCTTCAGCGTTAGCATAAGGCCTTTGGTTTATTGGACACTCTCTCTTGCTCATTTTATTTGATTCATTAGCTTTAATTACAATTATATTGTATTATATTGCTTTCTGATATCTTACTTTGCTTTCTGATATCTTACTTGTTAAAATAGCTTTACTCCTCAGATCGTTGCCACTGTTTTGTTTCTAGGCCCATCTCCCTTTTTCCTTTTGTCTTTCCCCCTTCCCCTTTCCTGAGGCATGGGTCTATGGGTCCCCTGCACCAATTGTCACGGAACCGGGCTGAACTTGCCCAAAAACCGTTGACAGGAGGGGATTGGGCTCTTCTCTCAGGCAACAAACAGGACTTGAAGAAATGGCCACAAGTTATACCAGAAGAGGTTTAGATTGGTCATAAGGAAAAACTTTTTCTCTCAGAGAGTGGTCAGGAAATGGAATGGCCTGCCCAAGGAGGCAGTGGAATTGCTGTCCATGGCAGTGTTCAAGAGGCATCTGGATGAGGAGCTTCAGCATATGGTTTAGTAGCTTGTGGTAGCAGTGGTAATGAGTGGATGGTTAGACTAGATGATCTTGTAAGTCCTTTCCAACCTTGCGGTTCTATGATTCTATGGTTGTGATTCCCATGATGCAAGCTGAATCTTGGGCTCAGATAGTTCCATAGGAAATGTCTATCTTTCTAACATATCTTCTGTATATGACTTTCATAAGTTTTTACACAGTTGTCTCAGCTGTAGAATTCTTATGTATTGGTTGTTTTCATTTTGTATTTTTAAGAAATATTTAGAGTATTACATTTGAGAACAAATTTGGCCATTGACACAAGAATTCTTCCCTCCTCTCCCCTCCCTTCCTCCTTACTTTCCATAATCTCCTATCAATTTTTTCTCTCTGTGCTTAGATTAATGTGAATGTCCTACTTTCATAGAATCATAGAATTATAGGGGTTGGAAGGGACCTTAAGAGATCATCGAGTTCAACCTCCCTGCCAAAGCAGGTTCCCTATACCAGGTCACACAGGTAGGCATCCAGGCGAGTCTTGAATATCTCCAGAGAAGAAGATTCCACAACCCCCCTGGGCAGCTTGTGCCAGTGCTCCGTCACCCTCACCGTAAAGAAGTTCTTGCGCACATTCGTGCAGAACCTCCTGTGCTGCAGTTTCTGTCCGTTCCCCCTTGTCCTGTCTCCACACACTGCTGAAAAGAATCTGGCCTCGTCACTTTGTCCCCCACACCTCAGATATTTATAAAGCTGGATCAGGTCCCCTCTCAGTCTTCTTTCCCCAAAGCTAAAGAGATCCAGTTCACTTAGTCTTTCTTCATAAGGGAGATCCTCCAGGCCCTTCACCATCTTTGTGGCCCTCTGCTGGACTCTTTCCAAGAGATCCCTGTCTTTTTTATACTGAGGAGCCCAGAACTGGACACAGTACTCCTGATGAGGCTTCACTAGGGCAGAGTAGAGGGGGAGGATCACCTCCCTTGACCTGCTGGCCACGCCCTTTTTAATGCATCCCAGAATGCCATTGGCCATCCTGGCCACAAGAGCACACTGCTGGCTCATGGTCAATATGTCGTCCACCAGGATACGCAGGTCCCCCTCTACAGAGCTCCTGTCCAGAAGCTCATCCCCCAGCCTGTACTGGTGCATGCAATTATTCCTCCCTAGGTGCAAGGCTCTACACTTGCTTTTGTAAATTTCATCTGGTTTCTGACTGCCCAGCTCTCCAGCCTGTCCAGGTCTTGCTGAATGGCAGCACAGCCTTCAGGCGTGTCAGCCAACCCTCCCAACTTTGTATCACCAGCAAACTTGCTGAGGGTGGCCACTATCCCCTCATCCAGGTCACTGATGAAGATGCTGAACAAGACTGGACCCAGCACAGACCCCTGGGGGACTCGGCTGCTTACAGGCCTCCAACCGGACTCTGCACCGCAATGACAACACTCTGCGCTTTGCCAGTCAGCCAGTTCTCAACCCACTTCACTGTGCACTTGTCTATCCCACACATCCTTAGCTTTGTTATAGGGATGTCATCGGGGACAGTGTCAAATGCCTTGCTGAAATCAAGGTAGACTACATCCACCACCCTCCCCCATTCACCCAGCCAGTGACAGCATCATGGAAGTCCACCAGGTTGGTCAAGCATGACCTCCCCTTGGTGAACCCGTGCTGGCTACTCCTGATGACCTCCTTTTCTTCTAATTGTCTGTAGATGGCATCCAGAACAAGTTTTTCCATCACCTTTCCAGGGACAGAGATCCATCTGACTAGCCTATTATTACCAGGATCTTCCTTCTTTCCCTTTCTGAAGACCAGAGTGACATTGGCTATCTGCCAATCATCAGGCAGATCCCCCATTCTCTAATACCTCTCAAAGATGATAATGAGCAGTTCAGCAGTCACCTCTGTCAGCTCACCCAGAACCCGTGGATGCACGCTATCGGATCCCATTGATTTATGAACATTAGCATTGCCTAGGTGCTCATGGACCACCTCTTCCCTGACTGAAGGAAATTCTCCCATTCCCCAGACCCTCTCACTAACCTCCAGGGTCTGGTATTCCTGAGAGAGAGCTTTTTCACTGAAGACAGAAGCAAAGAAGGAGTTCAGTATCTCTGCCTTCTTAGCATCCCTGGTTACCAGAAAACCCCCCTCACCTAGTAGGCGGCCCACAACCTTCCTTTTACTGTTAACGTACTCAAAAAAGCCTTTTTTATTATCTTTTATCACTTTTGCCAAATTCAATTCCAGTTGTGCTTTAGCCTTCCTCATTGCATCCCTGCAGGCCCTGACAACCTTTCTACATTCTTCCCAAGTGGTCAGACTCTTTTTCCACATTTCATGGACCTTCTTCTTCCCTTTGAGTTTGTGCATGAGCTCCTTGCTCATCCACGCAGGTTTCCTGCCATCCTTTCCTGATTTCTTGTTCAAAAGGATGCAGTGATCCTGAGCTTGGAAAAAGAGCTGTTTAAATGCTGACCAGCTCTCACAGGCCCCCTTACCTTCTAGCACCCTAGCCCATGGGTTAGCTCCAAGTAGGTCCTGAAAGTGATCTAAGTTGGCTCTCCTTAAGTCCAGAGTAGCAATCCTACTTTTTGCTTTGCTCCTACCACTCAGGATCTTGAACTCCACCAACTCATGATCACTACAACCCAAGCTGCCCCCAACCTTTACTTCCTTAACAAGTCCTTCCTTGTTAGTGAGAATAAGGTCCAGTAACACCCCTTCCCATGTCACTTCCTCTACTATCTGCATCAGAAAGTTGTCTTCAACACATTGCAAGAACTGTCTGGACCGTGCATGCTTGGCCAAGTTGCTCATCCAGAAAATATCTGGATAATTGAAGTCCCCCATAAGCACCAGCACCTGTAAACGTGACGTTACTTCTAATTGCTTATGGAAGGCCTCATCTACCTCCTTTTCTTGACCAGGGGGCCTGTAGTACACACCCACAACTGTGTCACCCTTACCAGCCTGCCCCTTGATTCTCACCCACAAGCTCTCTACTGCTACATCACTCTCCCCCAAGTGGAGTTCAATACATTCTAACTGCTCTCTCACATAAAGAGCAACTCCACCACCTCATCTTGCCAGCCAATCTTTCCTAAAAAGCACATAGCCCTCCATGCTGACATTCCAGTCATGAGAGCTGTGCCACCACATCTCCATGATCGGAATGAGATCATGGCCTTGAGACCTCATGCAGATCTCCAGCTCTTCCTGTTTATTTCCCATGCTGCGCGCATTAGTGTACAGACACTTAAGGGAAGCAGCATCCCCCCGCCTCTCACCATGCCTAGGAACTACACTCTTTTCACCCGCAAGCTCTGTTTCGAGCCTTGAACTACTCCCTCGGCCCCAGTGGCCCTCATTTTGTCCCCTTCCCTCTTCATACCTAGTTTAAAGACCTGTCAATAAGTCCTGCCAGTTCCTCGTCTAGAATCCTCCTACTCTTCAGAGACAGGCTGCTTCCACCTGCAGCCATCATGCCAGGTGCCGAGTAGATTGCCCCATGGTCAAAAAAAAAAAAAAAAAAAAACAATTCCTAAGTTTGCACCAGCTCTTAAGCCATTTATTTAAGAGGTGGGCTTTTTGGATCCTCCCAGTATCCTTCCCTGCCACTGAAGGTATAGAAGAAAAAATCACCAGCACACCTGTTCCTTCAACTACCTGCCCCAGCCTCCTGAAGTCATTCTTGATAGTCTTCAGACTTTTCTCAGCGACTTCATCACTGCCAGCCTGAACTATCAATAGTGGGTAGTAATCAGTAATCACAATTTTGTCATTATCTGTTAGATCACAGGAACTCTTGTTGATATAATCATACATACAAAAAAAAAAGAGGAAATGTGTTCATCAGAAAAAGATTATCCTTAGTATTATGTGGTGAGAAAGGAAAAGACAAGATTTAACAAGAGCAAGTGCAGTCTTGAGCCTAGCAGGAAGTAACTGCATGCACCAGTACAGGCTGGGGGATGACTTGCTGTAGAGGAGCTCCAAGGAAAGGAGCCTGAGTGTCCTGATGGACGACAAGTTAGCCATGAGCCAGTAATGTCCATTGGTGGCAAAGAAGGCCAATGACATCTTGGGATGCATTAAGAAGAGTGTGTCCAGCAGGTCGAGGGAGGTGATCCTCCCCCTCTCCTCTGCCCTGGTGAGGCCTCATCAGGATACTGTGTCCAGTTCTGGGCTCCTCAGTATAAAAAAGACAGGGATCTCTTGGAAAGAGTCCAGCAGAGGACAACAAAGATGATAAAGGATGTGGAACATCTCTCTTAAGAGAAAAGGCTGAAAGACCTGATTTTGTTCAGCCTTGTAAAAAAGATGACTCTGAGGGGATCTGATCCACATCTATAAATACCTGAGGAGCAGGAGGCAAGGAGATGAGGCTGGACTCTTCTCAGCAATGTGTGGCAACAGGACAAGGGGAAATAGCCACAATAGGAAGTTCTGCACAAATGTGCATAAGAACTTCTTCACAGTAAGGCTGATGGAGCACTGGAACAGGCTGCCCAGAAAGGTTGTGGGGTCTCATTCTCTGGAGTCATTCAAGATCTGCCTGGACACCTACCCATGCAACCTGGTCTAGGGAGCCTGCTTTGGCAGAGGGTTTGGACGACATGATCTCTAGAGGTCCCTTCCAACCCTTGAAGTTTGTAATTCTGTGAACTGCATTTTTTTTTCTGTTAAAATAAAAGTAACAAATTTGGCAAAATAGTTTCAAGAGATTACCCTGATTCTCAAGAACAACATAGACCTACAACAAAAAATATCAGCCAGGGTTTTCACATTTGAAAGCTACTGATACCTCCACATCAATGACATAAGAATTCAGGTCTCAAAGAGAGTTTTCTATACTGGGGATTCAAGATGTAACAAAAGAAAAAAAAACAAAACTAGGATTCTACCTTCCAGATTCTGGAAACTTATGAAGATGGTCACATTAAGCAAAAATCACTTGTGATCTGCACTTCTCAGTCTTGCAAGCAGATATTTAACAGTTATAGGGCTGTTAGAGGTTTTCAGAGATGATACTCTGCGTATGTTTTAATTTGAGCATTTGAGGTTTCACATGCATAAAAAAGCAAATTTGAACGCAACTTTTTTTTTTCAGACAGTACACAAGATGTGAAATAATTCCACTGATAATTTAATCTCATTAGAATTAAATTTTAAGAATCTTCCAGAATCCTACTGGTTAGAACACTGAGTGATTGACCTTGCAAACAATTTTATTTTTCATTCCCAAATGAGGTTCATGAGTTTCATAGAACAATTTCAAATCTAATATCTAAAAAGAAGGAATAATTTATGAAGCTAGCAGAGAACATCTGTGTTATCATCCAGTAGCTTAGAGCAACAGTAAGAAAAAGATAAGTTTTTTTAAACAAAGAAGATATTGGCATCTTTATATCCTTAAAGCTATTATGAAATAGTCAGCCTTCAGAAATATAAAAAATATGAATACCAAAACACAATAGTTGTAATGCCACTGTAAATATTTCTTCACATTCACTTGATTGTGCTTTAAAAATAATTAAAATATTACATATTTTAAAATTACATATAAAGCTAAAGCAGACTTTACATGAGCTTTTTTCAGCATTAATAATTAGATTTTATGTATTCAAAATTTTTAGTTTCATTAATGAAAATGTAATGGACAAGGTGCATTTCATGGTAAGCTTTCTAGGCTACAACATTTAAATATCTACTGTATATAAATAGATCCAAGGCTGAGCTATTCAGCTACATGGTGGATATGACAGTAAATTATCTAGAGACTGTAGTGATTATCATTGAAGTTGATGATGGTGAATAGTTGCTTCTTATCCTCTTTAGTCTTATAAAAAAACCCAAAAAATAGTAGGGTGCAACAGGTGTGCTCATTGAGATTGTGTCTCAATATTTGCCAAAGTGGTTATATTAGCACTGTGATCAGCTGCTTGCCTCCTCTGCAGCACAATATACATATATTTTATAAACCAAGAATATGACCCTCTTTTTTCTTAATTGCAATACTGTTGTCTCAGATTAAAAATCCCTCAGAATCATGATAACTACAAGGAGGCTTCTCCAAACTTTGTTATCAAAATGACATGTTTCATCCTTCTCCCATAATACACAGATAAGACTACTGTGCTATATAACAGATTGTTTGAGAGTACTCTTGAATACTCTGGCCAGCATCCTACATATGTACTAACCCTCTGTCATCCATTTTTGCAGTCTGATGTTGAACACCAGCAGAACCCCCTGTGTTTGACCGAATTAATGATTCCAGGAAATGCCTTATTTTCACATTAATAGGCAAGGTCAGATACAGTAGAATGGATCTCTCAGACAGATTTTTGCTTCTGGTGAGGGAGTACTTAAAAAGTACAATTAAGAAGAAAAGAATGGCCTTTTTCACTGGGGCATATATTCAATTCTCCCTTCCAAAACAGTATTTATTCTACAGAGATTTTAGCTGACAGACTGAGAAAGCTCATCTCAGCCTTGAGTGGATGCCTGGGTTAATGTTTTTTCCATAAATGAAACAAAAGAAAAGAAAATAGAAATATATAAGTGCAATGAAGTTAATCGGTGACATATCATCACTTCTATTGTTTTTGAATATTAGAATTATATTGAAATTATTCAACATATTTAACTCACAGTCCACTTACAGCTTTTCTTTTTATTACTATTTTTTTATTTATCCACATATACCATGGGTTTTTTAGCTAGTCCTGGAATCAAGAGTCACAGAGACTCTCCCTTGAAACACACCATATAATACTAAGGATAATCTTTTTCCAATTAACACATTTCCTCTTCTGTAGTATGTGTGATTCTATCAACAATAGTGTCACGGTTTTATGATTTTTGTTACTAGTATTCCATATCATGATATCATGTGAGGCAATGGGATTTAAAGAATTATTGCTCTAAGTCCATGAACTGCTGAATTTCAAGGTACCTCACTCTCAGAAGAGAAGAACAACTACATACCCCAGAGGGCTTTATGTTCCCGTTTTCCACCCAGAGGGAAAGATAAAACTGCACAGAAGTTTCAAAGACTTCCTCTTTTGCTATTCATCTCAACAGTGGAGGTTCCCTAGCCATCTCGCTTTCAGCTTTGGTGTAAGGCTTTCAGTTTTGAACGCTCATTTTATTAGATTTATTAGCTTCAGTTCCAATTACATTGTGTTATTTTGCATTCTGATATCTTTTTTAGAAAATTAGTTTTCCTCATCAGATCACTGCCTCTGTTTTGTTTTTATGTCTGTCTCCCTGTCCTCTCCTTTTTCTCCCTTCCACTTTCCTGGGGCATGGGTCAATGGCACCCCTGCCATATTAGTCAAGGAACTGAACTGAACCGGTCCATAAACCATTGACATTTTTGGTGGAGAATGTGGGCATAGGCTGCTTTGTTTGGAAAGAAAGACATACTTTTAGAATGGATCTCTATACTCAGAGAGCATCATTAGAAAACTTATCTGCACTGTAGGTGCTATACTAAAAACACAGTCTTGAAGTCCAGGAGGACTTCCAGTATTCTGAAATATTTGTAAACCTTTTGGGTACTGCCAGCTTGCTTTGGTAAAGAAAAAGAAAAAAGTGAGAAAAAAAAATGCTCTCTCTCATAAAATTGCTCTTCAGTGGGTTGCATTCCATCATTTTCTTCTCTTTTAATGTTTGGAGCATACTGGACTTAGTTAAGTTTGCCACTTTGACCTATGGAGCTATAGATTTATATGATAAATTCAGGGCACTGATGGAGACACCTGCCTGGTACCGACATACAATGTTTTATAATTTGAACATTGACAGTTACATCCCAGAGGGAGTAACTAATTTTACAAACAACTCTATGTTTAAACCACTTCCCAGGTTCTCCTCTCAGTCCCTTATGTGTTTTTGGAATGCCAAATTAGTGATCATATTATTAATCTCTCTGACTATACTCCTCTTCATTTACATTACCTGGAGGAAGCCTTCCCCAAGGAGCCAGGGTTGGTGCAGTTTAGGTAGATATGAGGAGGTAGGACTTATTTGGCTTGGCTTATGCTTACTAAGCTCTATATAATATTATTTTTCAGAGAAGGAGTTTCCAAACTGAGATTTGACACAAAATGAGAAGTCCCCAAGTTGAGCCTGATCCATCATCGAAGGCACCAGTATAATTATCAGTTGCCCCTACAGAAGGACAGAAATGGAAACACGTGTCATAGCACCTAGAACAGGAAGAAGTGGAGAAAGTAGAGGAAGACCTAGGTGAGGGGCTCTCCTGAAAACCACTGTCATTGAGAAAGGCAACAGAACAAAACTAATAGACAAGAAGATGAGATTGAGGAGGAGAAAGACACTGTAACTACTACTCATCATCCTCTGAAAATGTCTGAAATTCAAGGCTCAAGAAAAGAGTTTGCATAGCATCCAAATGAGACTATTGCCACCTGGTTATTCCAGTGTTGGGACACTGGAGCCAATAGCGTGTTTTTGGATGGTAAGAAAGCTCACAAATTAGGAAACATTGCCAGAGATTCAGCCATTGACAAAGGAATTAGTAGATGCCTGGATGGAGTCACCACCCTCTGAGAATGAATATTATTAGCCGTAAGAAAAAAGATATTCCTTCATAAATGATCTGGACTCTGAGATGAAAAGGTGGAGCACTGTTGAAAAAGGTATCCAGTATCTGAGGGAAACAACTGTGGTGGAAATGTTGCATGACCCCATGTTTTTTCATAACAACCTATGCCAATACTGTGATCTGAAAGAGTTAGGAGTACAACAGATATATGGCAGAAACTCACAAGAACAGCGCCAGAAAAGTATGCTGGTACATTAGCAGCAATGTTTGAATGATACAAGGACCAACAGAGAAGACCCCTAATGTTTGAACTGATTATTATGCTTCAAAACATTAAACAACAATTATCTTCATCTCATTCTTCTATTTCAGCCATGACAAAAGTAGCAGAAAGTCTAGATAGAATGGAGAAGAATCAGGATAGGTAGAATGGTATGCTGTCTCTACTGATTAATAGGGATGAACCTGTGGCAGTATCAGATAATGATCAGAATTAATAAGACGGCCAGATGGAGGGGCTGATCAAATTGCCTTCTTTCCGATGTGCATCATCCAATATCTCAGCTATTAAAAGAAGCCATCTTCCTGCTCAAGCAAATGAAAGTAGTAAGATTATATCATGTGCTGCCTTGGAGGATTTACTTACATGAGAATGGAGAAGACATGAAGAAACGACATAAGAAAACCCACTCCTGAACTTTAAGCTTGGGTGAGAGATTAACCAGACAGATTAACAAATTGCTCCAGTTACTGCAGGTAACCAATAGAGGATCCCTGCCCACAATCAGGGGGGGGGAAGGGAAAACAGAGACAGAAAGAGTCTATTGGACTGTGTGGATTCGATGGCCTGGCACATTAGAGCAACAGAAATATAAAGCACTGGTGGACACTGGCGCATAGTGCACACTAAAGCCCTCAAGTAATGAAGGGACAGAATCAGTTTATATTTCTGGAGTGACTGGGAGCTCTCAAGAATTGACTGTCATGGAGGCAGAAATATGCCTCACTGGTAAAGACTGGCAAAAACATCCTATTGTGACTGGCCCAGGGGCTCCTTGTATACTTGGTATTTATTACCTCAGAAGGGATCATTTCAAGGAACCCAAGGGTTATCAGTGGGCTTTTGGAATAGCTGCTGTAGGCACAGATGATATTAAGCAGCTGTCTTTTTTACCTGGCCTGTCAGACAATCAGTCTGTTGTGCAGTTGCTATGAGTGGAAGAGCAACAGGTACCAATTCCTACAAAAATGGTAGGCAGATGGCAGTACCACACTAGCAGGGATTCCTTGCTCCCTGTTCATAAGTTGATTCATCAACTATAAAGCGAGGGAGTGATCAGCAAAACTCACTCACCTTTTAACAGTGCCATATGGCCAGCGCATAAAGCTAGTGGAGACCGGAGGCTAATGGTAGAATATCACAGCCTGAATGAAGTCACACCTGCACTGAGTGCAGCTGTACCGGACACGCTAGAACTTCAGCATGAACTGGAGTCAAAAGCAGCCAAGTGGTATGCCACCACTGACACTGACAAAACTTCCATTCCTTAGACCTCAGAATGTAGGCCACAGTTTACTTTCACCTGGAAGGGCCTTCAGTATATCTGGAATCGTTTGCCTCGGGGGTGGAACGCAGCTCAACTATTTGCCATGAGTTGATCCAAGCTGCACTGGAACAGGGTGGTACTCCTAAGCATCTCCAGTATATGGGCAATATTGTTGTGTGTGGCAATTCAGCAGAGGAAGTTTTCAAGAAGAGAGAGTAAATAATCCAAATTCTTCAGTAAGCTGATTTCACTATTAAGCGAAGCAAAGTGAAAGGACCAACACAGGAAATCCAGATTCTAGATATAAAGTGGCAAGATGGGCATCATCATATCCCAGGAAATGTGGTCAACAAGGTCACTACCATGTCTCCACCCACTAGTACGACAGAGACACGATCTTTTCTAGGCACAGTGGGCTTTTGGAGAATGCATATTCCAAACTATAGCCTCATTGTTAGCTCTCTTTATCAGGCAATGCAGAAAAAGATATGATTTTGCATGGGACCCTGAGCAGCAGCAGGCTTTTGAGCAAATTAAACAGGAGATAGAAGGGAGATACAAAAAATACTCATGTCCATGAGTATGAGTCAATGGTTTTTTTGTGTGCTGAAACTATTAAGTGACATTTGAATAGTCTTAATCAAGTTGTATATAAACCATTGTCTGAGAAAAAACTGATCCTGGTACATAGCAGATTCTGTCAGATTGTTCACGACAGTCAATACAGTTATAGCACATCTCATTACTTAATGTTACTATTTTGGTAATTTATTGTTGTGATTTTACCAGCAGATAGCTATGAATTACACAGTCATTTATTCACTTCTCCCTGGGAGATAAGGAAGAGAACTGGCAAAATAAGTGTAGATTTCATAGGCTGAAATCAAAACAGAAAAAGGAAACAAATAATAATAATGATAATTTATGTACGTAAGTACATACATATGTTTACACAACAAGTGATACACAACACAATTGCTCACTACCTCCCAATCACTGGCTAGACAGTACTCAAGTAGCATTTGCCTCCTCAGTAGCTTCCACAGAGTTTTGCAGTTTTGCATCATGTGACAACACTGTATGAAATATCTCTTTGTCCACATCAGGTCACTTGTTCCAGTTCTGTCTACCCCCAGATCTTTATGTTGTAGGCCAGACCCTTCACTGTCAGGATGGTAGAAGAAGCTGAAATGTCATTGGCTCTGTATAGCACTACTCTGCGACAAATAAAATACCAGTGTGCTAACAATTTTTTTTCTTTTTTTTATCTTCTAAAGCCAAAACACAGCATTGCAGCTTCATGAAAGGCAGACACTGCTTAACCAACCTCATCTCCTTTGACCAGATAATCCAACTAGTGGATGAGGGAAAGAATGTGGATGTAAACTACCTTGACTTTAATAAAGCCTTTGACACTCTCTTCCACAGCATTCTCCTGGAGAAGCTGTTTTTTAACTATCAGAAGGGAGATTCAGTTTAGATGTCAGGGGGAATTTTTTTACTGAGAGAGTAGTGAGGTGCCGCAGTTAGGAAACTGGTTGTAATAGTTACATTCTACATTATTCAGGAAATTTTTAAAGCATTAAAAACTCTCTGATTTAGCTCTGATAGACATTAATATCTTTAAATCACATCTATTTAATTTTCCCATAGTTATAAAAAGCTCCTGGCACAGGTACTATGCTTAAGGGAATTGACTTCCTTCTGTCTCAAAGAGCACAAGGTGTTAGACAGGACCACATCTAGAACACATCTATCATGTCTACCCAGGACAGAAGAAATGCCATCCAAAGAGACCCCAACAAGCTTGACATGTGGGCCCATGTGAACCTAATGAGGCTAAGTGCAAGGTGCTGCACTTGGACTTGGGAATTCCCAGATACAAGTACAGACTGAGAGAAGAACTTACTGAGAGCAGCCTGCAGAGAAGGATTTGGTATTCTGGTGTATAAAGAGCTTGACATGAACTAACGGTGCTAAAAACTGAAATTTAAAAAAACCCTGCAGACCTGATAAACATGAACAGAACCATAAAGCCTTCTTCAAACAAGGGAAATTGAGCTTTTATGCATATCTAAAGCTTTGTAGGTGTGAATGCTAAACAGCAGCTGAACACTTAGAAGCCAAGGGGAATCAAATAAAGGTGACTCTAACCAGCTAGGAATTCAGAGCTAAACTAGCCCAACAGTGATTCATAGTTGAGTGCTGTGTTGCCAAGCAACTTAGAAACACAAGTGAAGTGGGGCCTGCAGTTCTATTTCCTCGTAGTGGGATGAGATTTTTTGAATGCAGAGTTCATTTAAATTGGGACTCATGGGGCAATACCAAGATGTCAGAGAAATTTCACTCCTCTTAATTTCCACCTTCTAGGCTTTATAAATTAAAATTAACAGGGGAAGAGTAGGGGAAGAAGGCAGTGGAGAACAAATTGAGAAGCATTCAGAAAAACCATCCTCATGTCTGAAAAGAAGAAAGATGATTAAATAGGTTCCTTTCTGTCCTTTATTATTTTATTTTTTAATATATATATAATTCTATACTCTAGAGAGAAAATGAGTACTTCTGTCTTCTAAATATTGAACATCTTCTTTAATATCAAAGTTCATGATCAGTTCAAATTTCTTACCCTTACTGCATTTCTTGTGTGTATTCATTGAGCAATTTATTTCACAGTTTGTGAGAGTTATTAACATTTGGATTTGCCTCCTAATTTTTTGAAAAAAAAAAAAAAGCAGTATAAGTATTAAAACATCTCAGCCTTAATAACTGACATAAGAAACATTTATATTCCCCACAGTCTGTTTGCGATTTCAACTTCATTTAATACAGGATTTCCCTTTAAATCTCTTCCAGTCAATAAATTAATGTTTTCACAATATATTTTCCATATATAATCAAATCTAATATATTAATTATCGAGAAAGAAAGTACATTGCAGGGTTTTGAGGTGGTATCTCCTGCAGGAATACAAGGAGATAGTAGAATCAATTGCACTATATTTAGTATGACAGCTGTTTCATTTGCTGCTGAAAGACCTTCATTTCCACTACAGCTACACAGCAGATGTTTATGAGAAATAAGGATGGTGGTAAATGTATTACTTGTTTCTATGGGTACCATAAGACCCAGATATTTTGATATTTCTATAGAATTCCTTGCTCAAATGACAAAATGGACTGAAAGTTGATAGCAGAGGAGATATCTAATAACGTTTTTAGAAATTCATTTTCTGATTTGTATAATGCAATTAATTTACTGAATGTTTTATTAAATTATTGTCTCTTACTGCAGAACTGTATTTTCTAGTGTCAGCACCTGGGATGTTAATTTCCTTGAAGGCAAAAGCTATAAAATTTTTCAAACACATACTTGACAATGGGTTTGCAATATTACAGACAGGAAGGAGGGCAGTTTGCCTTCCTGCAACACAGCTCACCTCTGTTCACTCACATTCAAGCCTTCTGAGCTCACTTTCTTCTATTACAGAATCCAGAATAGACTTTCCCTAGTCGGGCTTGAAAATGTTTCCCTCATTTTGATCAGCTGAGCTACACAGCAAGAGGAAAGAGGGAAGACTTGTAATTGAGATTTTCATAAAGGCTTGGATAGAACTCTCAGTTACTGGGATGATGTGTGTCACATTTGTTAATTATCTAAATACCCTTGCAGAGAAGGACAAGTTGTATCACCCACTGTAGATACAATACTCAACAATATGGCACAGGAAAAACTACAGGGAATGATGATTAAGCAAAATTCAATGGGAAGCTAAGAACACTATTAGTCCCCACTATCTAAAACACATTTCTTTTCCATGTTGAAAGGAATCACAATCCAGGTAGTAGTATTCAGTGAGAAGTAGATCTCAGTGTTCTCACAGATGCTCAAACAATCAGAGGTGTACAGAAGGCTGGTGTTAGGCAGCAGAGATTTCTGGCTGAAAGATTAGACATAACATTGTTTTGACTGCATATTTTGATAATTTTTCATCTTCAATCTTTCCATAGCATTAGCTTGTGTGAATGAATTCCCTATAAATATGAACATCACGTTCCATTTATACTTCCTTTCTTTCAAGAATGATAAATGTAATGTAGCAAGCACAGTGACAAGATAAAAATTATAGAATATCAGGCACTTAAAGTTTATTACTTTAAGTTGATTTTAATGTTAACTTTAAAGATATTGTGCAGGTGAAGGATTAATTTTCCAGAGCTGTTCTTAAGACCCGTCTTTACTACAAATAGGATTCAATACAGAATTAGCTTTCAGCTGATCCTCATGACAGTGTACATATAAGTAGTTAGGATGTAAAACATTTGAAAATCTCCAATTAGAAATGAAATAACATGTATATGAAATTAATAGGTTTTCTTCTGTTGAGTAAGATGAAGAAGAAAAAATAAAGGAATTTATTTTGCATGTAATCACATATCATGATTAGATGGTGAAGCCGAAACTGCAAAGTTGAATTCATACTTTGGAAGGGGATGGAAATATCAAAAAGTCTTCTAAACTGTCTTTTTTATTTTTTCAAGTTTCTTCTTCATGTTAATTTAACTCCTTACTATTTATAAAAGCTTTTCTTTCAGAGACAGGAAGATAATACGTTACAAGATAATTACATTGTTATGAAGTTTCATATGAACAGTTCACACATGCAGACCGATTATTTTTATACTTCTCTACTGGAATGAAGATGATATCGCTCTACCTTCTTCTGTGAAGAACTTACACATTGCCACATATTCTGAACTGAGGATTCACCAGGTGAAAGTGTATAAACTTTTTTGAGAAGACAAAGCAAAGACCAAAAAACAGAGTTGGTTTTCTTTATAGTATCTGGTATGATGCTGTTTTGGCTTCAGGAGAAAAACAATGTTGATAACATGGTGATGTGTCAGTTCTTGCTGAGCAGTACTGACCAGAACAATGACTACTCTGTCCAGGTAGCATTAACAAAAAAAAAAAAAAAAAAAAGGACTGCTCTGAAAGCAATAAGCAAGGCCTCCTATTTTATTATCTTGATCCATGACATTAGAGGCAGATGTCAGTGCTAGGGCAGTAGAAGTTGAACCTCCCTACCAAAATTCTGTTGAATTTTGTTGCTGTGGAACAGATGGCAGCAGAAAGACAGCCTGATAAAATGATGTCTGATATGGAAGGGTGTATAAAACAAAGGTGTATCACTGAATTCCTCCATGCATAAAAAAATTTAACCTACTGACATTTGCTGACACTTCCTGACCATTGATGGAGACTGAACAGTGGATTTGAGCACAGAGAGGAGGTGAGTGGTGAAACAATGTGAAATAGTGAGTCATCTCTATTGGTGCAGATTTTTACAAGTGTGGCATGTAGGCTCTTTTTCATCACCAGCAAAAATCCATGTTTAGTGGTGGTGACTATGTTGAAAAAATGATTATGTTCTGTTGCTGAGAATTTGCTTTATCCAGTAGTGTTATGGGGCTCTTTGCATCTGTTGTAGTTTCCACTACGACACTAATAGCAGGCGTTACTTTCAGAGCAACCTGTGAGCATATGAGAAAGTAGGAAGCAGAAGGAGGAGAAAACGAGAATATAAGCTGTAAAATACAAATTTGGAAAGGATTTTTTTTTCCCCCATGGGAACTAGAGACACACTCACATAAATGTACATGTAAAGTCCTGGAATTTATATAAGCAGATAAAGAGTTTGACACTTCCTGTAGATACCTAACAAGGGAACAAATTTGTTTGTTGAATCACAGTACGTATCATATACATGTAGATGTTTGCTCTCTAGCATGATGCTTAGCTAACTGAACAGACCAGAGGAAATTAATGAACTTGAAATGAGAAACTGGATGTTAAAATACAGCATGGTTGGAAGTGGAAAAAGCCATGAAAGTGCTAGCGGGAATATGTAGAATTCACAAGGAGAAGAAATGGCCAGACTTCACATATAAATATAGAAACTGCTATAGAGTTTCAGAGGAGCAAAGCCTTTCTAGGAAAATAACATCTAGGTGGCCATGTAAATTGTAGTTAATTTAGGTACAAATATTCTTAATGTACAAATGAAGCCAGCAGGGAAAAATAAATTAGATATAAGATGTTGATTTGAGAAGTGAAAAAGTTAAAGGTAGATTGTCAGAGACTTATGAATTGGAAAGTGGACTAGTGCGCAAGTCAAACAGGCCTGGGTCAGGCACCATAGACAGTTATGAGAATTTAAGAGCAAGATACTAAAAGTCTTCAAGTTGGACTAAACAGTGAGTAGAACAAGAAGTCGAAGATATACTGGGGAAACTGGTGGTCTAGGGGCTGAATAGACCCACACATGTGATTGCAGCAGCACTGTCAAGATTAGTCACAAATCTGTCCTTTTGTATTGCTCATGTTTAATAGTATGCCTTTCATGTGTACATGATGCTTGTAAAAAGCACTATTCTGTCCTGACATGTCAGCTGTTGTCTGAGTCTTCATAGTGCGTAAAGGGAATATGCACTCACCCTCACTATTGGTGGAACAGTGATATATAGCAGCTTATGCAGATTTCAGATTCCCTAGTCCTAGCATGGCCTATACTTTGTATCTAGCTGACTAGGGAGAAAAGTCCACTTGGGTTCTCTAAATTCAAGTAACTTTACCAATAATAAGTTTAAAATTATGTAAAAGCTATAGTATATAATAGTATATATAATAATATATATGTTACAGATCTGCTTTGTAGGTTCAAATTTATTATAAACTATTAGACAGTGTGTCACTTTTATGTTGATATATCAGTACTCATATGCTTTTCTGTGGTGGGGAGCAGAGATGTATCACGTAAAGTTTCTAAATTATCAAACACTATATTTTTTTGTTGTAGTTCTTTCCCCATCAAGTTTGTTACACTAAGTGTTTGTGGTATTAGCAAATTTACAAGATGACTGAAAAGTGTGGTGAATTGGAACAAAAGTATTTTATATACATCACCATTCCATAATAGGCAAAGATGTGAACAAAATGTGTGGATGAAGAAGGGTCTGACAGACTCTTTTGCTGCAATTGCTGAATAAGTCTTGTATGTCTCGAGACAACTGCTGTAGAAAATATAGAACTTCCCAGGCTTCCAGAACTGCAGAAAGTCTTACATCTTTGAACTTTAACTTGTTTATTGTATACTACAGGATACATAACAGCACAAAAAAAAAAAAAAAAAAAAAACCTGAAATCTATCACCATAATCAGAAAGTGTCTACATAATAACACATAATACCTAGGTTCCTCTGCTGCCATCTGTTGCATAGCAACAAAATGTGATGGAATATTGATGGGAAGGTTCAACATCTGTTGCCATACCATGAATATCTACCTTTGATGTTGTGGGCAGCATAATGAAGAATGGAAGCACTACTTTCAGAACAGCATTCATAGAAGCAAACAAAGGGGGTCATCCATGAGACATTAAGTAGCATTGTTGGTAAACCTTTTTCACCTTCTCCTTAATTGATCTGTACCTCATAACTGTTTATAAAAGACAGAAAAAGGGCAGCGTGTACTCCTGCCAGGAGATAGTCACTAGTTGACATTTGCATGGTTCATGCAAGTAGACTGTCAAGCTATTATGTCATGTTATTCTTTTCAAATTTGCCCTTCAAGAGCAGTATTTCTACTACCTGATGTGACTGATCTCTGTAACTATAAAATTCTGCCCAATCCATACTTAGGGAATAAAATAAAAGTTTCTTGCCTGCTGCCAGCATGCCATTAAGAAATTATTATAGTTCTTACCAATTAAACACTTTTTTATTAGTGTACTTGGTCTGCTATTCATTACTGCATAAAAAGAATGAAATTCTAGGCAACTTAAGTATGAATCATAATGGGGTTTTTATTCATTTTTTTTATCTACATTTTTCATATTTACTTATTTTCATTCTTCTTGATTATCTCCCCCAACATTAAGTAAGCTTTTCACCAATTGCATCCTAGACAGCCATGCTTTGAGTAGTAGAAGATCTCAGTACAAGCAATTTAGTGCTAGTTCAAATACGTTACTGAAGTCACTGCCATGCACATTGCAACCTTCCTGACAGCTGCAGTCAGGGAGGAAATCCTTTTCTTCTTGAAGCTTGTGCTGATCTCTAATCAGTATGAAGGTACTGAGAAGGTACATTCATTCAGGCCTTCTTCAACAGAGCCTCCTAGTCAGGAAAGCAAATCTCCTCATCTGACAAGAATGACTCTGAGCTGAAAATGAGAGACTCCAAGCGAAAAGGGAAGAACTTTGAGCTGAGAGAAAGAATCTTCAGTCTTGACAAGACACCCTCCAAAATGTACAAGACACCCTCCAATCCAAATGGGACACCCTACAACCCAAGCAAGACAGTCTTCAAACCAAATACAAACTTCAGTCTCAGTGAGAAGGGTATCAAAACTGAGTGATCTGATCAATCACAGAGGGCATCAGAACTGATGTCAGTTCCCCTGTAAGAGAACAGAAATTGAAACAAACATTACCTTGTTTAGAATAGAAACAGGGAAATACTATGAGAGGGAAAAGTAGAGGAAAGAGATCCAGTGGAGCAGCCCTCATTTCCAGGGGAGGAGCCCCCTCCTCCAGGGTAGTATCCCTCAACACCTAGGTCACCAACAACTAAGAGGGCTAAAAGTGAAGAAGGTAAGGAAGACACTGTCATCATTACTACTTGACCTCTGAAAATGACTGAAATTTGAGGTTTGAGAAAAGACTTTTCAGGACACCCAAATGAACCAATTATCACCTGGTTACTTCACTGTTAGGACAAAAGGGCCAACAGTGCATAGCTAAATAGTAGAGAAGCTAGTCAACTGTGAAGCATTGCTAAGGACTCAGCCATTGACAGAGGTATTAGTAGCTGTCAGGACGCGGCCTTCACTTTCTGTAAGCAGATGATATTAGCTGTAAAGAAAAAATACCCATTCAAAGATTATTGAATGCCTGAAATAAAGAAATGGACTACTATGAGAAAAGGTTTCCAATATTTTAGAGAATGTTCCATGGTGGAAATACTACATGACTCCACATTCATTCCACATGATCCAAAACAAGACCGTGATCCTGAAAGAGTCTGGTGGAATAAATTCACAAGAACTGCACCAGAAAAGTATTCTGGTACATTAGCGACAATGTATGGCAGAGGGTAAGAAGACCCCTTTTAAATGAACTGATGACCTCATGACTTTGAGCTACATTTAACCCTTCTATAAGCTTATGTTTCAGCAATTTGAAAAGTAACTGAAAGACTGGATAGAACAGAGAATATTCAAGAAAACATGATGAATGAACTACATACTGTGCTTCATCATGAATAAATTGATGAATCTGATGAGGATCAGGATTATCAAAACAGCCAGCTTGAGGAGCTGATCGAATTGGCTTCCTCTGGACATGCATCATCCTGTATCTCTGCTATTAAGAGAAGAGGACCTTCTGCTTGAGCAGTGACAACGGTAAGACTATGCTGCTTATTGCCTTGTGGGATTACCTACATAACTGCTGAGAACGTATGTAGAAATAGCATAAAAAACTCACTGCTACACTACAAGCATAAGTAAAAAATTACACGACAGATCTACCACCAAGGTGAACTCCTCCAAAAAGGTGATTGCTCCAATTGGTGCAGGACATGGCAAAATTTGTAAGGAATCTGATCATGGCTCACAGAAGAGGAACTATACAGGTAACAAACAGAGGGGCCATGACCCCAGTCAGGGTGGGGGGAAGGGACAATATAGTACATTAGACTGTGTGGATTCGATAGTCTGGCACATTAGAGCAACAGAAATATAAGGCACTGGTGGACACTGGTGCTCAGTGCACGTTAATGCCCTCAAGTAATGAAGGGACAGAATCAGTTTATATTTCTGGAGTGACTGGGAGCTCTCAAGAATTATGGAATTCTGTCACGGAGGCATATGCCTCATATGAAAAAATATGCCTCACTGAAAAAAACATCCTACTGTGACTGGCCCAGGGGCAACTTGTATACTTGGTATTTATTACCTCAGAAGGGATCATTTCAAGGAACCCAAGGGGTATCAGTGGGCTTTTGGAATAGCTGCTGTAGGCACAGATGATATTAAGCAGCTGTCTTTTTTACCTGGCCTGTCAGACAATCAGTCTGTTGTGCAGTTGCTATGAGTGGAAGAGCAACAGGTACCAATTCCTACAAAAATGGTAGGCAGATGGCAGTACCACACTA
Organism: Cyrtonyx montezumae; assembly: GCF_038088225.1. Classification (NCBI taxonomy): domain Eukaryota; kingdom Metazoa; phylum Chordata; class Aves; order Galliformes; family Odontophoridae; genus Cyrtonyx; species Cyrtonyx montezumae. Next base: position 1,078,775 of record NW_027072033.1, read on the forward strand.
GCAGGGATTCCTTGCTCCCTGTTCATAAGTTGATTCATCAACTATAAAGCGAGGGAGTGATCAGCAAAACTCACTCACCTTTTAGCAGCGCCATATGGCCAGCGCATAAAGCTAGTGGAGACCGGAGGCTAATGGTAGAATATCACAGCCTGAATGAAGTCACACCTGCACTGAGTGCAGCTGTACCGGACACGCTAGAACTTCAGCATGAACTGGAGTCAAAAGCAGCCAAGTGGTATGCCACCACTGACACTGACAAAACTTCCATTCCTTAGACCTCAGAATGTAGGCCACAGTTTACTTTCACCTGGAAGGGCCTTCAGTATACCTGGAACCGTTTGCCTCAGGGGTGTAACACAGCTCAACTATTTGCCATGAGTTGATCCAAGCTGCACTGGAACAGGGTGGTACTCCTAAGCATCTCCAGTATATGGGCAATATTGTTGTGTGTGGCAATTCAGCAGAGGAAGTTTTCAAGAAGAGAGAGTAAATAATCCAAATTCTTCAGTAAGCTGATTTCACTATTAAGCGAAGCAAAGTGAAAGGACCAACACAGGAAATCCAGATTCTAGATATAAAGTGGCAAGATGGGCATCATCATATCCCAGGAAATGTGGTCAACAAGGTCACTACCATGTCTCCACCCACTAGTACGACAGAGACACGATCTTTTCTAGGCACAGTGGGCTTTTGGAGAATGCATATTCCAAACTATAGCCTCATTGTTAGCTCTCTTTATCAGGCAATGCAGAAAAAGATATGATTTTGCATGGGACCCTGAGCAGCAGCAGGCTTTTGAGCAAATTAAACAGGAGATAGCCTGTGCTGTGGCTATCTCAGTGGGGTCAGTACAGATGGGACAGGATATAAAGAACATCCTTTACACTGCAATTGGAGAGGAAGGTCCCACTTGGAGTCTATGGGAAGAAACCTCGGGAGGGACGCAAGGCTGACCCCTTTGATTCTGGAGTCAAGGGCACAGGTTGCCTGCGTATGAGGGGGGTTGATCTGCATCTGAAGTAATTAGTAAGGAAATGCAACAATTATTAAATATTTCTAGCTCTGGGAGCCCATGAGACCTCATGCAACATATAAATGGGCTAGAGACTGAGGGGTGGACTCAATTTTGGATGCTATTGCACAGGTTATTCATGATTATGAAACATGTACCACAGAGGACGAAACCTCTTTGTTGGGAAGGGCGATGTCAAAAGTATAAATATGGGGAGGCGTGGCAGATCGATTACATCACCTTGCCACAAACACACCTTATGTGTTTACAATGGTGTAGGCAATCACTGGATGGCTTGAAATACATGCAGTACCCCATGCTACCTTCCAAAACACCAGATTAGGTCTTGAGAAACAAGACCTGCAGTGCCATGGCACTCCAGAAAGAACTGAGTCAGATAATGGGACTCATTTCAAAAATTCTCAATGCATAAAGCATTTGGCAGAAGCCACATGGTTAGCCAACACTCGAGAATCTATCAATCATGATGGTCCTGCCCAATCCAGCTCCCAGTATGATATGGAGGGAGATAAGTTACCTGTAGAACATGTAAAGAGCATGCTGGAAAAAGCAGTCTGGGTTCTTTCAGCTTCTTGGATGTTCAGTGCGTTACCACAAGGAAATTTGATGTTTAAGAGGGCAGTAAGTAACTCCATATATAAATATACATATATGTGTGTGTGTGTGTGTATGTGTATATGTATGTATATGTGTAATGCATGTGAATTTATATTATATATATATATATATACACACTTTGATGTAGTGCTGTGGAATGAGGCGTGGAATGTCTTTTTTTTTTTATTTTATTTTTTGTTATCAGTATTCTCCATAGTAACATCATGTAGTACACTGAGAGTTAAAAAGTTAATGCTCCAGTTTCATGGATCATCAGTAGTGCCAGGTATACCTGTCTCAGAAGAGAAGAACTACTTACCCCAGAGTTTTCTTTTACATTTTCCAACCAGAGGGAAAGATAAAACTTTGGCAAGTAATGAGTCACACTCTCTGTTTACCTTGCCTGCTTGTCCCAGCAGTTTGTGTGCTGCCTAGCCATCTTGCCTTCAGCATTAGAGTTAGGCCTTTGGTTTTCAGACACTCTCTCATTTTATTTATTTATTTGTTTTAATTCCAATTATATTGTATTATATTGTGTAATTTTGCATTCCAGTATCTTATTTAGTAAATTAGCTTTTCTCCTCAGATTGCTGTCACTGTTTTGTTTTTAAGCCAATCTCCCTATACTTTCCCCTTTATCCTTATCTCTTTCCCAGGGCATCGATCCCTGGGTCCTCCTGGCTCAGTAGTCACATAAATGGGCTGAAGTGGCCCACAAACCATTGACATCTGCCTATAGCATTTTGAGGTGCAGTATGTTGCAATCTGACTGGATTACTGAGTGGATTTCAGTACTACTCTTTTCTGCATATCTTTCTTCAGCAAACTTTAATGAAAGATAGTAGCTGGCTACTGAACTTTTTATGAAACATTGCATAAATCCCATATGTCATGAAGTGCACTTTATACTGTAAAATACTGTAAAAACAGGAAAAAATACATAAATCTGTCAGGCTCTGTCAAAGATCTAAACATCAAGAAGTGCTGTTTATAATGAGAATACAGTTTTGAATTTAATGTCTTCTTTGTTTTGTATTGTTTTGTTTTGTTTTGTTTTCCTACAAAACAGGTTTGTCATTTAAATTACTTTTTGTATATGTTATCACTTCAACGTTGAAGTGATCATGGGAAAAACCTGTCATTATTTTCTGAAGATAAATAAGGGAAGGGAATATCATACCACTTCCCATATGGGGGGATTTAATTAAATTTTGCAGTATTAATTATATGTAGATTTAACATATTTGGTCTCATAGATCAAGCTTAGCTGCCTAAAGCAAGGTACATGTAAGTCTAGCCACTGTTCCTCTCAATATGTAATAATACAGGGCATAGGGAATCCAGTCTACCAAACTTGACATGACTTATTAATTTTTACCATAAGAATACGCAGAAGAATTTGTATGTATAACTCTATGATCATCAATAGTCATCTTGTGATTATGCTTGCTCCTGTAGTGTGATGTCCCTAGACTCCTAATTATTTCATCAAATCCTATGCTCTGAGTATTTTAAAGTGCTCTCTATTACCAAGATTGATTTTATTTTGGCTACATACATTTACTTTATCTACTTTTACAGATTTTACTTTGTGAAATGTGAATTGCAGAAATCAAACTCTACAACTGGGAGCTAGCTTATAAAGTAGATATTTTTATTCAGTGCTGCACACACACGCTGGTTACAAGAGGGTAGCCCTACGTAACTTGCACACCAAAGAGAGAAACAACTACATATTTAAAGACAGAATGTATACATATTCATTACATTACCAAGAATTAGGAGGGATTATTACAATTAGTACCAAGAAGTTATTTACATAAGCACTGCCCTTAATTCCTCTGGGTGGGCATGCACAGTGTCTCCTGATGGTCTTCAGTACGGATCTCAAAGATTAAGGCTGTGGGTCTTCCTTGCCTTGCACTTTTCACTTTGCTATAGTTGAGGAAGTTGATCCGATTTCATCTGGTTGACAACTAGCTGTGCTTTGCAGCCCCATTGTTTTTGCTCAACATGCACCCCAACCATCTTTCTTGCTCAGACTTAGTCTGTGTTTTAACCCATTCTTGTCTCAAATGTCTGATGTTACTATTATCTTGGCCTGATAGAAAACACTTAGTCAGAATAAAGAATATGATGAAGCATATAACATCACTTCCAGATAAACAAATCAATTGGGCTCAATTTCAGATTTGGGATCTATATTTAATGTTACTGTTTTTCCAAAATGTTAAGTGGGATTTGTAATATATACCTCAACTTTCAATGTCAAACTGTAAAATTATTTGCTCATAGTCTGGTTGTTCAGTAGAAAGTGAAGATCTGAAATGAGAACAAAATTCCAAATGATAGAGTAGAATTTTGAATGTGATAATAAATCAGATCACATTGACAAATGAACAAACAAACAACAACAAAAACAACAAAGTATCATTTTACACAGTTGGCAGTACAAACATCTGTAAGACTAAAATATATCTCAGCATGGCCAGGAATTTTCTATGAGCTCTTTAGTAAGCAAAAGAATTGCAAAATATGCTACACGAGGTAAAGATATAAATGCACATTGTCTTAAAATAAAATCACATTTTAACATCAATCTCTAATCCCCCTATGGTAAAAATAAATGTACATATATATACATATATATATTTATAAATAAATGTATAATTAAAATATAGAGAGATACAAAACAAATCTTAACTGTTCACATTCTCCCAAATATTTAATACAATGATGACGATTTAATTCAATAATTTTGCAGTACTACAAAAGGACAAAAAATATGAAACATGTTCTATTTTTATGCCTGTAACATGTACCATTTCTGGCACAGAAATTAAAAAGCCTTCCAAAAATAGTAATTTTGTTTTTTAAGAAAACAGGAAAGATTTATCATTTTAATAGGTAAACAATAAATTGTATCAATAAAGAAAGAAGAATGAAAATTTCTACCTTTTCTACCTTATTTATAGTCATTTTCAGGCATTTCTAATCAGTAATTTTAATATTTCATTTAAGATACAAGACACTGCAGCAGACACTTTGTACAGAAGTAACAGTGTTGTTAACAAATGGCTACAAAATCTTGTGAAGCTTCATTAGTTCCTATAAAATATGCAGCATTGGAAAGATCTGCCAGACCAGACCAGATTAAAGTAGCTCTAACAAAGCAAAAATGTCACAGACTTAAGACCAATTTGCAGTATGTTCTACCTGATCCAACTGACAGCTGAATGAAAATTACAGAAGCTACTTATAAAAGTGTGCTTTAATGCTAGCAAAAAATTCTAGGTATACAAATTATAACTGATAGATCTATTTATCTTGTTAAATTGATGAGATTAACATAATGACTAAATATATTATAGAGTGTTATTACAAAGAAATTCTAATGCTCTAAATCAGTTAACAGATAAGAAGTGAGGCTGATATTTTTTTATTGCTCGTTCTTATTACAATAATTCATTTATTCATTTTTTTAAAGGATATCATTCTCAATGAACAATGTATTTTGCAAATAATCTCCATATATGCAATAGACAAATGCAGGAAAAAGTGGGAGTAAATAGAACCTTATTGATTTTATGTGCACCAATTTAGATGATACTTCAAGAAATTAATTCATTTACTTCCACCATATTCTGGTGTGCATATCCCTGAAAATCACAATAAGCAGAGTACAGCATCCACCTGTACTTTTATACTACTATGTAATTGAGGCAATTACATTTTTGTTGAAAATTTATCTATCGCAAAAATTGAGTTTATGTTTGTTTATCTGTTCATTTTGTCACCTATATTTTTCAATGAACTACAGTTCAATTTACCCATTTTGATTGGACAGGGAGACATGCACACAGAAATAAACAGATGTTGTTTATACTTAATAATTCCCTGCAGCAAGAAAATAAGAGAAACAGAAATGTCTTTTTGCCTCCTTAGAGTGAGCTAAAATATAATTGGTTTACAAGAGATATGAGTAAAATAAAAGTATAAGTAATTTCCAGGCAATCTAAACCATATTTAACAGTGATGTCTAGTAGAAAAATAAAGAAGGAAAAAAGAAAGTACTCTGAGATCTCTTTATAACACTTCTAAGGCCATAGGTTGATAGACTGCCTGTCTTGAAACAAGCACTTCCTCAGATATTTCCTATCACATCAAAAACCATTTCCACACTGGAACTAATGAAGATAATACTAAAGATCTGTTTATCATAGAAGAATTCGGGTACTTAATCAGTTTAATGGTTTTCAAATTACATTTTGGAAGAAATTATTTTCAGGAAACATTAAATTCCAAAACTGGGAAATAACATATATAGAATAAACATCATTAGAGTATATATCTAGTATATAGTAGATATATCTAATTCTAATATGATCAAAAGAAATGGATAAGCCTTAGCCAAGTGAGATTAGAGAAAAGCGAACATTGTTTAGAAAAATAAAGAATACTTTTATATTTTAGGATAAGTAAAACTAGACAATCAGAACTTTTGAATTAATAAAGCACAAGACAAACAAAAAAAAAAAAAACAAAAACAAAAACAACCATAACAAGCTGATACCTAAATTAAATTGGAACTAGAATATTTTTACTAATAATCCTAAACATGTCATCAAGAGCCACCTCTCAGAATGAAGCTATTGAGAAAAAAAATCCACATATCCACCTCTCCCCAAGGTGAGCAGGAATTCCATCAGTGTTTTAGGGAGGAATAATTGCATGCACCAGTACAGGCTGGGGGATGAGCTGCTGGAGAGTAGCTCTGTAGAGGGGGACCTGCGTATCCTGGTGGACGACAGGTTGACCATGAGCCAACAGTGTGCTCTTGTGGTCAGGATGGCCAATGGCATTCTGGGATGCATTAAAAAGGGCGTGGCCAGCACGTCAAGGGAGGTGATCCTCCCCCTCTACTCTGCCCTGGTGAGGCCTCATCTGGAGTACTGCGTCCAGTTCTGGGCTCCTCAGTATAAAAAAGACAGGGATCTCTTAGAAAGAGTCCAGCAGAGGGCCACAAATGGTGAAGGGCCTGGAGGATCTCCCCTATGAAGAAAGGCTAAGTGAACTGGATCTCTTTAGCTTTGGGGAAAGAAGACTGAGAGGGGACCTGATCCAGCTTTATAAATATCTGAGGTGTGGGGGACAAAGTGACAAGGCCAGACTCTTTTCAGCAGTGTGTGGAGACAGGACAAGGGGGAATGGACAGAAACTGCAGCACAGGAGGTTCTGCACGAATGTACGCAAGAACTTGTTTACGGTGAGGGTGACGGAGCACTGGCACAGGCTGCACAGGGGGGTTGTGGGGTCTCCTTCTCTGGAGATATTCAAGACCCGCCTGGACGCCTACCTGTGCGATCTGGTATAGGGAACCTGCTTTGGCAGGGGGGTTGGACTCAATGATCTCTTGAGGTCCCTTCCAACCCTATGAGTCTATGATTCTATGATTCTATGAATATTTGTCCAGTTTCTGACAAATTTTGTCTTTATTAGTGTAATGAACAAAGGACTCAAAACAAATAAGAACTCAAAAGAATTAAACAATATCTTACGAAATATTAATGACTACTTTATTGATTTTACTTTGTGTAAATTTTGCTTACTCTGTATATGAGGCTCATAGTGTGTAGATAAGAAAATAAAATATGCCCTTTTAAAAGGTTTTAATATCCCATATTTTAATTCCTAAGGCAATGATACCTATCTTACAGCAAAAAATAAATCCATAAAACGATAATTTTCACATATCCCTAAAAAATATTCTTCCTTCTGCACCTTTAAGTCTCAGCATAGCAAAGAGAAAGACACAGTGAAATTATGAAGGAAGATGCTCAAGAGCTACTCAAAAGAATGAGAAAATACATTGAGCCAAAAGAAGAAACTTGTAGGTAATCCAGAAGGAGCCCTGGTATTTAACTTACTCATGGAAAACAGAAGTGACAGAGAAAATAATAGCATGGATTTATATTAAGTTCTCATTTGCTTTTAGTGGGAAAGCTTAAGGTTTGCTTTTTTCTCATCTACAATACCAATGGCCCAGGTTTTATCAGACTTTATCTAATAAGATAAACCTGTCCTCAAAGGGGATGTGTTCCACCCCTTGGAGAATCCTCTGGATGCTCTCTAACAGATCTAATTCTCTCATGTACTGAGGACTTCACACCTGGATGCACTACTCTGGGTGATGTCTCACTAGTGCAGAGTACAGAGCCCCCTCTCAACCAGCTGATCACACTTCTTTAGATGCAGACTATGATATAGTTAGTTTTCTGGGCTAGTGGCCCATGTCCAGCTTACCATCCACCAGAACACCTTAAATACTTTACAGCAGGACTGTGCTCCATCTTTTCATCTCCCAACTTGTACCAATAGATTTGCAACAATCTAGGTGCACATCCTTGCAGTTGGCTTTGTTGAATCTCATGAGGTTCACCTGGGTCTGTTTCTTGAGCTGTCTAGGTCACTCTGAATGGTATCTATGTACTGAGTCTGTAGAAAAAAATATTTAAATTTTCATCTTTAAATTTGAATTATGAAACAGAAAAACACTTGGATCATGTGGAGATGTTCTTATCTTACTTTCAAAGGTGGGCTGTGCAGAGAGGTAATGCTATAGTCATCTATCTGGGAAGTGTTCCTTGCTATGGTTACTGAGAGACTTATGCTCTATGTTCAGCTTTCAGATTATCTGACAATCTTTTGAATGCCTAAATGGAAAATATTATCATTCTCTTGAAGCAGAAGATTGTCTGAAGTTTACAGCTGTCCAAATTATGCCACCATGTAATTCAATTCTATTTAACTATATATAATGACTGATAATCCTTCTGTTAGTTAACCTTGTATTTAGGTTATAAAGGTCTTTACTTTAATGAAGTTGTTTTTTTTCTTAGTTCTTCTCTCCTGTCATTTTTGTGTTTTCTTTGACAGTTTGTTTCCAAACCTCCACCACCCTTCTTTGCTTATGAATTTTTGAGTCATGTTGTTACCTGAGTAAATAATTTTTTTTTCTGAGAAAAAGTGCCAGTGTTTTGTTTTGTTTTGTTTTTAATATAAACCTAAACTAAAGCTCCTGTAGTAAATCAGATCTAGTGAATCATACTGTTGTGTAATATATAATCATTTAAGAATATGTTTAATACTTAAGACAAAATATTCATGATGAAACTGAGACAAATTAAGAGGAGAAATCCTCCACCATCTTCTTAGAGAGCTAGTTGTGCTTTTAAATTACTCAAACATTTTTAAAGTGAGTAAAAATTTTTGTGCACCAGCAATGGTTAAAACAGGGTGTGTTCACAGGTTCTAAACCATGTTTGATTACAAACATTTTCCACTTGCTGCCTCAGGCATGAGATTCATACTGGCCCTAGACAGGTCATAAACACAAAATATAGCAATGCATTTCATCAAGTAAAATGACTATAATGCTGCCCCAGAGTTTCCAATACCAGTATTTGTATTGTTCTCTTAGAGTGGAAGCAAGAGGTGAGGTAACTGTGGCTCTAAAATTTATTCAGCTATGAGACAGAATATTTTCATTTTGCCTTGGAGATTATCAAGACACCAATGATTTTTATAGTTTGAAATTTCTAGTCAATGTATACATATAATGGCTATCACTAATGTGTTATCAACACATGGACTACATTCCCTGCAAAGCTACTTCAAGAGTCTTCATCTGGACAAAACTTTAAATAGCACGTTTTCTAAGGAAACATTCACTTTCTGGCCTTTCAAATTTTTAAGAGGCTTATCCAAAGTCAGCAGGAACTGGTATTTCAATATTACCAGAGCAGGAAGTCTGATTGTGCATAAAATGTAAAGTGAGCAGAACTTAATCAACAGAAACAGTATTTGTAAGGAAATCTCACTACTAACATGAACCACTGGACAAAGAAGAGCCTTTATTTCCAAACGTGTGAAGAGCTATACAGTTTTATACTGTTGAAATTCATATTTAATACTGCAGCCCATAAAGTCCTTGCTGCTGTGCCTTTAAATAGACTTGCCTCATTTAGAGCAGAGTTGTGAACAGAATTGCATAGCCCACAAGTAAACTGGACTGATCTTTCTGCTAACCTACTCCGACACAGCAGGATGGATACTCCTGAGTCATTTTCTTTAGTTGAACATGACACTGGCTGCTGACACTTCAACAGATAGTTGCAGTTTCTTTCCTACTCCACCACCCCCAATTAAGAATTTGCTATAGACTTCACAGATTGATAGGTTAAGCTCCTTCTCTAATGGAGATTACTCTAACTGCCATAAAACATAGGAGCTGGAATTGCCTTTTAATCCATTACTAGACATATTTCTCCAGTGGGTATATTTTACTGGCATTTCAAATTTTTCCATCTGCTGCAGATACGAATAAAATATTTATAGACTTCATCAATATTTATAATAGTTTAAATGAAATAAGAAAATCTTGGGAGAGTATACTTTCTACAGAACAAAAAATGAGACGTAGTTTCCTCCTATTTAAAAGCATTCTATGTGCCCTGCTTTTATAAATACAAGAATAAGAATCTTTGAAACTAGATGACCATTGTAATAGGACTCAATGTACATTATTATTGCCGTCTGTATTTTTGAAATATATTTAGGTTGCAATTCCTGTTGATTTTTTCAACCTGCCTAATGAAAATACTGCAAACTGACATGGTTTGAACATGGTTGGGATTCAGAGATACTCAAAGAGGAAAACACACTTATTAGATATGCAAAAGCAATGTGTATTTTCATTTTGTGAGCAATACTTTCAGTAGAAAAAAAAAAGTATTTGAAACATTTCAAACAAGATTCTTCAATCGCTGGTGACACATTAATATGGCTATTTTATTTTCCTGAGAATGACACCAGATATTAATTATAATGAACTATTCTAATCAATATTTTTCCTAACTTAAGCTTAAAACTAGTCTGATACAACTGTAGTGAAGAAAACCACTTGTTTAATTTACTACTTCACTGAAACAAGAAAGAATTTGGAAATAATCACTGATTATTTTGAAGAGATTTGGAAATAATCTCTCATTATACTTAGAATTTTCACATATATCTTGGATCTTTCGTTGCTCTTATCTCTATCCCTTTTTGCTAGGATACCTCTCTCTAACTTCTTTGAATGCAAGCAGGGTATACCAAAAATGCCCACATGAAACTTTGAAGGCTCCTTGTTTTCAGTCAAAAAACTGGTAGCAAATATATAGGATGGTGTAATATATTAAGATGATTTTACATCTTTAGGGAAGATTAAGGGATATGGCCCCACACAGTGCGAGGCATGGTGTCAGCAGCCCTCGGTTAAGCTTCTGTATCAAACCGTCACATTTTCTATGTACAAAGTTGGCTTTGAAGGTGTCAATTTGCTATATAAACCAAGCCAGTACCCCATAACCTCAATAGCATTTTCATTCCATGAAACTATGCCCTATGTAAAAGTGTCTACTGGTGTTGTGCTGTGTTTGCAGATTTTCAACTTCTTATTTTATTCATACCAGGCCTGGGGCTTCCTTTTACAAAAGGAAGGCTAGACTATGTTGATTTCAAAGTAAAATGAAAAAAATGTATGTTTAACTGAGAATTTTGAAATTGCTGAGATAAAATACTGATAGCATACATATTTCCAATAATCTTTTTTCATTGTGGAACTTCTTTTTACATTCTGTTTTTAGCGTTTATTGTATATTACCAAACTTTTAAAACATATATTTTAAATCTATTAAGAGAGTTGACTAACAACACTGTTTTCCAAAATAAATAATATCAAATTTGCTCATCAAAATTTTATGAAAAAAATATATTCCTTCATATTTCTTTCTGTCAGTGTTTTACAGGCTGGTTTAACCCAGGACCCTTACAACTGAGGCAGGGGACCCATGGGCCCACACTGTGAGGAAGAGGAAGGAAGAAAGGGAAAAAGGGAGATGGGACTAGGAACAAAACAGCAGCAACAATCTGAGGAGGAAAGCTAATTTAACTAAATAAGATATCAGAAAGCAAAATAACACATTATAATATAATACAATATAATTGGAATTGAGACTGGTGAATCAAATATAATGATCGAGAGAGAGTGTCTGATAAACTGACGTTAATGCTGAAGGTGGATGGCTGCAACAAACACCCACTGCCGAGCTTTATCCCGAAGGGAAGAGAGAGTCCCGTGACCGCAGACAATTTTTATCTTTCTCTCTGAGCGGAAACACATAAAAATACAAAGCATCGCACAGTCCTCTGGGGAATGTAGTTCTTCTCTTCTGAGACAGGTATATCCGTAACTATTGATCCATGGAGCTGGAGCATTAACTCCTTAACTCCCAATACACTACATGATGTTATGATGTGGAATGTCAACACTTTCTTTCCCTGCATTATTGCATGAAATGTATAACTCTGTTTTTAGAATTAATAGATTTTATGTAAGAAACTGAGATTTAAAGCTCATGGATAAACAAAAATTATTTTTATTCCAGACTTTTTCCATGAAGTATCAAATATGGTTCAGATTCAAGTTACTGTTACCACTGTACTGAATAAATCTCCAGATTAGGATGTTCATTTCAGTTGACTATTACATATATAACATAATTTTGAGTCCACTTGCAAAATGACCTGGTTTTTTTCCAGTAACATTCAAAAATAACTTTCTTCTTTCATCTAATGTGTCAAGTCCGATAACATTTTTCCTCTTTTTTATTTTTTACATTTTTATGTATTTTTGTATTTTTTATGTTTCTTGTTCACTTTTTCTGTGTAACAGACAGATCTATGCCACCATTCACAGAGAACAGCTCTGCTGTTGCACTGGAAGCAGGGTAATCCTGCCCTCTTTAGGTATTTTCCTGTGCCAGATTCTCATTTCAAGCACTTGCTGTCATCTGACTGCTCTCATACTTTGTTTGCTTCATCTTATTTTGCTTTGCTGTCACCACATGCCCTAAATGTCAGCTAGAAAATTGTTTTAAATGACTGTTGTTTCTGCAACCCTTGTGGTTTTCAAACCTATTATTATACAAATAATTATATGCAGTTTTATAATCTCATTTTACTGCTCAATTTTCAAAATTATTTCAATATACTACAATTACTGAGTTATTTTAGTAACAATTTATATTGTCATATAATTCTGCAGCAAGTCTGCTACATAAATTAGGAAACCATGCCACATAACTTAATTCCAGCATGTTCTAGAGTACCAAGAAAACACATACTTCCTGGTTAATACCATGACTGGGGAATATTTTACCCTCCACATGCCAGTGTGCATAGGATCCTCACAAATGATATGCCTGCATGTTGGAAGTTAGTTTCTATTAATAATCTATGAATCTGAATTCTTTGTGCTATTATGGGTACTTTCTAAATTAGCAACATCATTCAAAAAATATTTTTGAATATATAACAAGTCTCTCATTCTCATAGGTTCATAGGTTCATAAGTTCATAAGCTTGGAAAGGACCTACAAGATCATCTAGTCCAACCATCCTCCTATCACTATCCCTACCCAACTACTAAATCAAATCCCTTAGCACCTCATCTAAACGCTTCTTGAACAGCGCTAGGGACGGTGCCTCAACCACCTCCCTAGGCAGTCCATTCCAGTGCCTGACCACTCTTTCAGAAAAGAAATGCTTCCTCAGGTCTAATCTAAATCTTCCCCGGCGCAACTTGTGGCCATTCCCTCTCGTCCTGTCGTTATTTATCAGGGAGAAGAGGCCCACCCCCTCCTCACCACAACCCCCCTTCAGGAAGTGGCAGAGTGCAATAAGGCCTCCTCTGAGCCTCCTCTTCTCCAGACTAAACAATCCCAGCTCCCTCAGCCGCTCCTCATAAGACTTGTGCTCCAGACCCCTCACCAGTTTTGTTGCCCTTCTCTGGACACGCTCCAGGGCCTCAATGTCCTTCTTGTAGTGAGGGGCCCAAAACTGAGCACAGTACTCGAGGTGCGGCCGTACCAGAGCTGAGTACAGGGGGATGATCACCTCCCTGCTCCTGCTGGCTACACTATTTCTAATACAGGCCAGGATGCTGTTGGCCTTCTTGGCCACTTGGGCACACTGCCGGCTCATGTTATGCTGAGCATCAACCAACACCCCCAGGTCCTTTTCTTCTCTACATTCTTCAAGCCATTCTGCCCCAAGCCTATAGCATTGCATGGGGTTATTATGGCCAAAGTGCAGGACCCGGCACTTGGTCTTATTGAACCTCATCCTGTTATAAATAGATTCAACGGACTAGGAATCAAAAATTCAACTATTGAATTTTATTAATCAAATTGAGCAAGGAGCAAAGAGGCAATGCAGCGCTGGGCGACAGGGGACTCTGCGTTCCACCAACTGTCGCAACAATTGAACCAATACCCGATCCTTTTATACAGTCCGTCTTCCGTATATGTGTCCTTGATCCAGTTGTTGTTAGAGGGTCTTCTTCTGCCTCCCGGTGGTCTTATGGGTTGAAGTAAGTATTCTTCCTCCATATCTTCCTCTTGACCTTGTCTGGTGGTTTTTCCTTCTCTGGTATGTTATTCATATGAACAAATCTCATTGGTTAATTGCATAATCACTAGTCCTTGAGCACTTGAGCGTGTTTAGGCTAGCTCCCAGTTTTTGTGCAAGTTTTGTGTTTTCGCAAGCTAGGCTTCTTTATAGTAGTGTCTATCCTTTGTGGCAAGTGTTTTCGCAAGCTAAGCTTCTTTATACGTTACATGCTAAATCAGAAACCACAGTTACTTATTTACAGGTTCCTTCCCTCTTACCATGAACAAAAACATTACTTTCTCACAATCCCATTGAGCTCAGCCCAGCTGTTCAGCCTATCCAAATCCCTCTGAAGGGCCTCCCTACCCTCAGGCAGTTTGACACATCCTCCCAACTTGGTGTCATCTGCAAACTTACTGAGGGTACACTCAATTCCCTCATCTAGGTCATCAATAAAGATATTAAACAAGATGGGCCCCAATACTGATCCTTGGGGAAAACCACTCGTAACAGGATGCCAGCTGCACTTAACTCCATTAACCACTACCCTCTGGGCACGGCCCTCCAGCCAGTTCTCCACCCAGAGAAGAGTGAACCTGTCCACACCACGGGCTGCCAGTTTCCTCAGGAGAATACTGTGGGAGACCGTGTCGAAGGCCTTGCTGAAGTCCAGGTAGACTACATCAACAGCCTTTCCCTCATCTACCAGTCTGGTCACCCAGTCATAGAAGGAGATGAGGTTGGACAAGCACGACCTGCCCTTTGTGAACCTGTGCTTGCTGGGTCTGATCCCCTGGTTGCCATGCACATGTCATGTGATCTCCCTCAAGATCATCTGCTCCATAACTTTCCCTGATACTGAGGTCAGGCTGACAGGCCTGTAGTTCCCCGGGTCTTCCTTACGGCCTTTCTTGTAGATGGGAGTCACATCGGCAAGCCTCCAATCTTGTGGAACCTCTCCAGATAACCAGGAATTCTGATAGATGGCAGAAAGTGGCTCGGCAATCACCTCTGCCAGCTCCCTCAGCACCCTTGGGTGGATCCCATCTGGCCCCATGGACTTGTGGCAGTTCAGATGGAGGAGAAGATCTCTGACTGTCTCTGCTTGGATCACAGGGGGTGCATTATGCGCTCCCCGTCCCGAACTTCCAGGTCAGGGCAAGTACCCTGTGGACAACTGCTCTGTCTATTAAAGACAGATGTGAAGAAGGCATTGAGAACCTCAGCCTTTTCCTTACCATCTGTGGTTACATTCCCTGCCTCATCAAGTAAAGGAGAGAAATTTTCCTTCGTTTTTCTCTTGCTGTTAATATATTTGTAAAAGGGTTTCCTGTTCTCCTTTACAGCAGTAGCCAGTCTAAGTTCAAGCTGGGCTTTAGCATTTCTAACTTTCTGCCTGCAAGTCTTGGCCAGTTCTCTGTAGTCACCCCAGGTAGCCTGTCCCATCTTCCAGAGGACATAGACTCTCTTTTTCTCTCGGAGTCTCAACAAAAGTTCCCGGTTCATCCACAGTGGTCTTTTTCTCCTCCGGCTCGACTTATGGGACTCTGGGACAGCCTGCTCCTGTGCCTTTAAGACTTCCATCTTGAGGAGCATCCAGGCTTTCTGGACCCCTTTACCCCTCAGGAGCAAGTCCCAAGGGACCCTTGCAACAAGCATCCTGAACAGGTCAAAGTCTGCCCTCCGGAAGTCCAAGGTAGCAGTTTTGCTAGTCACCCTCTTGACGTCACCCAGAATAGCAAGTTCTGAATAGTAGTTCTACGTGGATTTTAGCTTTTCTAACCTGATCAGACAACCTCTCTGTAGCCCGCCCTCCCCCTCTCCCCCCAGGTAACCCATTCCTGCTTCCGCTCCCTACAGACTCTTTTTGCACTGAAGTAAGTGCAGGAGCACCTTGCTTATCTGTGGAGGCCTCCTGACATTCTTGCCCATCTTATTTCTTGGGATGCACTGCTTCTGGTCTTGGAGGAGATGGTCCTTGAATACTGATCAGATTTCTTGGATCCTTCTTCCCTCCAGGGCTTTATCTTATGTCAACATGCCAAGCAGAGCACTTCACTGAGGAGATCATTCATTGTTCATTAATGACCTAAGTAAGGGGATAGAATGCACTCTCAGCAAATTTGCTGATGGTACAAAGCTGGGAAGGGTGACTAACACACCAAAACCTGTGCTGCATTCATCAGGACATGGACAGTCTGAGAGCTCAAAAGAGAAGAACATGATGAGGTTCTCTGAGAGCAAGTGTGGAGTCCTACAACTGGAAAGAAATAACCACACATATCAGAACATGCTAGTGGCTGACCTACTGGAAAGGAGCTATGTAGAAAATGTCCTAGAAGTTCTGTTGAACAACAGTTTGGCCATGAACTAGCGATGTGTCACTGTGGTCATGATGGCCAATGATATTCCTGTGTTGCATTTAAAGGAGTGTTTCCAGCAGATTAAAGGAAATTGCCTCTTCCCTCACTCTGCCTTGGTGAGGCCTCATCTGGAGCATTGTGTCCTGTTCTGGGCTTCTGATTTTAAGAGATAGAGAACATCTACAGATGGACAAACTTCTACAGTCTAGTGGAGAGTTATTAAGATCATGAAGGGCCTTACAAGAAAAGGCTGAGAGACATGGGGCTCTTCAGCCTGAAAAAAACTTAAGAGGGGATCTTATCAATACTTATAAAAATCTAATGGAGAGGAGTCAAAAAAAGCATATGCCCTGGCTTGCTTGGGGGGCTCTGCTTGCAGAGGCTGCATTGCCAATGACGGTGCAGTTTTTTTCCTTCCTTTCCTCTCTCCCTCTTTTCCCTTTGTCTCTGTCATAGATAACACTGACATTTGGAGACTTCAAAACTTAATCACATTTACCACAACAAATCTTCTTTAAAGAAAATATTTCCTACATATGATATTCTGTCAGATATTAATTATATACTATTAACAGTGCAAGTTCTGATACTGCTCTGGGAGCAACTGCATTCATGACCTGAAGATAACAAGCTTTTCTTGGAGAGAAAAGTTATTTGCACTTTCTCCTACCTGAACTTTGTGCTGAATCAAGCCTCACAATCTGTTCCTGACAAATTATTTATTTTCTAGTCCAGTTAGGACTGAAGAAGTCAGATATGAGCTTTTTCAGGGTTGCTAGTTTGTTTTGCTACTGAGTTTTTAAACAGTATTCAATGTCAGCAATACAGTTTAACAAGATGTTCGTTATCAACAGAAAAATAACACAAATATTTCCTGTATTGATTATTTAGTTTAGGTCACCAAGTTCAAAGAAAACTGTCTTGAATGTTCACACCTTACAGCTCATTCCATAAATGTAGTTGCTATGTTGCAGAAGTCAAGAAGTAATGGGCTAGGCACTTAGATATTGCCAATATTCACTGCTATCTCTGATATTAATAAGATAGTTTTATTTTTTCAGAAGCACTGCCGAAAAAGACAGCAAGATGAGAACCTTCTAAAAGACACTGTGTTTTCAAAGACCTCCAATAACTATAGCAGTTGGAAATAGTGAAAATAACATTTCTAAAGCCATTTCTTCCTTCTTATTTCTGATGTAGAACTAACATTAATAGATGAATTTTACACTTTAAATCCACCTTCTTCTCAAATTAGTTTTATATGCTGAAAATATCTAAACATTTCTGAATCATTTAAAATGTTTCATTGACCTACTTTACCAAGGCAGACAATATTGGAAGAAGTTACTTTTTTCAGTTGAAGCCTAATTACAGTGAAGGCCCCAGGTAATTTTTTCAGTCAACATAATCCCAAAAGGTGAGGTTTTATACGGTGATCAAACCTCTGTGATATATTTGCTTCACTGAGTTTTATAATGCTGCTATTCCTGTAAACACTGTAAACACTCTGTCCACAGCAACTAGGACCATCCAACAGAGACCAACGAGACTCAAGAGAAACAAGTTGATTACACAATTGTTTTTAGTGTTGAAGGCATGTCCAAGTCATTTAAGAGTGAAAGAGAATGAAGTCCAAGTAAACAACACTATTTGCAAATTATCTGAAAGATTATCTGAGATGTTATTGTGTGAAGGATCTCAGAGACAGAATTTGAAGCCGTTTTTATTCTTACTGAGTTTCAAATGTGCTCAAACTGAAAGCTCTGAACATAATCAATTAATGGAAAATAATAATAATAACAAAGTAGTAAAGAAACACACACAAAGAAACAGAGGGTACAATACGGAAAACATTCAGCTGTGATTCAGCTAAAACAGGATGCAATATCACAGATGAAAGCAAGATGCAGTAGCATGGCACAGATAGATCTAGTTCTATTTAAATGCAGAAGGTTAACCATTACTTGGATTTTTGTTTGTCTCAATTAGATTCACCTTGAAATTAATTTCTAATCTCTAATTTCATGTTTCACATGAAATAAAAATATACATTTGTCTATAGGAAACCTTCCTTGTAGATAGAATCTTTTGTCAAGAACTATGATCTGAAGAAACTCAGACTAAATTAATCCTCAGAAACAAAACAAAACAAAAGGAAGAAAATTTCTTCAAAGAAAAATATATACCTTGGTAATCATTAGAAACAAATTTCTTTTTTTGGAAAGCAAGAATATTTCAGGATCAGAATAAAAATCTTTCATTCAAAATGTTAACAATAACAGACGTTTAAGAAAAAACGCTTTTTAAAAAATTACCTGAGCAAGTGACATGGTCTTTCTCCACTAAAATATGTTAGCCTAAAAAATATTCCTGTAAGCAAGCTAACCTCACTGTAAAGCAAACAAAGGCAATGACGGAGCCTTTATTTGAGATACAAATGCTATAGAACAAGGTATCAGAGAAAGAGGAATTAACTCACCACTTCCAGCAACAGTTTGAAAAAAAGGATGAGCTCAGGAATGCAGCCTTCTCTGGTTTGAACTCTGGCGTGCCAGAAAAGGAAAGAGGGGGCAAACCACACAGGCTCTGAGTGCATACAAGCTCCCAGAAGCACTGCTGGAAGCACCTTTGAGAGGGAGAAAGAGGTGGATCTGAGCTCCCGCACTCTGGTCATTCAGGTGCTCTTTAACTGGTTCAGATTGTGAACTGGCAATTTCATTGCACCCATCTTCCCCTCACCTCTTAACTCCAAGAAATTTTTCACCAAATAATCATATTCCTAATTATAAAAACAAGATGTGAGATTCTGAAGATAGTGAAGTTAAGCACTTTTGTTTTTACAGGAAGAAATATTTTTCTGCTGAACGTATTTGCAACTTTAGCACTAATAAAAAACAAAAACAACAACAAAAAGAAAACCCTAAAATCAGTACCTAATTTTATGTTGATGTGATAGCTTGCATCTATCTTGGATCTACAAAAACACTTCCCCCTACTGCATTTTATCTTCTCTGCAACAAGTCTACTTTATAGAGAAAGAATATAAGGAGATTCCTCAATATTTATCTATAGGTTAAGTGGGAAGAAAGAGTGATAAAGGAAGAAAACTGCCTTCCAAATGGTGAAGAATGATACTATTTGATAGTCAAAAGAATAAAAAAGACTGAAGTAAAAATTTAAAAGCTATGTTACTTCCCATACAGGGAAGTGATAGAGTCACTGTCCCTGAACATTTTCAAGAAATGTGTGTATGTGGCACTTTAAGAACCTGGTCAGTGGGCGTGGTAGTGATAGGCTGACAATTGCACAAGTGTTTTTTCTCAATCATAGCGATTCTATCACTCTATGATTCCATAACTGCAAGAGAAATACTCCCTAATGAATATATTACAGAAATATGGATTACATTATATAAAAAAAAGCAAGCAAACAAACAAACAAACAAAAATCCTAAAAGTGTAATGGATAATTTAAATCCATTGTACTTGAAATATGAAAGCTAACAAAAAAAGAAAAAAAAAAGTCACGAATCTACTGCTACATTTAAGAACAAATAAAGAACTGAAACAAGTGGAATAGTTTCTCCTTTATATAAACGAATAAAAGTAATGGCAGTACTTGAAGTACTCATCCATTTTTTGATGATTGAAACAGAATTTGAATTTTTCTGAATTAATATTACTCTTCCACCAATCCTGATAATGGAGATGGAGAGACTCTACTTTTGACCTGATGACATTCCACTGAAAAAATAACATTAGTTCATACTACTCTAATACAGTAGAAGTCTAAAATAACTCAGTTTGAACTATGCTCTCAGAGCAAGTTGAGTATCTTTACATCAAAATGTAGTTAATTTGGATTTATGCCAGTATAACAGAACATTCACGCTTTGACCTAGGTCTACTTACTCATTTTTTTCAGTGCATCTTAAACTTAACTTGCAGCAATCCCGTTCATTTGGTTCTAAGTGTCTGCAAAAGTATCTGGAAAATGCGCTGTGTTTTGTAATATGGTAAACCACACAGCAATTGGTTAGAGACCTAATTCATTCCATAGATGATTTATAATAAGTCAAATAGGAAAACAAGCCATTTCCAAAGGAGATAAGCTAATGTATTTCCACTGTGTGTCCTTAGCTAAGACAAGAATGTAAAGCAGATAATAAAATGATAAATATCTATATCTCCAAATTTGTACTAATTGTCAGGCTCAAGGATTTTTTCAGGTACTCATTTTTTTTGTAGTCTTTTATATTAAATAACTTTATATAATTTTAAAGGTGTACATCACAGCATTATGTGGGCCAAACAGTTTGAAAACAGGCATAAAGTTATTTGGAAGATAAGATCCTCTTAAAAAGTTTACCATTATTTCAGGACATAAATATACTAACATGCACACTTACTCATGGTATTTATATTGCAAATAGAGCTAAGTTGTTGTACATAAGGATTCATATGACAAGTAACAAGTAAAAGATAAGCTAATAATAAGAGATTAAATAGGTTGGACGAGGCTGGCTTTTCTTCCCCATGTAAGTGAAAAATGAGGCAAGCGATTCACAGCCATTTTTGTGTAGCACAAAATTTAGTCCAGCTTGACTGATCCAGAAGATCATTGTAAGGGAGGGAAAGAAAGGAAGATGGAAAGGATCACAAGTCTCCCATCCATGTTATAAGATACATAAGCAGAAAAAGAATCACTCAGTTTCTCACTAATTGCTTTTCACGTTTCCAAAAGACAAAAGTCAGATAATTTTGGTGTAAAAACAGTCAAAATCCAAAGAAAAATCTGATGTTAATTTTACCATAATGATCTCCTGTTTGAGCCAATTTTTTATGTTTCATTAATACAAGTAATTTGTTCACACAAAGAAAAACACTTCTAGCACTTCCTTACTTTTTCAGTGTACTTCAAGTTCAACACATCTCATGCAATTAACCTACAAGTAATATTATTTTAAATTTAGGTGAAAGAAAGACATAAGAAGAAAAGTTCTGCTCAGAAGTTCTTAAAATCTTCAGTGCCTCTTCAGCAAGGTCTCTCCACTCCTTCTCAGTGGGAGAGCTTGAGTTTGGTAAAATTTAATGTATAACTCTGCATATTCTTTATAATTTTTCATTTTTATAAATCTCCATGAAACCAAGAGCACATATTCTCTCTCAAAAATAAATAAATAAATAAATAAATGATAAAAAAAGATGAAGTTAATTCAAAGTCTTTTGTTTACTACTACAATTTCATGTTATTCTTTCTTTTTTTTTTTCCACTGGTTTAAGAATTTCTTCTCATTTAGAAGGGCCTTATTCTATCTGCTCTTTCAAGCAACAAAAGGCCCAGTAACAGTCTTACTGCTAACCTGACAAATAAATAATTGCTTCAGTTTCAATGAAAAAAAATTAATGTATATCCTTTTCATGTATATCTGTCTAAATAAAGATTTTTTTGTAGGACATAACTTTCTGAATATAAACTGTTGGCTAACTAAACAGTAAATACCTCTCACCACTGTGCTACATTCATTATTTAAGAATATCTATTCTTTATAGAAATCTTTCAGCCCAGAGCAGTACCTGGAATGATGTATCTAACTCATTCTATCAAAAGTTTTCTTTGAGATTCTTAAGCAAATTAGCGTGATCCTTGGGAAGCTGTGTCTCTTTTCACAAACACTTAAGTAAAAGTCTCAGAAGACATGAAAATTAAAATGAAAAGCAATTTTCCCTGTTCAAGGTCAACAATACAACAAAACACCGAAACATTGTGGGAAAATTTCTATACAACATGCTTCTTTCAATTTGATGTCATATAACCACTGTTAATATATCGTCTACTTTACTATCAGTATTTCTTTTGATTTTGCTTTAATTAATAGTATCTAGGAAGACACTATTCACAGTAGATATCGTAGTGTGGTAACATTTGGTCTCCTATTTCATACTTGAAAGAGTTTTTCTGAAGGAAAAGGGATATCTTGTTTTGATATGCATTCTGAATTACAGGACAGGTTCCTTTAAAGATGATCAAGATAAGTGTATGTAAATGAAGTTAAATTCACTAATCTACTTTAGATCTAATTCAGCTTGACCTCATTCATTCAAGCTGCCTGATGCACCACATTTCCTTCTGCATTTTCTTTTTAATATTATTCTTTACCCTTCCCTACTTTCTTCCTCTGCATTCACTGATCTTTCTATAAGGGTATTCTCACTTGTAACCATTTGACTCTCCTTACATGGGCTCAATGCAATCACATTTGAGAATGAATTTCCTAATTAAATACCTCATTGTCATGGTTTTATGACTTCTTGATATTGATATTCCACAACATAACATCATGTAGTGCATTGGGAGTTAAAGAGTTAATGCTCCAGGTCCATGGATCATTGACTGCTCTGGGTACATCTGTCTCAAAAGAGAAGTATGTACCCTGGAGGACTTTGTGCTGCTTTGCTTATTTCTATTTTCCACTCAGAGGGAAAGATAAAAAATGTTTGCATGTCATGAGACACAGGCTCTTTCCTTTCGGATTGATCCAGCAGTGGGTGCTCTCCAATTGTCTCACCTTCAGTGTTTAGGAAAAGGCTTTCGTTTTTGTTTGTTTGTTTTAGTTTTTTTTTTTTACACACTCTCTCTCTTTTTATTTATTAGCTACAATTCCTGTTATATTGTATTATATTGTGCTATTTTGCATTCCGATATAAAATTTAGTAAATTAGCTTTACTCCTCAGATCATTGCCACTGTTTTGTTTTTAGACCCATCTCCCTTCTCCTTTTTCCCTTTCCCCTTTCCCCTTACCCAGGGCATGGGTCTGTGAGTCCTCTGGCCCAGTCATCACGGAACTGGGCCAAACAGGCCTGTAAACCATTGACACATTCAAGTTGCCATCCAAAAATTCATATTTTAGCACGAAATTTATATATATAGATGAGATAGATGAAATTCAGTGGAATTTGAGTGAGAATTCAAATTCAGATGAGTGAGAATTGAAATTCAGTGGAAATTGAAAATACTAAAAGTAGATGGTGGTTATTAGACATTTGTGGAATATACATTATTTTATTTGAGGAACAAGAAGACTGAGAAAACACATGCTGGAAAAATCACTTCTGTCCTCATTACCAGAATTCAGGCATGCTATGTTAAAAGCTTGACAAGTCTCACACAAAGCAAAGCTTTATTAAACAGTTTTCATTAAGATGAACCCTAGGACTCAGATCTAACTCCTCACTTGTTGTCATGGTTTTATGATTTTTTTATATATATATTGGTATTCCATATCATGTAAGGCACAGGGAGTCAGAGATTTAATACTCCAGTTCTGTGGACTGCCAAATTTCCAGGTACCTGGATCTCAGAAAAGACCTACATACCCCAGAGGACTTTTCCTGTTTTCCACCCAGAGGGAAAGATAGAGCTGCACGTAAGTCGTGAGACTTCCTCTTTTTGCTGTTCATCTCAGCTCTGGAAGCTTCCAAGACGTCTTGCCTTCAGGTTTATTGTAAGTCCTTTGATTTTTGGACACTCTCTATTTGATTTATTAGCTTCAATTCCAATTACATTGTATTATATTGTTATTTTTTATTTCAATATCTTACTTAGTAAATTAGTTCTCCTCCTCAGACCTCTGCCACTGTTCTGCTTTTAGGCCCATCTTCCTATCCTTTCACTTTTCTCCCTCCCCCCTTTCCCAGAATGTAGGCCTGCCAGTTCCCTACCCCATTCATCACAGAACCAGGCCAAACCTGCCCATAGACCACTCTCTTCTGAGAGCCAATTACCTGGAAATTCAGCAGTCCATGAAACTGGAGCATTAATTCTCTAACTCCCTCTGCCTCACATGACTTTGTGATGTGGAATACTCATTAAAAAGCCATGATATTTGTTGCATGCAGTATTTCTTTCCTATACTCACACATAGGTATTCCTTTCAAATTGGAAAGTTGTTACTAATGCCTCTTTTAATTAGAAGGGAAAATTTTAAAAACATAAATAGTTCTCTGTATTATAGATGACATAAGGCACTTGAAGGGCAATCAACTGAATCTTCTTACCTTTCTTATTCTCCAGAGGATAAAGCATTTTGCAGATAACCCTGATATTTCTCTTTATACCAGACAAAACACAAGTAAAATATGATGAAGTGAGTTTTATTCTACAAGCTAGTAAGCTAGACACCAGCTAGTAAGAAAATCGTTATAAAAATAAAAACACAAAGCAAAACTAGGCCTCATTGGCCATCTTGAGTTCCAGACTGTCCTGCACTATCTATTCAGCAAAGAGATGTCAAGTCAAATTTGTAATCTTTCAGAGCTGAGACCTAGCTCTAGCTATCCCCCTCATAACTTTGCCTCTCTCAAATAGAAGCTAGTAACTTGATGTAAAGTTGATATCTTCCATATGATTACCTCAACTCACAGGAAATTAAGCAAAATGAATGAAAGTAAATATCTGGGGATATTCTGTAATCTATAGGTTTGATAATTGATGTGATAATATCACTGTAAGCCTCCTGCCACCTGAGATTGAAATTCCACTTCCTGTACAATACTGCTTCAGTGACATACCCTCGTGCTAGGTAGTCTGTGAAAGCTCAACAGTAGAGAAGTCTCATGATATGAGTGTCCTTTCTCAACATGCAAGATGAATCAGACTTCCTTCTGAGCTTTTAAGAATGCGTGTGTAAAACTTTCCACCACATAACAGTAACTCATTACACAAGTATTATGGTGGTAAGAAATACAGGTTAATGTTGATTTTAGGTATTTAAAATAAACATGATGAGTAGAGAGAGAAGGGCTTTGCAAGATTTCAGTGTTGCTTATCCAAGAATTAAAAAACATTGTGAGCACATATATTCATGAAGATGAACTTTTGTGTCCTCAGTCAATAGGGACTAAAGTAATAAATAAATAGGGAAAAGTATGTTTGTTTGTTTGTTTTTTGTGATATATACTTAAAAAAAAAATTATACTCCCTAAAAGCTTTCACTGTTTTATTCATGTATAAAAGGCAGTTGCATAGAATTGTGCCATGTCTGCAATGAGTTAAATTGATCCTGTCAACTGCAAGTGACTTTAAAAGATTTCTTATTTCCTCCACAGGATGTTAATGTCACCATGCATGACACAGAGCCCAAGATATAACTAGCCAATAAATTACTTGCTACCTGAGGGAACAGCATGAAATAAAGTTTATGTACCCAATTGAAATTAAGAGTTTAAATATATTTATTTTATTTTGCCCTTTTTTTCACATTCATTGTTTGAATGGTTCTGCCATACCATGTGAAATATGATCATTAATTTCTTTTCTGTTGAACATGAAAAGATGTGAAACAGACTGGGGCCAGCTGCCTACTTAGTGTTTTGATTCCAGAGACAAACATTTTTATCATCACTATTCACATTTTCAGTGACTTATAGCTTTGCACATAACCATAACACATGCTTTTCTAAGCAGAAGTAAAATCAGTGGGATATAGTTAATCCTGATTATCACTCTGACAGTCATAATGATTTGTGATTCTAAAGAGTACAAACACTGTGTAAAATACAACAGGAGGAATCCTGCTTTCAAGTGTTTTCTATTACTGTGAATTTAGTAGACCTTTGCACCACTTTGATGAAATGGGGAGACATTCAGAAAAACGTCTTTCACTATCTGTACGTAAGCAATGAATATACTTTGGAATCAGATACAATATTTCTTAAAAAATATTCTGCACTGATCATCTGATATTTTAATCCATCAAGCACAGTAGAATATATCACAATTCAGAATATTTATATGAAAAAGTATCATCTTTCATTTCTTGATTTTCTTTAAGACTTTAGATGTTGCAATATACAAGTTGTAAGCCTGAAAAAATGTCTCAGTGGTATGTTTATAGAAATTACATTCACTTCTCTGTGATCAAATTTCATTTATAAATCTATCTGTGATTTTGCCCATACATCATTAAAAATAATCTCTTGTGATTCTCATGTTAAACACATCTGCTTACGAGTATAAAAAGCTTTCAAGAATGTTGTTGAAGCTCAAGTCAGGCAGATGTTTTAGGACTGCAGTAAGTAAATGTAAATGAATATAGTTCTGTTCATGTTAACACTGCTGATAGAGGAAAAAAAAAAAAGAGACAGAATAAAAGTTAAAAGATTAATAATTTGCATTCTCTTGGAGCTTGCAGCCTGTTTTATACTTCTCAGTATGATAGTCATAACTGCTAAGGTGATGGAAGAGATAATATGTAACATGCTTGTTCCTTCTAGAAAACAAAACACTTAAAAGGTATCTCTTAGCTACATGAAAGATTGATACAAACCACATGGAGTACCAAAGGCAATGTCTGAATAACATGAAAAAGATCTGTGTTTATTCAACTGAGAAAAGCCCAAAATTAAGTACTAGTAAAGAACATAAGATATTAGAAGCTGAAGTGTGGTGTCAAAAAGAGGAAAAAAAAATGTAAAATCAGTTTTGAATACAAACACCTCCTTGCTGTTCACCTCTAAAAGTCCTTTAAGTTTCTATTTCATTTGAATCTCATCCCCTAAAACCTCTGAAAAATCTTCAGAAAATTCATTTGCAGACTGCACTGAGTCTTGTTCTCTATATGCATTTTTTCTGTAAACCTTGAAGTTAGATTTCCAGCTACACTTGTTATGTTACTTATACCAATATCTCACTGCAATTCAGTAGGAGTTTTTAAATATGGCATTTGTCTTAGATATTAAAGTGCATGAAGTGTTTTATTTATTATTTTTAAAACATATTTACATTGTTTGAAGTTTACATTATTTGTAGAATTTCATGATGACATCTGCAAACAAAAGTTACCAATACTATGACGTGTTACGTACAGTTGGAATATTATGAGAGGCAGACACAGGAAGAACCACATGGAAAATCTCAATTTGCTCATCTGTGGAAGCAGGGAATATTTTTTGAAAGATACAGTGTGTAGTCCTAAAAATCTGACAGAAATGCTTGATCTATAGAGATAGGGTGCTTTGTTCTGCATGGCAGAAATATGGAGTAGAAATGGGTCTCTTGCTTGCTCAGAAAATACGAGGATTTAATCCTCCTGAATTTCTGACACGTTTACTCTTAGTGGGCTGTGCATGTTTGAATACTGTTTTATTGCTGCTTTTGAAAAATTACTTCCTGTAAGATCATATATTTTTCTTGTGCTGATGTACTCAAAATACACACATTTGTGTTTCATAAGGTCAGAAGCTTTTTGTTGACTGGGCATATACACAGCAGCTGTGCTTGTGTGTATATTTGTTTGTGTTTCTCCTTCACTGTGAGATCACATTTTCACAGCAAGGTGGCACTCCTTTGCAGGACACCATCAATTTGACAGGTTATTTTTATCCTTTATTTCTTCTCTTGCTTCCTCTATGATCTTCTTGGATTCACACTGAGTTATGAATGTAGCACTAGAGGTATGCTACATGACCCTACAGAAAAAAAAGATACCCATTGTTGGCCTAGTCCAAGATTTCTGCAAGACTGGAAGGTCTGGATTGGCAGAACAGAACTGGGCTGATTCAAAGAATCATAGAATCATAATATCGTAGAACGGTTTGGGTTGGAAGAGACCTTTAAGATCATCTAGTTCCAACCCCCCTGTTATAGGCAGGGACAACTCCCTCTAGAATGAGTTGCTCAAAGCCACTTCCAGCCTGGTCATGAATGATTCCAGGGACAGGGGGACAGGACATTCACAATCACACTGGGCAACATGTTCCAGTTTCTCATCACTCTCACTGTAAAGAATTTCTTCCTGATATCTAGTCTAAATCTACACTCTTCCAGTTTTAAGCCAATCCCCTTCATCCTGTCGCTATATATATGCCCTTATGAAAAGTTCCTCCCTAGTTTTCCTATAGGCCTCCTTCAGGTACTGGAAGGCTGCTCTAATGTCCCCCTGGAGCCTTCTGTCCTCCAGGCTTAAGAGCCCAAGCTCCTTCAGCCTGTCCTTGTAGAATGAAAACCCTCTAGAAAGCTTCCCATGCTTTTGCATAACAGTGACTGAATCATATTCTTGCTATTACACTATTTACCATGGCAATGGAATTGCCTGGTCATAGCCAGAACCAATAAATGAACAGCTGAGTGACCAGAGCATGTGTCCTCTCTCTCTCTCCCTCCCTCCCTCCTTCTCTCTCTCAATGGTGCTTTCTGCTGTGCTTCTGGGAGCACCTATACACTCAGAGCCTGCACGGGTTGCTCTCCACCTCTTGCTCTCTTTTGGTGTGCCAGAGTTCAAATGAGAGGTGGCTGCATTCCTGAACCCAAATGGTTGCTGGGAGGGATGAGTTAATTCCACTTTTCTTCGGTATCTTGTTCTGTAGCACATGTATCTCAAATAAAGGCTCTGTCACCTATCTGTTTGCTTTACAACCATATACACAAGTAGAAATAAATATATGCCCGTCCTCATTAACTGTGGAACATAAAGAAAGATTAGAAGACTTCTACAATATTTGATAGTATTATATATGTGGGTTTTGGTAAAGCAAAGGAAGAAACACTTCTTCCTCCTTTGACTGCTGATGGCTTCCAGGAATCGATACTTGTGAAAGAAATTTGGGTCAATGAAATTGGAAGACAGAACAAAATCACTGTTCGTTTTGAGCAATCTCTGACAATCAGGTAAAAGTCACTCCTGCTGCTTAAAAAAGTGAAGTGTATTCATCAAGTTATATTAAGCAGGAAAACACTTGAGGTATTTTACAAATACACCTTTTACATAAACTGGAAGAGCTTATAAAGCTTTTTGGTAATTGGTAACTATTGAAGGAGAAACAGAATAAAAATGCCCATGGAGCACCTAGTATTGATTTAGAAAATCAAAATGGAAGTCTGCTAAGTTGCCAATTTCATATTGATTTCTCCACTTACACATTACTTCTCCTTCCATGACACAAATAGAATTTTATAAAAAATGGAGTTATTCTACAATCTCTACAATAATTTTCAGTGAAAAGCATTGCCTCTGTCTAATTCGGAATTGTTTTACATGCTTTCTCCACTGTCCATTCAATTTCCAAAATTTTTGAGTCCTTTATGAATTATCCTGACATGAGTAAAAATCTTCAGCTGGAACAAACTGACTTAGCTCCATAGCCTTTGCTTCATATCCAATCTTCCAGTGTAGCTGAAATTATCAAAAACTCTAGGTAGAATGGAATAATAAAAAGCTTTCAAGTAAACTGACACCACTACAAACCCATACTGCACATTATTTGAAGTAAAACATTAAAACCTATCCATTACGGAACGTTTACAATATCTACTGTTTCCATTTCTTTCTAAATTATTTCATTTAGTGACACATTAAGATACAGCATAAAATTCTGTAAGTATGAAAGTATATCCCACAAAGTTTTGTAAAACATGTTAACATGCCAGAAGCTACGAGCATGCCAGATCTCCTGGATGCATTTCATTGCAGTGCAGGTAGAGATGTATTTAGTGATGATGGTATGGGTTTCTCTACTGCAGTTTCTATTCTTATGCATGAGTGAGAGGAAGGTATCAACTAAGTATCAGTTGTTCTTTCTGAGTCCTAGGCACTTTGGGGAAGTATATCCTACTATTTATGAGATACATAGATTACATGGATATTTAGAATGCTCCTAACCTATATCACATCGTGGGACATAATTTTATGTTCTTGAGCAATTTGAGAAAATTGACCTTTCAATGAGCAAGTGTTATGACCAAGTTATGTGCAGAAAGCAGAAATTATGATTCTCTCATATAGACATACATACAAATTATGAAAATTGTTGAAGATTTATCATTCAGAATTTACAAGACAACAGGTACAGTATTTATGATCATATTGTAAGAAGGTAAATTAACAGATGAAAATAGAGATGATGATGGTTCATTAAACGATCAAGGATGCAATGTATTCAATTTTTTCTAACTCCTAGAGCAAAACTGACAGAGATCATGAGATTAGCTTCTGTAATTTAAAAATGCAGTGACTGAAGTTCATCTTACAGAGGTGAGATGTGAGACAACGTGCACTGCAGATATTAATTCTGGGAATCTCATATAAAAAGGAGAAATTACAGCAGACTAGGTTGCACTAGGTTCACTGATTTATTCAAATCAACTCAGGGTTGGGTCACTACCATAGTGAATGACACTTTGTGCTTCATAATCACTCATATAACATTACCCTTCTAATTACAAAGGACATAAAGTTTACAGACGTTTCCATAGAATTCTTCAAATTCTTAGAATCCATCATCAAGTCCCAGACAAATTACTTCATCATACTTTCTTAGTTTCACTTCTCAGCACAGTTTCAGATGTTTATCTCCAGACCATGATGTCTCACATTCCACTTGTTATGGTTCCATTCTTTGAAAAACACAGGTTGTTCCATTAAAAGACTTCACAAAAGACTTAACAAAAAGCATTTTCTTAACTGAAAATCGGTTGTCTCTATGTCTACTTCTTATACAAGGACACATGTAAAAGCTAATTCTTCATCCTTTTTCTATTTGACTTTCTACTAAGTAGCTCAACTGAGTTTTAAAATAGCTTTGGAAGGGGCTTCACAGTGGACACAGCTAAGAACATTTACTTCAGCTCATTCAGCAGCAGTACCAATCACAAAATCATATGATTTAATTAAAATAATAAAATACTTGTTTTATCACACTCAAATTCAATAAGGCTCTAATCCTTCAATTGTTAATATGGAAAATTTTGCTTTGCTTTCAACATAAGTGTCCAGCACTAGAATATTAATAATGATCATTTGTATACCTATTTTCCTTTATTCCTTGGTATAAAAGCTGCACAGGGAGAGACTAATGTTTGAAAGACTTGTTCTCCATTATATATTTATGGCCAAAATCAAACTTCACCCAGGTTAACAATTAATACTACAGATATTTAAGTTCCCAGACTGGGATACAAGTGCAGTGTCTCTAAGGTAGTTACCTACTCCTTCAAATAACATTCCTACAATTGACAGAGACTTCCTACTTGAAAAATCCAGTATTTCATCTATAGAAATTCCATTAAATACTGCCATGAATGCAGTAAATATATTTTTGTTTAACCGAAGAGGGCAGTAGTATACGTGGAGATTCATTAAATTAACTTGAAGCTGAAATCCTACTGTTGCTTGAAGAATTATACTTGAAAAATTCTGTGTTCTCTTAACAGGAAGCCCAGAACTGTATGTTCAATAGATTCCTGTTATGCTAGCTTCAAATTGAATCTCAGCAAGACAACAGTCATCAGAACATTTTGATACACTTCAGAGAATGCTTTACAACAAGGAATAAACTGTATTTTAAAGTAATATTCAAGCATTATCAGACAGTCTTACAGCCATCTGTTGTTAACTGCACAATTTCTATTAATAATTTTGAGTCAGAATTCTGACAGAAGTTATTTATTTACTTTAACATCTTAAGAGGAATTAAAGTAAATCTGAAATTGCAAAAACACTGTCAGAAGAGAAATTCACAACAGGTGAGAATTCACTGATCTATTTAAAATGTTTAGATCCTTTAATGTTTAAATCTTTTAACATGTCTATTGTTCTTTTGTATTTCTACTCTGACAAACAAGAATTTGAAAAAAAAATCTATGTAAATGGCATGCAAAAAAAAATGTTGGAATTCTAAGCTTACCTTGAAATTCTGCACATTGTGTGGAATTGATGTACCCTGAGGAATAATGGTTAAAAGCAAAGCTTGTTCTTTATTCCCTTCCCAGTTACTTGATCCATCACATCATCTTGCACTTGGTCTTTTCAGTCTTCATTAGTCTCTCATGTGCCCACTTCTTCAGCCTTTCCCAGTCCATCTGGATGATGTCCCTTCCTTCTATGGTGTCAGCTGCACGACTGTACATCAAACTTTTTGAGAGTACACTTGATCCCACTGTCTAAGAAATTGTTAAAGATGGTGAAAAGTATTAGTCCCATGATGGAGCCCTGGAGAACATCACTCATAACCGGACTCCATCTGTACATAAAGCCATTGACAACAACCCTCTGGCCATGACCATCCAAACAATTCTTCTTCCCCTGAGTAGTCCAGCCTTCAATTCATTTTTCTTCAATTTAGAGATAAGAACGTGGTGCATGTGAAAGGCCTTACAGAAGTCCAGGTAGATGACAACAGTTGCCCTCTCTTCATCCACCAGTGGCTTCACTCCATCATAGAAGGCTACCAGACAGGTGAGGCACAATCTGCCTTTGGTGAAGCCATGCTGGCTTTCTTGATTCACCCCCTCTTCTCACATGTGCCTCATTTAGGAGGATCTACTCCATGATCTTCCCAGTCACAGATGTGAGGCTCACTGGCCTGCATCTCTTTCTCAAAAATGGGAGTGATGTTTCTTTTTTTCCATTTATTGTGCATTTTCCCCAACAGTCATCATTTTTTCATGTGATGGATTGTGGCTTGACATCCAATCCACATCAGCCAGTTTCTTCTGAACACTGGGATTCATTTGTCTGGTCTTGTGACTTGGACATAATCATTGCCATGAGGTGATTTTCTCCATTCTTATACTGGAAGGGGTTTTACTGTGCTGAGCCTTGCCTAGAAGTTCAGAGGCATGGGAAGCCTGACTGCCAATGAAGTCTAAAGCAAAGAACTTGTTTATTACCTCAACATTCTATGTCTGAGAAGGTCAGCTCTTAATTTTCCTTCATCAGAGGAGGTATACTCTCCTTTGCTTGCCTCTTCTGATCAATGTATCCAAAGAAATCATTCTTGTTGCTTTGCACATCCCTCAGCAAGTTTAATTTCAGCTATGCACTGGCTTTTCTTATCTGATCCCTGCACATCTGGACAGAATTCCTATATTCTTCCCAGACCACCCATTTCTGCCTCTCCTTTTTTTTTTATTTTCCCCTCAGTTTGATGAGCAGAATCTTGCTTAGCCATGCTTAGCTGGTTTCCTGCATCATCTCCCTTATTTCTTATTTTGGGATGTGAAAGACAGAAACTGTTTTCCTTTCTTTTGTCTCAGAGCTTGCTTTGTAAGGCCTTTCCTGGTGACAAGACTCTGACTGATATCTGCTGGTTATCTAGATGAGTGTATGGTGCCATTGTCTCTGCTTATGGTTGTAAAGATAAGCAGAAATAGGGGCTAATATTCTTTTCCAGGTTTGGGGGGGGAGGGAGGGGAAGGTATGGCTTGGAGAAGCTGACCACCACGAAAAGACAACAATGCTCCTGCATGGCAATGAAGGTGACATCCACTGCTGGCTTATCTGTTGGGCCAGACATGTCACACAAACAAAGAGAAAAGGAAAAAACACCTGAGAAACAGGGGATAAAAGGCCTTCAACTGAACCAAGGATTTTGGAGAGGAACTCCCAAAGAAAGAAAATCTTTGAGGTGAACTCCCAAAGAGAAAACGGAGAATTCCCTGAGGGGAGAAACTCTTAGGACAGACCCTGAGGCCTGCTTGCTGCCATTTCCCATCCCCCGCAGTGACCAGAGAGTTCCTGAGATCAACGGATGGACTACAGACCGCACTGGATCCACGGTGGTGATGCTCTCCCTCTCTCTCTCTTGCTTTCTGCCAAGTCTCCTTGCTTTTCATCTGTTTTCTGTTGCCCACCTTCCCTTTCCCATATCCCTAAGCAACTAATAATTGTAATAAACTGGCTGGGCTAACATTTGACCCGTTGTGTCTTAATCTCACCATCGGGTATGCACATAATCAAAGAACCTCGTCTCCCTCCTTTACATTGGAGCATGACATGGAAGAAAGGGAACTCTTTTGCTCTCAGAAAGTCATCCTTAGAGAGCTGACAGCTCTGTTCTGTTCATTTGTCCCTAAAGACAGTTTGCTAGGGGATCTCATCCAACAATTCCTCAAGAAGACTGAAGTTTACTGCCCTGAAATTCAGCGTCCTGACTCCAGTTTCTGCCAGGTCCTCATTCCTCAAGACATGAATATGACATGGCATTATCATTATAGCCCAAGCTGCTTCCAATCTTAATCTCTTAAACAATCTCCTCTGCTTTTGGAGAGCACCAGGTACAGTAAAACTTTACCTCTGGTTGGTCTGTCAAAAACCTGAACCAGAACGTAATCATTAATGAAGTCTGTTGGATCACTTGCAGCTGTTATTTCCCCAGCACATATCTGGGTGGTTGAAATCCTGCATTGGGATGAGAGTCTGTGAGCAAAATGCCTCTTGTACCTAGAGCAAGATCTCATCGATAGACTTCCTTTGATCAGGCAGCCATTAGTAGAACCCAGCCATCAGATGTTCTTCTCTGGTCTGGTCTCCAATTTTTTCCACAAGATCTCAAGCTAGACATGGCTGTTCGTAAGAGGCAGCTCTTCCCAATCTATCCACTTCTTAACGTAAGTGCAACTCAACCTAATTCTTCTATCTTGTCTATCTCTTCTAAAAAGCTTATAGCTCTCAATCATGATATTCCAGTTATGTGAGTCATTCCAACATGTTTCCCTGATACAATAAGATTGTAGTACTCCAATTGCTTCACAGTTTCCAGTTCCCACTGCATATGTCCCATACTGCACACATTGATATTGAGGCACATCAGCTAGGTTTTCAGACACATTATCTTCTTGGAGGATCCTCTCAAAAAAAAAACCCATCAGATCTAATTTAAAGCACTGGTGATAAGCCCAGTCAGCTTACTGCCCGGTATATTCTTGCTCCTACTGGTCAATTATGTCCTGCATTATGTTCTGGTCAATTATGTCACACATCAACATTCCTGTATTACTGAAGTGGTATCCCAGATCATAGAATCCAAAACTCTGTAAGATATGTAAGAAGCAGGGATATAGACAATATGCATTTATTGCAATTTTTTTAAGTATTTCAATGCAAATATAAATGCTATTTGCTTAGAAAAATAGTTTTAAATTGGGTAATGTCAGGGTCTTCCTTTTAAACAAGTTGTTCATTTTAAAGAATAATTTAAAAAGAGCTAGTAAAAACATTTTAAAGAATGACAAGGAAAAAATAATCAACTGTAGTTTCACCTCATCAAACAGTCTGAGTTAAATGTTTTTATCAGGCTAATATTTGTGCACTGTGCAAGAAGTATATAAAAACAATATTAAAAAAATACAAAAGAAAAAGAAAAACAAATCAAATTATCTTAAGCATCTATTGCAGCAGCCTCTTAAACTGATTCTTCACTTTTCTCTGAAAAATCAGCACAATCATTATCTATATTTTTGAAATGGTTGAATTTGCCTTCTGCATTTTGAATCCATTCAAACATCAGGGATTCAAAATACATACTAGCACTCTATACTTTTGTAACATAATGAGGTTTAAGCTCAGCTACAGGAAAAGTGTTTTGTTTTTTGTGCTGAGCGCTAAAGAAAAAGGCTTCAGAACATGTGTACTAGAAATATGCTATGCAAAAGTCAAAAAATACAATGAAAACCATCTTTCCTGATAAACTTGTTTTTCGGCCTGCAGTGGACTGACGTAGAGGAATAAAATTTGTGAGGAGCATCCCTCAAAATTAGCTAAATAAAAATGAAGAAAAGCACTATCATCAATAATGTCATTAATCAATAATGAGGTAATGGAAATTTTAAGTGATTCAGAATAATGGACACAACATTGCTGCTCACTCGGGGTTATTAAGAAATGTCAAAAGTCTTATAATGGTTTTTGAGACAATCTTCATTTTAAAGAAACAGAAAATTTAGATAACTGTCAATGTCTGTGAAGAATGATAATCTCTGGTCCCTCTAGCCTACCTACACAGAGTTTACAGTTAAATTAGCAATCTATTCTGATAGAATAATTTTGAATATGTTGAAATAATCTTGATATATAATCTTGATATCTTCACTTACTACAAAGTGATTATAAGTTTCTTTTCAAAGATAACTGGTATCATTAGCATTTTCTATGCACATACTCAAAAACAACCAAATATGTATCAATGCAATCTGTACAGTATTTGGATACCAGAATGTTTGTATCCATCTATCCATGCCTATCCAAGTTTTATCACAATGACACAGAAGATAAGGATTTCTGTATGTGCAGCTCTGCCATGTCTCCATTATTCTCTGGTGATTACAATGTTTTTATGTGCTTTTTGGGGCCCCTTAGGATCAGACATCCATCCACCTAGAGTTCTGCTTCTGCAAATTAAGAAGACTCACAGTTCTCTCTCTCCTGAGCCTGATGTCTGCAGAGGTTTCATACTGAAGTGTTTGGATAATAATGGTCTGCTAATCTAGTTTCCATCTAGTCTTCTAATCTAATTCCTAATCTAATTCTTCCAGTCCTGGAAGTCCATCTTCTAATCTAGTCTTCCAGTCCTGCTAGTTACTCTCTCTGTACTGGCACACCAGACATTCCCATGTAACCTCCATTCATCTCAAACTCAACTCTTCTATTATGTAAAATTTAATATATTCTCTTACATTCTAACTACAACTCACTTCTAAATATTACCACTCTAGTTCACAATAATCTGTGCATATGATATGTTGTTCTCACTTTTCAACAGAGAAATAAGCTCTCTGGTACTGAAGAGTACCAGGATCTGTCATCTGTTTTGTTGTCCTTAAAATATAATAAATCAAACTTAGCAGGAACCATTTCCTCTCTTGGTTGTGAGAGTACTCAAGTTCTTCAAACTACTGGTGGTTTGCCTGGGGGGAAATAATATCAGAAAACTCTTTACAAGCATCAATATTCTGGCAGTGAGCAGGTCTTTAAGTAGAACTATAAACAACATACTCCTTATTCACTTACGTTGATGGAAGATTTCCATTAAAAATCTCCTGCTGATATTCTTGTGCATTAATTGGCAACATAAAAGTGATATGAAGATACCTGTAGACATCAAACATAAACCTTTGTCATTATGAAAAAAATCAGGAAAAATAAAGCACAGTAATAACATGGAGATGTGAAAAAATGTGTGGATTTCAGTTATCTATGTATGCTACCAAAATAAAATTGCACTCTTGAGACTTGAAATGTGAGAGGAAGAAGATGGGAAAATGGGAAACAGCTCTACTCAGATATTTCACTTTTAACGTTAATTTAGCAAAGTAGTCACAATGTTATAAACTGTAGGTACTGGATTTTATTTGTACTTGAAAGAAGTATTATAAAGGTGTCATATGGGCATTTGGGATAAGTAACTTTTTAAAAAGTGTCAATAATAAAAAAGCTATTTATCTCATTTGTCATTTATGAATGATAGACCCAGGATATTAGATTGTCTGGGGAGAAAATCAATAGAACAGTCCACATAAAAAGAAAATGTAACATTTTCATTCCTGTTTCTTATGGAGTGGTAGCTAGTGATCATATGAAGTTTTTCTTACCTTCTTCTGTTATGGTTATCTTTCTTTACTGCAGAAGGCTGGTTGTCCTCTGCAAATCCAAACTCATTTCGGTGAGTTTTCACTAGTTTTTTCTTTCTCAATTTCCTTCCCCCCTCCCCCCCCAAGTTTTCAATTTGACTCCTTTTTGGAGTGTTTTTTTTTTTTGTGGGAAGTTATTTTTTTTTTTATTGTTTTCATATACCAGTTTATTGAGCGAGTTTTGAAATATTAGGAAAAAATAATTCCCTTGTGAAGCTTGTAGTGGACTGTATCCAAGGTCTTTGAAATGAAAAGAGAAATAAAGCCTACACATGTACTCATTCTCATTAATACTCCACAAGTTCGTTGAAGTGCTGATCCTGATTTCTGATCAGGACTGCTGATTGTCAAGCCCCATTTGTCATGTCTGTGCTGGATACCTGAGTCAATGCTAGACTGGACTGGAATCTTTATTCTCTTCTGCTGAGAACAGACTACTGCACATCAAGGAAAATAAGTGGGAGGGTAAATAGTATCCTGGACACTGAAAGATTTCAGTGTGTGTTTCTGCACATTCCCAATCTCTAAGTTCGGGAAATATAGAACAGATTACAATGTTCAAGAGAGTAGATACATCCAAAAAGCATACTGTCCTATGTTATTCCATAGTATGTTATCTTGGGTCCTGGAATCCTTTGTTGGTAGTTGGTACACCCTCCTTTCACCATCTGAAAACCTCATTGCTGTAAACCTGGTTTCTTAGCTTCACTGGTACTCATACACAATATACTGTGTCTAGAATTGGCAACTTTCCTTTCCATCTTGTTTATGTGCAAACCAATCAGAATGGGTAAATGAAATTCAAAATTATATAGCCATATGAAAATAAAGGCAGAGGTTTCACAAGACTGAAATACTGTTTTGTTGTTGTTGCTGGATTCCAATTCAAATATCTGTATATTCTCAGAATACTCAGTAAAATAAATGATCTATTTCAATGGAAATATGTTATCGGAGGAAATGGCCAGAGTCATGACATACACTAGTATGTTTAAACCATGCTTCATTTGTTACCTGGACAGCCTCATTTATAGAGCACTTCAGACAGGGGCGTACAGAAAATAGAACACAATCATTAGCAGAGAGCCTCGAGAAAAAAACAACTCTAAAAACACTCCTGGCAGTTAACTTCTGCAAAACACATCCCAGAAGAGGTAACTTTTGATTGTGATAACATAGTAGTTCTGCAAACTCTCTGCTGAAGGTCAGCTTCATGAGTCGTTCCAAGCCATGCATTCATCCTCCAATTAGGGTCTGCTATCCCACAGCTTACTTGAACTGGTTTTCCTTTTCATCTGGAAGTGTCCTTGTTTCTTAGCCTTCCTTTCTCATGCTGTTTATCTTATTCCACAGCTTCCCACAGAAATAATCAGAAAGAAGTTACATAACTTAAGTTATATAACATTATAACTTATATTACTCCCTATGCATTTCAAAAATGTATAGTATATGATATACTTAGAGAAAAAAATGGGAATCAAAATATAGATAAATAATTTTCAGCTGTTCCATAAAGTAAACAAATGTAGTAATTAATGCAGGCTTCACGACAGCTTAAATTTTGAAATGGGTAAGTGGAAGATAATTTTGTCTTATGGTTATCATGGTTGAGAAAAGTTAGTTCCAATCAGAACTAAGAATAAAAGCTTTCGGAAAATATAAAATTAACTTAAATAAGACCCAAATTCACCAAATCAAACACTTAAATACTAGTAGAAAAATTTTCCAGTTTTTTTGCAGTTTGCTCATTTTCTGATATTCCAGACAATTAGACTCAGTCTTAAGACTGTACTTCTGATACTGATGCTTCTACAGAGAGTTGTTTGACTAACCATTTGTTCTGAATTCACAGCAGTACTTCTGTTTTCATGGAAGTAGATGCCCATTTTAGTAGTATCTATGTGATGAGGGAGAACATTATATAAATTATTATGATGAACATATCAAATGACTCCCTATAATCAAGGCCAAAAGAATATAATAGGTCTTGCTTTGCTATACATAGCTATACATTCAGACTTCTAGCATCTAATTTTATAGCAATAAAAACCATGAAGTACATAGCAGGAAAGGCTGGAATTAAGACCACAGTGAAACAAAATGGGAAAACCAAAAGAAAATTCAATTAAAATTGAAAACTGTGCTAATGATTAAAAGTGGTTCAATGTTAGTGTAATCTTTTCAAGCAATATTACCAGCATAAAATGAAGGAGAATGTAGTAGGAAAACCTATGACAAGAATAAGCGAAGCAGTGTTTTGAAGACAACTGAACAGAAAGATTCTGATATGAAAGAAAAGCTACTCATGAGGATGATACAAAGTGAATGGAATGACTGCAAGAATATTCTTCCAGCACTAAATACTCTTTGAATTTTGTAATTAAGAAGTACAGTGTTCAGTTATAGGTGATTTTATTTAAATTAAAGAAATACTGAAATGTTATTACAAGCCCTCACAGAATCTCAGAATCGTGTAGGACAAATAATCTCAAGGAATAGTACTCAGAAAGAATAGCGCAGAGGATGGTGTATTTCTGTAAGGCTTAAATAGATGGTACACAGACAACTGGTAAATTAAGAGTGGCTCACCTTTTCAGATGGTTGAGGCTTGCCAATGATGCAATGGGGAGGAATCTCTAACAAGAGATCCTTCCCTGGTGGTGGTCAGCCCTTAAATAGGGTCTGGGAGAGGTGGAGCCAGACTCCACCCCCTCCAGTCACACAGGTACATTACTTTCACCTGTGTCCCTATGGCTGACTCAGTGCTTGCCTCAGATGATCAATCAGTGGTTCAGGCCGTGATTCAACAATTCCCATACAAATTGTAAGTTTTGGAAGCAATCTCTCAGGATCATGGAGTCC
This sequence comes from Cyrtonyx montezumae, assembly GCF_038088225.1. Classification (NCBI taxonomy): domain Eukaryota; kingdom Metazoa; phylum Chordata; class Aves; order Galliformes; family Odontophoridae; genus Cyrtonyx; species Cyrtonyx montezumae. The sequence goes on from NW_027072033.1 coordinate 1,119,528, forward strand.
AACCCTAAACTACCCACTACTACTAAAGTAGTTTCCCTACAATAGGTTGTACAGGTATGTGTCCAGATGGGTCTAGAGTGTCTTCAGAGAAAGAGATCACACTACTCCTCTGGGCAGCCTGATCCTGTGATGGAATTAGACAACATAGGAAATTAAAGCATCGAGACTATTTTTTCTTCACTCTTACATTCTTGAGCAGAAGTCTAAGTCGAAAGCACTTGCTAAAAAAATTAAATATAGGTAGTTTGATCCTCAGTGACATCCAATAAGATACTGGTGCTACAGACTGTTTTATCTATACCACAGAAAACTCCTGTCTTAAAAGCTACAAAATGTACTTAGTTAAAATGTTTTTCATAATTGATTAGCTCTTGAGAGATTCTGTTGAATTAATTACAAAGTGTTTAAGGTTCACAGGCTTTATATATATATATATATATTTGCCTTTCTTTTGCAACACTGAAGGATATAAAAGGTGTTTACTTTCACTGCAAAGGACATTCTAGATCTTCAGTTCCAGAAAAAGCAGAACATTTGCACATCATTGAGTCTTACATTTATATGCTTCCAATTTAGCTTTTCAATAAATTTAGAAGAATGGTTTAATTGTTGTGTAGCTGAATAGTTTCATCCTATGTGCTTTGATTCTATGCAAAGCTATGCTGAAGAAGGAGGGTGTCTGCCAGACCGATAAGCAGCCATGAAGGTACAGAAATAACTTATTTTCCAGCTAAAATTCACATCAAAATAAGGCTGTATTCTATAACATGTCTGGTGTTTGATAAGATTATGAAGCTCACATTTTAGCTATCCAAATGTATGACTAAGCCATTATACTCTTTCTTAAGAATGTACTCTATAATTGCAATTATCAGTAGTCTTGAATACAAGGTTTACTAAAATAAGGAAGGAATTCCTTTCAGCTTTTTGTCTTAAACTGTAAAATAGAATTTAAAAGATTTTTTTTTTTGGAAGACAATACTAAAATACAGCAGTGGAAGAGACAAGGTCACTTGACAATTTCTGCCAGATTTTGGGCAGTCTTGAAAGATTAGGGGATATGTCATTCCTTTGGTGCATTGCTATGTAGGCGGAACTGAAGTCTACAAGCAGATGTCACGGATACTATGGTAATCAGACAAAGAGTCTTGACTCCAGTAGTAAAATGTAAAGAAAAGAAGCAATGTATCTTCTGATAATACAAGCATCTCTCTTCAGTGGGGAAATGTTCATGGTAAGAGGATAACTGGAGTAGATGATCCTGGAGATCTTTCTCAACATTAATAATTATATGATTCTATGATTCCTCATTTATTAGTACTGTAACTGGTTACTGTTTAGTTTTGTTTCATCTAGAGAATATATATCAGAATTGTGTACTGACTTCAGGGAGCCACATAATACCTTTGCAGAGAGACCTAATTCCTCCTTACAGTAGTAAGTATGCTTTCCAATGACTTCCATAGCTTTAAACTCTAACTAGCCAAAAATATCTCATGAAAACTCAGCTTAAATGACAACCAATGAACTATGTTTTGTTACATACCCACAGTAATTTTTGTCTTATGCACAGATTTGCTGTTTGGTGTTACCTTTTGATCTTTTCTACAGCAATGAAATTTTCGTTCAGAGTTCCTGCTGATGCTACATTTAAGGTTCCTGTGGAAATACACATCAAAACCTTTTCCCTTGTGAACATTCCTGTGACTTACGTTGTCAATGTGTCAGCTGTTTTCCTTTCTAGGTACATCATTATATTTAATCAGTCTTCATCATTATTGCTGACAAACTCCAACACCATTACAAAGTTATTAATGTCTCCTACCCTGCTACATCAGTCTAACCATCCAAGAAGTTAAAAATAAATATTATTAAATATTATTAAATCCTCTGTTCATTTGCTGTTTTCTTATTGATCACAGCTCAGAGCTCTTTTAGTCTTCATGTAGACTGGTTGTCATTGCCTTGTTTTTTTTTTCCACTTCTTTTGTCTTTCTAACTGTTCTGGTAAGTGAGTAAGCTAGAAGCTGGGACAGAGCTAATTTTCTTCCTAGTACCTGATTTAGTACCCTGTTACAGACTAGGAAGATAACAATGTTGACTACTCATCAATGTTTTAGTGCTGAGGATCACAGAGAAAAGGCTTTTCCGCTTCTTGTAAAGCTTTACCAGAAAGGATGCTGGAAGTGCAAAAGTAGCAGGAAGGAGATACAGCTAGGAAAAAAAAAAAAAAAAAGCTTACATAGCTTTCCTAAACTGATAAAATTGACGTATCCATACCACTTGGCTTTATGCTGAATTTGTAATCTGATAAGCTGTGGAAAGCTTGTTGGGAGAGAGCTGCCTTTACTTGAGAGCTGGATGAGCATCAGCCACGTCGCGGTGAACAATTCCTCTGTGAACTGTGAATGGAATTCACCTTTTGTGATCTTTTATTTGTTTGTTTTTCTTTTTGGAGGGAGAGAGGAGGAGGTGCTTGTTTGTTTTTCCTTTCTTTCTTATTATTGAACTCCTCATATTAATTCACAAGTTTTCACCTCTCTACCTTTTTCAGCTTTTTTCCTCAGTCCCACTGCAGTGAATGGGCAATGGTTGTGTGGTGCTTAGCTACCTGCCAAGTTAAAATCAACATCTGGATTTCTTGATCAACTATTTTGGTCTTATCTTACAGCTCAATTTTTCAGAAGAGTCTTTACCTAAATGAATTAATTTTCTTTATCTTGTCTGATTTTCATTTTATCCAGCTTCTCTTACCTCATGATCCTTCTATAAGTTTTGCTTCACGAGAGTTTGTTTGTTTGTTTTCTTTTTTTTTCCCTCATTTTCTTCTCTACTGGTTTAGGATCCAGGCAGGGTTTATACTGGTACTATGATATAAATCAGTATGCTAGTACATTACTGTCACACTCCAATATAAAGGAGGGAGACACTCCAATATAAAGGAAGGGAGGGGAGGGGAGGGGAGGGGAGGGGAGGGGAAGGGAGGGGAGGGGAGGGGAGGGGAGGGGAGGGGAGGGGAGGGGAGGGGAGGGGAGGGGAGGGGAGGGGAGGGGAGGGGAGGGGAGGGGAGGGGAGGGGAAAAAGAAAGAAAAAAGAAACCCCACATACCCCTAAATAGATCAAAATTATTTTAAAGCTTCAGCCAAGTCAAACAAAAACCCTGTGGAATAAATTAATACCATTTTGTTGCATTTTAGATATGGCTTTGACTTCCAACTTGTAGTTCTGTCATTTTTTTCCCTAGTTCCCTTACCAAACAAGAAATCACTTCTTCTTGATTTTCACTGAACTTAGTTTCAATACAATTTTCCTTAGAAGTGTCCTGAAATAGAACAGACACTTCTCTTAACTGTTATGCCAGTATCTTACTGAAACACTCAATAGAGCAAATATATGAGTGTCTCCGTATATCAAATAAATTCTTATCTGACTACAGTCAACTACACACTGTTTGGAAGAAAAGGGAAAAGAAGTCCAAACACTGCACTGGAAAATATAGGATCCAAATCTTCACATATTTCCTTATAACATCAATAATGAGTCATCTTGTATAATTGCTTATCGATTTAAACTTTTGCTCATAAATTTCAGATCTATAAAAATAAGCACAAGATTGTTCAAGCTATTGAAGTAGAAACATTTTTATATTACTCCTAAATAGCTTGCCATACTGCACATGTCTTATCTGATACAAATAGATCAGTTATGTACAAATTTATCCACCGATATTATAAAAGGATGAACTCAAAATAATTTGTACTGATTAAGCACTAAACCTCTACCTACTACCCCTCTATCATTATTCTTCTTTGCTTGAATCTAATTTAAATTCTTACATGTCTCCAGCCATGCCAAATTCTCTTTGACCTACAGTCATCATCATACAACAGTGGTTATGAACATACTGGAAAAATGCATCTTCTGTTACAAAGCTCTCTGGGATGTGGATTGTCCTTTTATATATCAAAAATAGAACTTGACTGTTTTTTAAATAATTGTACTGGTAAATATGTACACAGCAACTAGAATACTAATGAAAAAGCTCATAAATATGTTACTACATCTCATTTCACTTTGTGTAACTTAGGCGGGGCTACCCCTTTTCCCCCTTGCATCCAGTGTGTGTGTGCAGCTCCAAATAAACGTAACTGCTTTATAACCTACCCCAGGTTATAGTTTGTACCTCAAATAAAACGTTTCCAGTATTAAAAGAGAAAAATCACATCTCTGCAGAAAGCTAACACAAACTCAGTGCACAACTTAAGTAGTTTCTACACAAAGCTGATTTTGCCTTTATAGAAAATAGCTATCAAAAATAATTTCCCATTCTGCTCTTATTTTCCTCTTTCTATGCAACCAATCCTTCAGATTCTTTTTTCATTTTTTCATTTTTTTTGTTTGACACTTTCGACAGCAGTTAATGGCACATGTTTATTTTCCATCTGCTGCTGTCTCATTCATAATTTCACAAGATCTCAATAACTTATTATTAATGTGTTATGTTTAGTATTTCATCTATAATATTCACAGCAAGAAACTTGCTATTTCAGAAAGGAGGGATATTTGTATACCCACAGATAATGTCAATCAGCATAAATTCCAGGAATTAATATGCTTTACAGTAAAAAATTATCCAATAATTATTTTCATTAAGATAGAAAAATAAAAAAAATCTTGAATACAACTTTTTGTTTTGTTTTGTTTTGTTTTTGTATGAACAAGTTTTCCAGTACAGAAGTTGTGTGCTTGTATTCCCTGCCAATAACATGTGCATAGTTTGATATTTTTTCCATTTTACTGCAATTTTTCTAACAGATTTGTCTTCAGTTAAACCTTCAATACTTCAACTATGAATGTGATTTTACTTTTTCTATCAAAAATATTTTAAATCAACATTGAGCGCATTTCATTACAATTAATAGATTTACTTGTCCCTGATAAAAATGCATACATGTCTACCTATGAAAATACACATGTAATTCTTAACAGCATTTTTATAAATAGTATTTATCATGTAATAATTTAATTGTAAATTATAAGAATTTAATGTAGTCTTATTTTGTCAGGATATGTGATCATTTACATCATAAAATTACCATTTTGCATGTTCAAGACTACTGATATTTTTGGCTAATCATTCTGTTATGACTGCAAACACATCAAGTGGCCAATTTTGATAGCCAAAATGCACTTTCCTCAAAAGATTCATATATGTTTAACAGTTATATATAAGATAGTTATAATATAATAGTTAATATATATATAACATTATATATAAATGTTATATATATATTATAGATAATAAATAATATAAAATATAATATTATATATTATATATTACATTATATATATGTATATAATTATATATAATTATATGTATATATATATATGATAGTTATGTATAAGATCTGCACAAGTTCATGGAAATGAGACCCTGAAGATACCTTCTGACTGACATAATTTATGGATAGAAGGAGAAGTCATTTATCCTTTTGATCAGTGAGGATGGCTACATTTTGTGCTTTTGATGTACACTGCTATCTAGGAAAAGTATTTAAAAATTAATATCTCTGATATTTACAAGAATGTTAGCCACCTGTTCTCAGATAAGGTTTTTAAAGACATAGAATTTGACTTACTACATATTTCTTATCCCTTCTTGAACAAAATTTCACTTTGTACAAGACAAGGTTAAATACATATCAAGGTGATGTACATGAAAAATAAAATAAAATGCACGAAGCATACCTTTCCCAGTTTCATATACTCCTCAAAAAAAAAAAAAAAAAAAAGGAAAATTGTATGTGAGAAATAATCAATTTAGAAAATTTTGAGACTAATTTTCAGTGAGATGGGTCTCTTTTCCACAGAGATATCTGAGAAAGGTTTTTGCTCCTAAGGATGTCCGTGTTTCATAAAGTAGAATAGCATTTTTAAAGATTTAATTTTAGGAACTGAACTATTAGAAGTTAGATCATTTTGGCATGCATCCTCTTAACTTTGCATTGCCTGTTAAAAGAATAATGCTCACTTGTATGCAGACTACCTCATTAAATTATATTTGAACTGTTGCTGCTGCATATCGTCTATCTTTTCATATTTTCTATCCTTTATTTAAAGTAGAATATAGACTTTAAAAGCAAGCACCAATACTTTGAAAGAATGAGTCACTCAGTATAATTAGCAGGCTCTGTGTGAAAAGGTTAGAAAGAAAAGCTTTCAGGCATGAATTCTTAGATCTAAATCCTACCAATTTACAGAAAAATACAGTTGTTTTTTTTCCTAGAAATTAGACTGTCCTGAAATTTTAAATATAAAAATTTATTTTAGCTTCATTTTTCCCCAACATATTATCTAGCTTACAGTATCCTATGTATCCCCAAAAGTAGAGAATAATTGAATTATTCAATTCATCCTTTTCTTTACTTTCATATTGTTTTTCTTTTAATAGGCTGCTTTGTCTTTTACACAACATATGTTTCAGGATCACAAATATTAAGGCCTTTTATGGTAGAGTTACATCGTCAATAGATAAAGGAAGTGCAACTGACTTCATCTACTTGGGCTTGTGTAAGGTGTTTGACACAGTTCCATGTGACATCTTCATTGCCAACTTGGATAAAAATGGATTTGATGGATAAACGATAAACTAAATTCTGGATAAGGAATTGGCTAAAGGGTCGCTCTCAGAGTTGCAGCCAATGGCTCAGTGAACAGGCAGAGATCTGTGACAAGTCACGTTCCTCATGTATCAGTGCTGGGACTAGTGTTATTTAACACCTCTGTAGATGATATACAAAGGAGGATTTCGTGCACCTTCATCAAGTTTGCAGATGATGCCAAGCTGAGTGGTGCAGCTGACATGCTAGAGGGAAAGGGTGTGTCATGGTTTTATGATTTTTGGTACTGGTATTACACATCATATCATCATGTAGTGCATTTGGTTAAAGAATTAATGCTCCAGCTCCGTGGATAATCGATAGTTCCAGGTATCCCTATCTCAGAAGAGAAGAAGAACTACATTCCCCAGAGGACTTTGTGATGCTTTGCATTCTTATGTGTTTACGCTCAGGGGGAAAGATAAAAACTGTCTGCAGTCATAGGACACTCTCTTTCCTTTGGGATAGACTCAGCAGTGGGTGCTCGCTGCCGTCCGCCTTCAGCGTTAGCATAAGGCCTTCAGTTTATCGGACACTCTCTCTTGCTCATTTTATTTGATTTATTAGCTTTAATTCCAGTTATATTGTATTACATTGTGGTATTTTGCTTTCCGATATCTATTTAGTAAATTAGCTTTCCTCCTCAGATCGTTGCCTCTGTTTTGTTCCTAGGCCCATCTCCCTTTTCCTTTTTCCCTTTTCCCTTTCCCCCTTCCCCTTTCCTGGGGCGTGGGTCCCCCGCACCAATCGTCACGGAACCGGGCTAAACCTGCCCGTAAACCATTGACAGGGTGCTATCCAGAGAGACCTGGAGAGGCTTGAGAAGTGGCCAGGTGTGAAGTCCTGCACCTGGGTATGGGCAAGCCCAAGCACAAATACAGTCTGGGAGAAAAATGGCTTGAGATATCCCTGAGGAGAAAGACTTGGTGATGTAAATTGATGAAAAACTCAACATGACCTGACAGTGTTCTCATGCAGTACAGAAAGCCAATGGTGTCCCTGGGTTGCATCAAGAAAAGCATGACCAGCAGGTAGAGGGAGGTGATTCTGTCCCACTAGCCTGCTCTCAAGAGCAGGAATACTGAAATACCAAATCTACTTAGGCACTCAACACGAGGAGACTGAGTGGTTGGAGGGGGTGTAGAGGAAGGCCACCAAGATGATTAGAGGGCTAAAGCATCTCCCTTTCGAGGATAGGCTGAACAGATGGGCTGAGCTCAATGGGATGAGGTTCAATAAGACCAAGTGCCGGGTCCTGCACTTTGGCCACAATAACCCCATGCAATGCTATAGGCTTGGGGCAGAATGGCTTGAAGAATGTAGAGAGGAAAAGGACCTGGGGGTGTTGGTTGATGCTCGGCTCAACATGAGCCGGCAGTGTGCCCAGGTGGCCAAGAAGGCCAACGGCATCCTTGCCTGTATTAGAAATAGTGTAGCCATCAGGAGCAGGGAGGTGATCATCCCCCTGTACTCAGCTCTGGTACGGCCGCACCTCGAGTACTGTGTTCAGTTTTGGGCCCCTCACTACAAGAAGGACATTGAGGCCCTGGAGTGTGTTCAGAGAAGGGCAACAAAACTGGTGAGGGGTCTGGAGCACAAGTCTTATGAGGAGCGGCTGAGGGAGCTGGGATTGTTTAGTCTGGAGAAGAGGAGGCTCAGAGGAGACCTTATTGCACTCTACCACTTCCTGAAGGGGGGTTGTGGTGAGGAGGGGGTGGGCCTCTTCTCCCTGATAAATAATGACAGGACGAGAGGGAATAGCCAGAAGTTGCGCCGGGGTAGATTTAGATTAGACCTGAGGAAACATTTTTTCTCTGAAAGAGTGGTCAGGCACTGGAATGGCCTGCCTAGGGAGGTGGTTGAGGCACCACCCCTAGCGCTGTTCAAGAAGCGTTTAGATGAGGTGCTAAAGGATTTGATTTAGTAGTTGGGTAGGGATAGTGATAGGAGGATGGTTGGACTAGATGATCTTGTAGGTCCTTTCCAACCTTATGAACTTATGAACTCTTTTTTTTCACTTCAGTAGTAATTTTCTTCTCTCTCAATTGACCTAGGAAAAAAAAAAAAAAAAGAACTTACTCTTCAGTTCCCAATTCTACTATCTGTCAACATCCTTATTAATTACTCTCACAAAACACAATACATAATGATACATTTCATGAGCTGATTGAGTTTACAGTCATAATGTAACATGCTGCTTTGAAGATTTTCATTTGTAGTTGTCCAGCTTTTCAGAATGGTAGCCCTTTAATGACAGAGATTGTGCTAGCAGCTGTTGTGGTAGTAACTTCTAGAGTTAACTCAAATAACACAAACATGTAATAATTACTTTTAATAATTACTTTAGGTTTCTGGAATTTTAATTATGTCAGTTAAATGAGTATGTTAGTCGAATTGTTGAATAATGATCTGTGCAAACAAAATATGCAGTAAAAGAAGTTTTAAATATCACAAAGTAAATGAAAAATAAACAGAAAAGCTAAGAAGTCATCATCAATACACTTGCAAAAGAAATATTTGAAGTAAAGGAGATTAAAATTTGAAAATGGGTAAAAAAGTAACATTGAGAAGAAATTTCAGAAGACAGGGACTGAAGTTGACATTTCAGCAGCTCAGTAACTGAGCAGAAAAATACCATCTTAACTGTACTAGTCTGTGTGAACTTTGTCAAAGAACAACTACATTGAAGAGAAACCATTTTTATCATAAATGAGAAACAAGTCAAAGAAGAGATGACAGAACTGAAGGTCAAATTCAGTATGGATCATAAGATGTCTTTTAAATCATGAGGAGTTTTGCTAATGGTTCTCATTAAAAAAAAATCTACTGATGTACTCTAAATTTGGCACTCAGAAGCAAAATGAAAAACAAAAGCTTTAGTGATTCAGTTATTGTTTGTTTAGTTTTTAATAATACAATGAAAAGTAGTCATTTTACAGTCTTTAAAAAAAATTTAAGGAGCATTTAGAGGATGATCAAAATTGAAAGAAATACTGTGAGGACAGTTCTGTCTTACAGCTGACATTCAGTCAGAATACAAACTGTCTATAATATAATAATAATGGACATAATCTATATGCATTAACAAAATTTTATACAAAACTCCATAATACAGATATGAATATCAATAAAAATATATGTTCAGTAGAACTTAGAGAAATTGTTTCTTTATTTTGTTTTTTTTTTTTTTTTATACATATATACAACTTTATCTACATATTTTATGAAGCTGTGAATTTTGAATTGTTCTCATTAGAAAAAGTCTATTAAAAAAAGGAATGTAACGACATAATTTTCTAAATTTCACAATATTCAAAATAGTTCTTGGTTTGGAAGTACTTTTATTTTAAATGTATATTTGATATCAGATATAATTAGAGGTATTCTTTTGTTCCACTCTGTGGCTTTTAAGGGAGGTGAATCTTTTTCTGTCTCTTGAATCACAGCTCCACAAGTCAGCAAGGGATTGCTACCATGATGGAGCCATCCAAGACACAGAACAATAATACACGTCAATTTATTGGGAACTTTCTTGACAACCACTTGGAGGCAAAATTGGGTAGTTGGCTAATTATAAGTGTTATGGGTAAGACAATTTTAGGCAATGGCGACTACAAAGAATAAAGAATGAAAGAACAGAAAGAGAAAAGATGGAAAGGGAGGGACAGATAGATAACAACAGTACTAACTCTTACTTATAGTTCATAGTGCCCAAGTTAGCTCTTTTATAAAGACAGTTTCTGGCTTTGCGATCTCAGCAGGAACTCCTTTGTTCCTGTCGTCTTGGTGTTGCAAATTTAAGTCAGCAGGTAAGATGAAGCACGGAGATACTAGTTTGTATCTCATCTTAACAGGAGAATGGTACCACCTCACAGTTTTCTGTATCAAGCTGGAGTTATTTGCTCACAGGCCAAGTCTTCAGCCAATAAATATTCCTAAGACCTCCTTTTAAGAGGTGAACAACTCCAAATATGTGGTTTCAAATGTAAAACTATCCATAAAGTGATGCAGATTGCCTCATGGTTTGAGGCACCCCTTACAAGTCTCAGACAAATGTAGATAGGAAAGCTGAAGTATTTCCATTGAAATAAGCAAAATAATATCAGTTTTGAAGGTATTAACTATGAATATAAAGCAAACAAAAATACCCCTCTCAGTTCTAAGGGCTCTATGGTTCTATGAATCTTCTCTTCATAAACTGATCACTTAATTTGGTATTTATCTTAACTGATTTGTTTGTTATCACTGAAATTGTGCAGATTATTTTGTCACTACTTATCACTGTCCTTTGGGTGAAATTACAAAAGTAAAAGAAAAATCTTTTTGATTGATGGTAGAAATGAATAACTGAATGTATCTCCATACATAAAACCAAAATTATGTATATAAGGAAATAAAATTATAATGTAAGAATTCTTGTGATGAGAAATTTCAATCTACTGCATTTGTTTCTTGAATTTATATAAGTAGTAGTAGAAGTATGTATTTGCCTATGAGAGGGAAAACAAGTCTAAAAATATAGCAGTATAACTAGAGCAGAAGTCTGGTTTTTGTAGTCATCTAAGTTATAATATATGAAGGAGATCTCAATGACCAGAAAGATATCCTGTCACCAGTGAGATTCATAAACTCTGGAAAATATTCTGTATGAAGTTTTAATAACAATTACAGCATAACAACTGATGCCCATCATGACTTGCATTTTTTATTTGATATTATAATAAATCTATCACTGTTGAAATATCAGGTGTTATAAATGTGTGTAAGAGTGTGTTTTGAATAACACATACTTCCTTTATTGCAAATATGACTTCCCAGGAGGCATTTCTACTGACACTGCTTTTAGAAAAAGAAAGGGAAAGCAAAACAAAACAGATAATAGAACACATTTTCATCCTCTCTTGAGTCCCCTCATCCAACTGCAGCTCCTGGCACAACCTATTACACACATGAGGAGGCACATTACTCCAGTTGTTTTATATCCAACCAATCAATCATTTTCTTGCCTTACAGAAACTTCTTCTGTTGCAACTTTTTTTCCATTGAGGAAAACTCAAAAAAACAAACAAACAAAAAAAGCTCATGTATTTTCATAACTTATAAGTGCACAACGAAGCAGAGGCAATGGATATCTCGACATTATTATGTCAGCAATGACAAAGATATAACAGCACACTCCTATGGTCATGGAAAAAAGAATAGGCTTCAGAGGGAAAATTTGTTACATTCCTATGACACACTGAAAGTAAAGCGTAAAAAAAAGGTGACTGCAAAACATTTTACACTTAAAGTATGAGCTCAAAGGAATAGAAAGCAGTTAATAACAGATTAAACTAATTTCCTGTATGCATGTTTCAAGTAATACTTGTATCACATGATTTTGTGACAATTATTCCTAAATACTGTAAATAAATAATTTCTGTCAAAAAAGAAAAAAAGAAAAAAGGCAAAAATCAGTTTTTGAACAAAAACAATAGAGAACAGATCTCATCAAGCACTTTCCCTACAAGGAAGCAGAGACAGCTAGAGTCAGCAGCCAGAACAAGAAGATCTAAATTGTTCAGAGTCTCATAGTTCATACGTAATCTAAAATCGTAATTGCTCACTAATAGGAATTTTTTTTTTTTAATTAGACTCAAAGAAACTGCTCTCACTAGTTATATTCTTCCTCCTTTGACCTGACACCCTAGATCTTGCTACTGTATGGCCCATTATCACTTTCATTCTGAACCTTGTATTAATTGGAAACAACTTCTATCAAGAAAATTAAAAAAAATAAAAAGTTTTTGCAGAACAGTAAAGATTTCTGCAAATGTTTTGCATGTTGCTCTTCTTGGGACAAACTATTTTTTTTTTTGTCTCAAAAACCTCAATCACCTAAATCACCTTTAAGTAAGTATAGTTTTATAGCTATATATCTAAATGTGCAGTTTGAACAGCCTCATATCAAGAAAAAAGATAAATAGAAGGTTTTGTAAGTTTTTATCATTAAAATTATGCTAGATATGAACAATCTGAAGTAGCTTTCAAGTACTGGTAGCAGCAAGAGTAAAGTAATATGTCAATAACCTATTAAATATTTAAGGTTTGCCCTCAAAATCATTTGAAAACATATTCAGAACTGGACTCCTTTCTCTCCATCAGGAGAAAAACAGTTTCCTATTTTTTTTTCCAGGTAATTAAGAGTAGGGTCTAGCTTATTCTTCAAACCAATGGGAAATCTGAAACACAAAAAGAAATTTGAGCTAAAGCTTTCAACACATAAGGAATAACTATATTTAAAAAATAAATAAATTGCACTGTGTACGAGCTATGTTACAAATTTTATTTTTACATCTGTTACTGTACTAACAAACTGTTTGATCCTAAAGCATAGTCAATTTATTGGGATGTTTTAAATACATCCTATGGCACAGTTTTAGTCTGTGCTAATAAACACTTGCAGAAACAATGCTTTTCCATGGCAAGGAGAAAAGTATGTCACTTTGACATGCTTCCAGTGGAATGACTGCATTAATTTTTTTGATAAGTCTATGTTTATGGTGACTTAAAATATGAAATTACCAAGTAATAAGATCTTAGCTGTAAGAGAGAAGACTGTAAAGCTGTCTCTAAAGTTGAGTGACAGAACAATGCAAAAACTCCTGGTATGCACTACCCAAGAATCAGCATCCTATGACTGCAAGATTCTTTGCTTCTATATGTCCTTTAAGCCTGTAAGGGTTATAAAGGCAAAAAAACTGGCACAAACAAGAAGGTGTCACAAAAAGAAGGAAAACAAATCCTTTCCAAAGATCTAGGCTCACGGAGAAGGCCCTCCAAAAAGGAGGGATCTCCAGCAAGAGGCTAAAATGAATACATTATACTTTTATAATATAAACATTTTAATCTTCTCTTAGAAGGCAGAATAAAAATATAAATTTTGCCTTGACATTCCTCAGATTCTATTTGCTTACCTTACCAAAATGCAGTTCTCATCTCTCTTGCACTGCATTGATAAAAATATTTGTGCAAGAAAAGGCCATTATCCTTCAAAGACAGTGACTTAGAAAAAAAATGATGAAACATAATTAGTAAAATATTGCAAAGGAAAACAGAAAGCAAAACAAAATGCTCAGTGAGCAACAGTCCATGTCCTGGTTAAGTATCATTGAACTTATTTTTGTTCAAAGACAATTGAACTGAATTTGTTATATATCAAGATTGTCAAAAAGATTAAAAACTTGATTTAACCCCAGACCTTGAGCAGAAAAGAGTCTCATTTTTAATTTCTTGCTTGGTATTTCTCTGTTCTTCTGTTCTGCCTTTGAGTCCTGAGTAATGAGAGAGATTAGTCTGCCTACGCATCCACTCTGAACACAAATGACACATAAAGACAGAGAAAGCAATGACCAGAGAGCACACAAAAATCTCTGGTTTGTTTCTCCTTTTTAACTTCTATAAGGCTTTTCTTAAAAGAATATGGGATAAAATATCTTAACATAAATCAAAGAACATACAGATGAGTCTTCAAGCGATTTGCAATTTCAATTCTATGTCTAATAGGAAACAAATTAGTTTTCTCATACTGTTTCACATTCCTGCGCCTTGATGGGGCTCTTTTTACAACTTGTGCTATTCTACTTCTCCTAAATTAAATAGACTATAGGATGTAAACATCTTACTACTAAGTAGAAGTTCAGATTCCTCATGTAGACATTCAGTATTTCTAGCTAATTAAGAGGCAAGAATGTTCAAAATGCTGATTCAGAAAACCTACCGTCAGTTGTGTTTCACAAAAGGATACAAACAACCTGACTGAGAGGTAGGAAAATATGATTAATGAGCATTCTGCGATACATAATAGGTAGCCAATAACTGTTTTTCAATTATGACACCAAAAGTCTACTGCAGTCCGAACAGAAGTCTGGCATTGCCACAGGCCCCAGCCAAAGCTGTCCTGAGTGACATGGACATCCGGTTCAGCTGAGAGGATAGGATCAAATATACCCAAGGCCTGGACATGTTTAACACCCAGTTTTGCCTGCTGGAAAGCCTCATGATCTGTTTTTCCACAGTTCCATAGTTGCCCCTTTTTCATGAGTCTATATAATGGTCTCAGAAGCTGTGCTAATTGAGGTATAATTCAATGCCAGTATCCCTATATACCTTAGAACTCCTGCTGCTGCTTTGGTGTCACAGGACTGGGAATGCCTGAATTTCATCTATTACTACATTGTGTAGTACTTCACTCTTTTGTGACCAAACTACCTACCCCCAGGAATTTTGACAGGCCTGGACCCTGCACCTTCTAAGGATTTATAGCCCATCCTTTCCCCTGTATGTAGGTAGTCAATGAATAAACCACCTGTCCTAATGCCCCCAGTGAGTCAGACCTCAACAAGACACAATCAATATAATGATACAAGTTAACACCACTAGGTTTTTCCCAACTCATCAGGTCGCCATGTTATGACAATAAGTTGGTGAATGCATGTTTCAGGTCCCTGTGGCAGGACCTGAAAGGTCCGCTCTCTTCCTACTTCCCCCTGTAAACACAAACTGATCTTGCAGTTCATCAGCAGTTGGAATACTAAAGAATGCATTTGCCAAGTCTAAAACACAATGGTAGGTTTTCATTTCCCTACTCAACATGCCCATTAGGGAGGCAATATTGGGTATGGCTGCATGAAGAGGCAGCATGACCTTATTTAATTCTCTAAATTCTACTGTCATTCTCCATGTGCCATCTGACTTGCACACTGGCCATATGGCAGAATTATATGGGCTATGTAAAGTGTCTTATGATCCCAGCTTTTTCTAATTCTTACACAGTCCTGGATATTTCATCTCTCCCTCCCCCTGGAGTCTATATTGCTTCACACTAGTAATCTGGTGTGGTTTCAGCAGATGAATAGGCTCATGCTTCGCATGGCCTCTCAGTGTTGCCTGCACCACCTGGAAACTAACACACCTACCTCATAGCCTGAACTCTCCTACAGTTGTAGGGAGAGCCAGACCCCATAAAATGCCTATGTCGAAGATGTGGTATGGGGCAGGATCAATAGATTCTCTATACTCCCAGGGTGGTAGACACCTGACCCCCAACCTCAACCATGTCAGGGTAATGAGAATACTCTATTCCCTGAGGCCACCAATCATCACTCTCTCCCCATTAAACTTAACTGGATCCCCATAAGTAATTGATATTTCTGTGTTTGCATCCACAAGAGCCATTACACACTGTATATTTTTACAGGGCCAGAAAAGCATTAATTCAACATAGGATCTCTGGTCCCATCTGGAGGCCCTAGTTATGGAGGGACTGACGCCCCTATCATGTCACGAATTGTGCAGTTGACAAATCTTTTTCTCAAGTGGATCAGGAATAGTGACCTGAATCACCTGAGGAGGCTTTTTCTTTTTACTGGAAACCAGGAATTTTTCCAGGTTCCACACTGTTGATATTCTTTCAATAGCTCTCACTCCTGCTCTCTTGGGGGTGATTTTGGAGTTTTTGACTGTCCTCCAATTGCCTCCATAGCTGGAGGAGGACATGACTGAACTGGCAATCAATTTCAGAGGATTGAACTCCAACCCAGATTAAATCTTTTAACATTTGTATTTGGAACAGCTGTATAGGTCCTGATCTGTGAAGAGTCTGTGGGGTTATCGCCTGGTTTTAGTTATGGGTAGGACCTTGTTCCCTTTCAATATTCAAATACTGCACCTGTTTTGAAGCTGCTCTGTCTTCCCCAGATCAGCCAACAGGGTGGCCTGTTGGATGATGGCCTCCGTGTCCACTAAGGGGTTCAGTGCTGTCACCAGTACCATTCTGCTGGGGAGGAGCTCATTGTAGTATGAAGTCCTTCATCCCTGCTGAAAACTTAACCAAGTCTATACTCCCAAGAATGTAATCATAAATTGCCTCCTTCATTTCCAGTTCTCTAATATAATTTTGGACTTTTTCCATTGAGGATCATTGACCAGTATTTATCAATACATCAGTTTTGTTCATCTGTGTGATTCTACATGCTGCGATTATCATTCTGTATTACTGTAACATATAGTCTCTGAGAGCTGGATGTGTGGTAATGGATACCAGTTTGGAAATCTCAGGCCCATTAATTCCCACATTTACAGCCCCCATACCCTATCTTCTCAAAAGCCAAGTCTGTAGGCTCTCTCATGGTTCTTGAATTGTAACAGAACTATGAACTTGGCAGATGTGTGTAGCCAGTGATCACGGAAAGATTCTGCTCACAAGGAATGTAGGGGGTGATCACAGAAAAATTCCACCCTCAAGGGGTTGCCAATAGTAACCAGATAAGGGAGTAGTGCTAATTGTGACCAAATAAGGTAATAATGCCTGTAGCACCTAGATAAGGAGGTAATTATGCAAGCGCCTGAGGGGCGTAGACGAAACTATGGTAAACTATAAAAGTTGTTGTTACGAACAAATAAACGCCATTTTACCACCCACCACATTGGTGTGCACCGAGGTAAATGGACAGACCGATGAGTCCCTAACGATCACGAACACCTGAATGAAGCCGACGGCGGGTCCGAAAGGCTTCATCTGGTGACCCCGACGTGATTCGTTAGGGAATAGTGGTCAGCCACTGGCAGCGTGGCAATCCTGCTCTCATCCGTCTCCCTTGGGGAAGGAGGCGATGACCCTGGAAGAGGGGGCTGCGGCTTAGGAGAGTGGAAGCTGGGTGCGTCGGAGGTGCTCTGACTGCAGCAGAGTGTTTGACCACCGGCGACCCAGAACTTGGTGAAAGCCAAGTTGGCACTATCGGAAGGGGAGCCCGATAGTGGTGATCCGCGGGACCGAGGACGTCCGGCGATGATGGAAGCTGTCATAAAGGTGATTTCGTCCGCGTGTAAGACTTATTGTGGGAAGACGTCTCCTTCTAAGAAGGAGATCGCGGCATTATTACTGTTTTTACAGAAAGAGGGGTTGCTAGCGTCTCCCTCAGATTTATATTCCCCGGGTTCGTGGGATAACACTACAGCAGCGCTCTCCCAGAGAGCGATGGTGCTGGGGAAGTCGGGGGAGTTAAGGACTTGGGGATTAATCTTGAGAGCGCTTAAAGCAGCCCGGGAGGAACGGGATACATCTGAACAGGCGAAATTTTGGTTGGACTTGGGGGGCGGCGCGGCTTCTCCCACTTGCTCTACAGGAGGAAAATCCACTCAGATCTCGGAGGAGAAGAATGGATCGACTGTGCAGCACGAACAAAAAACGACCGTTGCTGTTGCAGATTGCGATTGCGCCGCTTCTGTCCCCTCCGCCCCTCCCCCGTATGTGGGGAGCGGCTTGTATCCTTCTTTGGAGGGGTTGGGAGGGGCGGAGAAGGAGGGTGTGGCTATGTTATCAGCGGGGCGGGACGGTGCGCCCCGATGGGTTGGACAGAGGGCGGAGTCAGGGTGCTCTGGCTCAGCTCCTGGGCTGGCCTTAACTGATTGGGCAAGGATTAGGGAGGAACTTACAACAGAGAGCTCATCCGTAGTGGCAATGCCTGTGGTGGTTAAACCTGAGGGATCGGCTTGGACTCCTCTGGAGCCGAAGTCGATAACGCGGTTGGCTGACACAGTTAGGACCAAAGGTTTGCGGTCTCCAATTGCCATGGCAGAGGTGGAAGCTCTTATGTCCTCCCCATTGTTGCCACACGACGTCACAAATCTTATGAGGATTATATTAGATCCTGCCCAATATACCCTATGGATGGATGCTTGGGACACTCAGCTGCAGGTGGTGGTAGCAGCGGCGACTCGAGATCCCAGGCACCCTGCTAATGGCCAGGGTCGAGGGGAGCGAACCAACTTAGACCGCTTAAAGGGCAGAGCGGATGGCATGATAGGGAACCCAGAGGGCCAGGCAGCTCTTTTGAGACCGGGGGAGTTGGTTGCTGTCACGGCATCGGCCCTCCAAGCACTCAGGGAGGTCGCTCGTTTGGCAGAGCCTACGGCCCCTTGGGCAAGTATTACACAGGGCCCATCCGAATCCTTTGTGGATTTTGCCAATCGCCTCATAAAAGCGGTTGAAGGGTCGGATCTCCCATCAGACGCACGGGCCCCTGTGATTATTGATTGCTTTAGGCAGAAAACACACTCAGACATTCAACAGCTTAAAAGAGCAGCGCCTTCCACACTAACGACACCTGGAGAGATAATCAAATATGTTTTAGACAGACGGAAGATTACCCCACTCACAGACCAGGGAACAGCTCAAGCCTTGAAGGAGATCGAGAGACTGGCTTGCTGGTCCGTTAAGCAGGCCAATTTAACAACTTCACTCCTCAGCGATTTATTAACGGACGTCGCAAGTGTTAGGCATGCGGTCCTGCAGAACCGAGCAGCTATTGATTTCCTGCTTTTGGCTCATGGCCATGGCTGTGAGGATATCGCAGGAATGTGCTGTTTTAATCTTAGTGACCACAGTGAATCCATACATAAGAAGTTGCAGCTTATGAAGGAACACGTCAACAAAATCGGCGTGGAAGAGGACCCAATTGGAGATTGGCTGCGTGGACTGTTCGGAGACATTGGGGGATGGGCTGTGCATTTACTGAAGGGTCTGCTTTTGGGACTTATAATTATGTTGCTTCTGCTAGTATGTTTGCCTTGCTTCTTGCAAATTCTGTTAGGTTGCGCGCAACGGATGATTGATCGTACAATCAATTATCACATAGAGTATAGAAAGATGCAGAATAGCTTGTAAAGGAACGCGTAATAGGGTTGTAGAGACTAGGCTATTTAGCGTATCGGGATGTAACGGGTTAAGGCTTGCCGGAGAGGACAATAGCATGTATAGGCGTAAAGCGGGGATTTCGGGATGTACGCGAGTAGAGTCCTCTCTGATTACAGTAGGGAAATTAATGCATCGGGAGGGGGAAATGTAGCCAGTGATCACGGAAAGATTCTGCTCACAAGGAATGTAGGGGGTGATCACAGAAAAATTCCACCCTCAAGGGGTTGCCAATAGTAACCAGATAAGGGAGTAGTGCTAATTGTGACCAAATAAGGTAATAATGCCTGTAGCACCTAGATAAGGAGGTAATTATGCAAGCGCCTGAGGGGCGTAGACGAAACTATGGTAAACTATAAAAGTTGTTGTTACGAACAAATAAACGCCATTTTACCACCCACCACATTGGTGTGCACCGAGGTAAATGGACAGACCGATGAGTCCCTAACGATCACGAACACCTGAATGAAGCCGACGGCGGGTCCGAAAGGCTTCAGATGTGTTTGGGTGCACCATTACCTGTAATGTGATCTGTGCAGAGGGCCACTCTTCAGGTGCCAATCCCACTAGTTAGTCTTGGATTTTCTGTTGTTTTTTGTGTTTGTTTTTTTTTTTTGTGTCCCCAGGTCCTCTGTCTTTTAGTTTGCTTGACCTTTTTTCTTTTGTTATTAGGCTCAACCATGATCCAAGGATCCTGCTGATCCAAGTTCTTCTCCTCTTTCAATGAAATAGATCTTATTTTCAAAGGAGCAATTCCATTTGAAGTTGGGTCAGTCTGTTCTGTCAAAGACATAATTTTATTTTCAAGTTGTCTAATACAATTTTTCAAAAACTCATTTTCATCTTTTAATTCTTCCTCTGAGGAATGGTGTACATTAACAGTGAGAAGCAGCAGCCATGCCACGGCAGATTCTACTAGTATTCTTTTCTCAGTTGTCAGAAGGTTTTGACCTAGCTTAATAAAAAAATAAGCCGTTTTTGAAGGGAATTTGATAATGGAACCATTGTCCCCCACAGGTTCCCATTCTTCAATAATCCATGCAGTGCTCAGCCCAGGAAAACTGGGGTTTCATCTCTTTAAGTGTATTTGGGGTCTCACTGATCACACAGCACACGATTTCTTCAAAATAACCCATCATAAATAAGTACCTGCCTGGCTCATCAAATGTACTGGCAACAGGACCAGCACAATGAGAAAGTGTTACAAAGAATGAAGAAAATGAAATGCTTGCCTAACTCTGAGGATTGAGGCTCACAAGAAAAAAGAAGGATTCTCCAACACAAGACCTTTTCTCAGTGCCAGTCAGCCCTTAAATGAGCCTGGCTCCACCCCTTCCAGTTACACAGGTGAACTGCCTTCACCTGTGCTCCCAGGGCTGACCAGGTCTTTTCAGCAGGTGCTCATTCAGTGGTTCAGGCCATGACTCAGCAGTTACCATACAACAGTTCAAGAAAAACTGTGAGACACAAGAGAATGTATTAAACACTACATAAAAAAGGAAAAAGAGAGGCAAATCTTTATAACAAACAGTAATTTTCAAATAGTTATGCAGAATTGTAACTAAAAGCTAGTGATAATATAAAGCTAGAATATTCAAAATTATTTTGTACTTCTCAAGTAGCCTAAAATACAATCAAATGAACAAAAATTATTACTAAATATAAAAATAATCATTATGTTGATTTTTTTTCAACTTCATTCTGCAACAAGAAGTTTGCCTGCAAAAGGAGGCTACTAAAAGAGTATATTGCATTATAGCTATATGATACCAAATAACAATTTTGTGGTAGTTCTAGAATGCTCAGAACCTCACCATAGTATATTCGTCAGATGTGATTGTTAATGTTTGATACCTTCAATAACTAGTGTTGAAATACTCTTTATCCTTATACTGAGAAATTGATCACCAATTTTGAATAGTCTTAAGAACAGCATTTGTATTTTATACACTTATAGGCTGTAGAAAATGACTATCCTCATCTGAAAATTCTGTTTTCCCTAAAAAACACTGAAAGAGAACAAAAAGACAGTGTATTATTATATAGACAGTATTACGCTGTAAAGAGTGAGAACCTGAGAGGAAGAAGATATTTTATCTCCTTATTACTGCACCTTGCAGGGCAAGGTAAGGTGAGATGAAAATAGAAAACGAAGAATTATTTCATGAATTAAGTAGGAGGAGCTGCTAGCAGTGTTAACACATCTGCGAATCAACCACAAATTTTAAAATTCACTTTGCAAATATATACATAATGCTTTAGTTATAATATATATACATAATGCTTTAGTTTTAATGTAACCTTATTTTCTTTGTATTCTACTTAAGTATGCTGCTTTTTTTACATATTTCAGGAGAAAATAGTGGATCAGTTCAATTGAACAGGAATTTTGCCATTGACTTCAATTAAGTTTGTACAAGTTTTCAAGTTTCAAGGTGAAAAAATCAGTCCCATTTAGGTAAAAAAATTGAAGAAATTGTTTTCAAATACACCCTTACTGACTAGAGTGATCTTCCACACCATTGAAATTCTGTAGAAAAATAAAAAGCAACTGTAAAATACAAGGAAAGTGTCACAGAGTTCACAGAAAATTAAGAAATCTGCATTGCTTACTCAGAAAAATGAAAATTAAGTGAATATGGGTCATCATGATGGGTGGAAGGGAACTTTTCCTTTAAACATTCAGTTTAGCACTGGTAGTCAAGGTGCAAAGAGGAGCTTCATTTCAGTACTGACTAAATCAGAAGCATCCTGAATCCCCTTAAACACAACTGCTATCTCCTTTTCTGACCCTCTGTACACTTGACTCTAAAATCCAGGGGGTCAAACTCAGATCTCTCCTAAGACTCTTAGCCAAAGACTCCAAATGGGACTTCTCTCTCCAACTGCAGTATAAAGGATGATTTTTACATCATATCCCATCTAAACCCAGAAAAGATTGTCTCTCTTCCTTACTAGTGGGCAGAGACATGGCATTAATTTTGTTGATCACATCCCTTAGGTTGTGACAATGCCTATCTTGATACTTTATACCTAGGAACTGAATTTCCTGTGCAGGTCCTTTCACTTCATTTTGCTTAATAGCAGAATTGGCTTGCAGAAGGATCTAGTCAACTCCGCTTTCTTGAAAACTTCTGCTGCTGTACTGCCCCACTGCAGTTGCTTGGGAGCACTGCTCTGTTCCAGTCCAGTTTGGAACAATCTGTGGTAGATTGTTGGACAGTGTTTCCACCCCTGGAGCTAACAGTTTCAGGCATAATGAACATCTCTCAATATAAAAGCATATTGTGGCCTACATTCTGTGGTCAAAGGAGTGGAAGCATTAGCAATATAAATTGTGGTATTACCACTTGGCTGCTTTTTTACTTCAATTCATATCAGAGTTCTAACATGCCTGGTACAGCAGCATTCAGTGGAGGTGTGATTTCATTCAGGCCACTGTAGTCTACCGTCAGCCTTCACACACTTCTAGATTTAAGTGCTTAAGTGGATTTAAGGCTATATGGGGCTGCTAAAAGGTGAATGAGTTTTGCTTACCACTCCCTGACTCTCTAGTTGGCAAATCAACTTATGCGTGGGGAGCAAGGAATCCCTTTTAGTGCAGTACTGTCATCTGTTTTTGTAGCCACTGGTGCTTGCTGTGATTTTACTTGTAGAAACCCCAAAACAGACAGATCTTCTGACAGGACAGGCAAAAGAGAAAGCTGCTTAACATGGTGTGTATCTTTACCAGTGAGGCTCATTTTGGCCTTCAACACTGTCAAATCTTGGGAACCCACAGCCACCCCAGAAATACAAATTGATTCTGTCCCTTTGTGGCTTGAGAGCATTAGAGTACACTGCTATGTGTCTATCAGTGCCTCAAATTTCTATTGGTCTGATGTGCCAGGCCATTGAATCCACACAGACCAACACACTCTATTATCCCTTTTCCCACCCTGGCTGGGGGCAGGGCCCCTCTAATTGACCTGTATAGTTCTTCTTCTGTGAGCCATGATCAGGGTCTTTACAACTTTTGCCGTGTCTCTTAGAAACTGGAGGAATCAACTTTTAGGAGGAGTTAATCTTGGTAGTTTATCTGACTTGTAACTTTCTTACTGGTACTCATAGTGCAGGAGTGCTTTTTTAATGCCACTTCTTCATATCTTCTCCATGCTAACCTGGTAGTACTCTATGAAGTCATCACTGTCTGGATTAATGTGGGGAGACCAGAGTCTAACAAACCATTCAAATAAAAGACATCTTCTTTGCCCTCTGCCATACAATCCTATTAGTGTACTTGTGTATTTTTCTGCTGCAGTTCTAGTGGATTTCTGCTACATACTTGGTGTATACCTGACTCTTGGGATCATGTTCCTGGTTTGGATTGTCAGGAATGAACATGGGGTCATGTCATATTTCCACCAAAGCACATTCTCTCTAATAATGGATGCCTTTTTCCATAGTAGTCCATGTCTTCAATTGAGACATCAGATCTTCTTTGAAGAGGTGTTTTTTTCTCCTAGCACCTGCCTCCAGAGAATGAAAGTCCCATTCTGATAACTACTAACTTCTCTGTCAATGGCTGAGATCTTTGCAAAACTTCCCAGTTGGTGAGCTTCTCTACTATCTACCAACACAATGCTGGCCCCATTGCTCCAACATCAAAGTAACATGGTGACAGTGGTTTCATTCAGGTGCTGTGAAAAATCTTCTCTCAAATCTTGAATTTCACTTATATTCAGAGTTTGAGTACTAATGGTGACCATGTCTTCTTCACCTTTCTCTTCTTCTCTTTTATTTTTTGCTGTTGACTTCTTCATGGGCAGAGTTTTTGTCTTATAATGCTACATAATAACACCTACTCCATACATAGTACTGGTATAAATATCAAACACATATACAAACAAAAATTGAAAATAAACATATTTCAAATAAAACATTTAGTACGCTTGTTGGTCTGAGCATAAGAAATTTAATTGCATTTCTGTACACTAAAGAACATTAATTTGTTAATCAAGATGGAATATTGTAACTGTAGGCTCTCGTTATTGCTCCAGTTTAATAAAGAAAACATCAAATTCTGAATAATCAGTGGAGATTATATATTCTTATGTTCTCTTCACAGATGTGTACCTCAAGATGTAAAACAACTGAATAACAAAGATGTTGACATTTATGACTACTAATCTCAGGCATCAGACTATCTTATCATAATTTTATATAAAATGTTTCTGTGGGCAGAGAGAGAACACTAGTTCTATGATAAAAGACATACATTCTATAATAAAAGCATTCATGGTTTAAACCTGCAGATCTCATAATCACTAAAATCTGGAAAAAAGTTTGAACTCCAAATATGTCTATTTTTTTAACTAGATCAGATATTTGATCAAATTAGATCTGTATATTTAATTGAAAAACTTTTAAGTAGAAAGCTAGTGCTTATTCTACTAATACCATACTGCTACTAGAGCTTATTACTCTGGGTTAGTGAAAAAAGATTATTGAAACTGAGGTTTTCACTGCCCATCACAATGAAAAGAACTTTTCATCTTCAACTGCTATCAATAGCAGAACTACAGTTTCAGCTACAGCTACTGCATTATCTCACACTGGAGAGAAAATTTGGATTTTACCATCTAATTGGTCTAATCTATTTCATCATACTATATGTGAGAGTAAAGCCTAGGGGAAAAAAATAGCGTATTTATGGTATTAGGCAGTTCTATTTCTTTATAACAAAAGCTAAATATGAATAAGATTTAAAAGCACAGAAAATATATTAAAAGTTGTGTGAAATTGCAAATAATGTAAATCATTTAAAATTATTTTACTCATATCCTCAGCTGAAGTATACAAAGAGCAGTTATCTGGAAGAAGGAAATAAATATGGAGCACTAACCCTCTAGAGAAAATATCAAAAGCAGGTTACCTTTGGTACAATGCTTCCCTGAACTCCTTATTTTCATAGCAGAAATAAAAAAGGATTATCTACTATGTTCCCTTGAGAAATGTAATCTTTCAGCTCGAAATTGACCAACTAATATAAGAAAAAATATATTAAATATATTAAATAGAAATATATTAAAATATATTTTCATTTATATTTACTTTATGTTTATTTGCAGCATTGCTTACCTATGAAATTACCTCTGTCCTGGGTACAGAATTAAAAATATTTTTAAATTTTATACTTGTGCTCATGGCAAATGGACAACATTTGTATTTTATGTCCTCTTGTCTTCCAAATTTATCAGATATTCTGCATTAATATGACTTGTTTTGTAGGAGAGAATGACTAATGTGAGTCTTTCAGAAGATAGTCAGTTTTGCACTCATCACTTCTGAGGAACAAAAACTACAATATTTTCTGCAAACCTGACTGTGCCGTGTCTATTACATTATAGGACAGATTTGTTCTTGGAACAAAGGACATGCCTCATTAATCAGAATCTAGTATTTTCCTTTTGGAAAGGAACATGAGATTGCAAATTCTATCTGTATTACTAATATTTAAGACGGTTTAACTAGATGAACTTTGTCTAACCAGATTTTCCTTTCTCTGCAGTATCAGTGCCGTCATACTGTAATACTGTAATTAATTTTAATGACTTTTCAATTTCATGGGGCAATAAGGGAGATCGTCAATCAAAGAAAATAAGAAAAAAAAAACAGTTTTATTTTTATCTAATGCTATTAGTTGCTAGTTAGGAAGAAAGTATGATAAGATGATTTATTAATGTAAAAAAAAAAAGGAAAAAATAAAGGATACCAAGTAATAAAGTAAATATCAAAAAAGAAATTAAAAAACAGATTTTACTTATACTATTCCTCACCAGGAGTCATAACAGCATGCAGATAGTTTATTTGTTAAGATCAGAACAATGTGAATGAAAAATACAAAAAGAGGAGATTACATATACCAACTATCCTACTGCAATGCATGTTCATTTTGAACTCTATTAAGCAATTTTTTATTCATTAAAAAATGATATACTAGGAAATTAAAATCTGTAACCACATATAAAAGAAAAAAAAAGGTCTTTAGAAGTGAAGTCAAAAGTGAAACACAAACATAAGCTGAGCAATGAGACATACATGCAGAGGTTGCACCAGTATTGATTTTGAATATACTAGCCCATTTACTTCTGACAATTTGTCTCTTCAACTCAATTGCATTAATGTGAACCAAGCTTTGGGAAAGGAATTAGCACCAAGCTGCAAAAGAAGACCCAAAACAAGTAAACAAAACAAACCATTACAGAAACCTATGTGTGTTATTCTTACCAATGATAAAATATATATAACAAAAATCCTACATAGGACACTGTCGAAGAATTCCTGCAACAGCAAGGTGGACAAGACAGGTCACTGCTTCTTTCAACTGTTAATTTTATTTCTGATTACTCCAGAAAGAAAAAAGCTTTTTACTTCTAATCATTTTTAACAAGCACATTTTTTAAAAATGAAAAGGGTATTATCCAGTCCTGCTGACTCAATGGAGCCTCTATATAGTATGTGTTATAAAGACTATGGTTATATTGTGTGAATATACAAGGCCCTGGTGACCTAGTGCCTTTCCTTCAGCTGGGATAGAGGGAGTACAAATCAAATAGAAAACAAGACACTCAGATTTCTACATTAAGGTGAAGAATAGAGGCAGTGAACACAGCAAGAGATATTTGTTCTCAGCGATGTCTAGAGCCTTTCCCAAGTCTAGTGAAACAGACAAGCTAAAACACTTTAAGTATCAGAAGGAATATTCTTGTCGGAAGAGTATCTCATTCTGATCTTTTCAGATAGGGTTTGACAGAAGTTTGAGGTAATGCATGTATGGGGAAGATAGCATGCACAAAAATCTTTGAAGATCAAGTTTCCAGGAGTAAAAATAAAGTGACATAGAACAAAAATATCTTCTGTGCAACTATTTAAAGTATCTTGCTTTTATAATTTAATATGATGGAAGATGACAATTATTTTTGAATATTCTGATGCAGGTCCTTTCTTAACTGAAGAAAAATGCACAGTCAGCATATCCTGGCCAAGGCAACATGCAGGCTAGGAGTTTGCAGATACTTTATTGTCTTAGATATCATTTTGGACTTGATGCTCTTGGTGGATTCCACAGTTATAGAAATGATTCTCATCATTATTAACTTTTTTTCTAGGTAAAAATTTCATGGTTGCTATACACATTTCCTCAAAGCTCTACAGCTGATAAACTGATAAATAAATGAAATTTACCTGAACTCTTCAACTCCTAGGAATTATCTTTATGTGGAATTTAATATGTGGGCAACCCCAACCTAAACTATACAATTTTTATTCAATTACCCGTATAATAAATAGAGAGCATGACATCTGACTCACAAGTTAATACTCCCACTCAGTGCATTGTGACTTGAACAAGAAAACTTCTGGGTTTCCCAGAGGCAGTCAGACTATGTGGCTATACTGTTCCTGGTTTATTTTTCCCTGTTTTCACTATCTTTGATGAACAGCTGCTTCTTACGAATTCTTGATTAAACAAGATTACTTAGAAGGTCGTTTAACATCATTCTGCTGGAGTTTCTTGTACAAAGCAGGATTAATGCCAGAATTATTGTAAGATTTCAATTCTTTAATGCTGGTAGAATATTTAAAGCACACGAAGTGGAGTAAAAAAAATAATAATGATTTAACATAATTATAACAGTCTGTTGAGGCTGTGTGACAGTTCTGCAAATTTTTATGACATATTTGTAGTAAATTAATGATGAATGAAAGAAGAAAACCTATCAGGATGACTACTATTTTCCTTCAGTGTGAAAAAAAGTATCTGTTAAGAACATATTCTGAAACATCAATCCATCAGGATTTCATGAAGCCAATTTACAATCTTAACTTTAAACAATTCTTCTCACATTATTTTGTACCTAAGTATTTGGTCAGGTCTACACATTTTATAAGACATTCAATTTAGCCAATAAAGTTAATTAACTTCTACTATATTTAGAGATGAGTTTAGACATTCTCAAACCTTGAAATCAAATACACTGATCGAGTCAAATGACTACACAGGCAGTTAGTTTAATCAGACTAAAATCCAACTGTAACAGTTTTTTTGCATGGGCCAAGGTAAGTATTTTTAATGTGCCTCCTTCCTCTGTTTACAGCTGACTCAGAACTTTGGAAAAAAAGGATGTGTCTCTAAAGCTTAGAGAGAAAAATACATTACAGTAAGAGTCCAGATTGATTTATTCACACATATCCTTGCACTACTCTGTGCACTTATATATATACTTATGTATATGTGTGTGTGTGTGTGTAAAGAAATTCACTGTGAAAGTTTTGACACTTGCAGAGTGTCCCCTAGTGAATTTAAACCTATTTTCATATTTAATAATCATTCCAAAATGTTAAGAGATCTCCTTCAGTATTTAACTTTTTAGGTATTAAATGAAGGATATGATAGATTATGAGGATAATAGATAAAGGGAACAAATTTAAAAATGTGAAATTTCATTTGAAAATAAAACAATACTTTTACTGTTAGGATGGTCATACATTGGAATGGATTTCCCAGAGTTTTAAAAAAAAAACAGTTTGTGGAATCTCCATTCCTGCAGAGATACAAAGCCTTAGTGAATACAGTCCTGAATGAACTCTTCTCACTTACAGCTTCTTGTTAAAGTAGGGAGACTGCGTGAATTCAAGAAGTGCCTCCAATCTCAGTAATTACATGATCAAAAGAGTACTGGACTATTTCTATTTAAAAATAGCATTGAAGATGTATTTTCAGATCACCAAACAATAAATTAAAAAAAATAAAGAAAGACAGAAAAAAAAGAAAAATCTGAAACAAAGAGATTCCCTCAAGGAAGAGAAATCACTTTTTTTTTTTTTTTCACTTTTAGGGATGCATTTCTACCCAAAATTCATTACAAATTAGGTACTTACTAGATGGACGTTTGTGTAGTATTTCACAAGAAACAGACTTCTGTCTAGTAGTGCTTTACTTAAAATTTAGTCAAATATTTCTTCAGTATAAACTGACATTCCAATGCTATACTTAAGCAAACATTCTTAAAACTACATTCTGAATGCAAAAGAGAGGACAAAATACTGGTCCTGAATTATTCCCCTGGAACACTTCTATTTGGGAAATTGAGGCTTAATATTTTATCCATTCACATACAGGTCAGCACCTCCCATGATATAGAAAATGGACTTAGAGAGCCCACTAGCCTTCATACTTTGTCTTGTGTTGAAGTAAGAGCAGTCACAAGATTCTGCATGGATGAAAAGGAGCCCTTCAGCAAACCCATTAGAAAATAAATGATTGTTTTTCTAAAATAACTGTTCTTTACTTGTCTTGGACTATAATGACCAAAAGGTTATTTACAGGTTGCCAAAATAGCTACTAAGTTGAGGGACTTGTCAACATTGCAGACCGGGTCACATTGTCTCACTGATATTTTGTTCAGATGGACAAGTTTAAAATGCTAACATTAAGCACCGACCATCAATGACCAGTTTTCTTTAGTGGAACAGTTTTCTTAGGATTAATATTGTCACCTTTATATGTGAAATCTAAATTGTCTGTAAACTTGATCAAAGGAGATGTTTTGTTCTGAAGTCATACTCTTTTTAATGATCTTATAAATGTTTCTGGATAGTATGATTCTAATAAAATTTAAAACTTATATTAAACTTCAAAACTTCATTCTTCTTATTTCAAAGAACAAATCTTTATCCACTTATTAATTTATCCACTTATTTTGCAATAGAGAATATTGTCAGCTGCATCAAGCACTCCCTTGAGATTAGAGCTTCTCTTACAAAATACTGTAGCATCATTAAATA
This sequence comes from Cyrtonyx montezumae, assembly GCF_038088225.1. Taxonomy (NCBI): domain Eukaryota; kingdom Metazoa; phylum Chordata; class Aves; order Galliformes; family Odontophoridae; genus Cyrtonyx; species Cyrtonyx montezumae. The sequence goes on from NW_027072033.1 coordinate 1,149,747, forward strand.
TATATATATATATATTTCCCCCTCCAGCTCAAATTGCAGGAGTCAAGAATACAGCAAGTCAACAATACAGCAAGTCATGATTATTTATTTAAATGTCTTATAAGACGTAAGCATTCAGCACTCTTGAAATTGCAAATTTAGAAAAATAAGTTTAGAAGGGTGGGGAAAAACAAAAGCAAACAAACAAAAAAAGCTTTGAATAATCTGGGAAAGTAGACGAATCAGAATGGAAATGTGCTAGGTACTATCCTGTCAGCATAAAATGTCATATTTTGAAATACTCATTCCAAGCAGTGAATACAGGAGCTGTATCTGTTATGTGCATCATTTATAAACAACCCCCTCTGGCATTTTTATGCTAGAAACATCTCTCATAAGGGAGACATTCATTGAGTGCAAGTGATAAACAGTTATATAACAAATAAAATTATGAGCAGTTTGATTTCTAAAAGCTGAAGTTGGATAAATTAAAAAATTAAAATAACTGGTATTAATGAACTGAGAATTACTCACTAGTGAAATTAATTCTCTATACCACATTATTTCTTTACACCTAGATATTTCCAAAAGCTCTTCCCTATGTTTTGCAGGAATGACCTGATAAACAAAAGGTCTAATGAAAATACTGTAAAATTTGTTCTGTTCTTAAAGAATGCAGTGGCAATGCTGAGTCATACCTTGCCCAAGCAGTGTTAAAGGGTACGGTAGATAGGCAAGACATGCCCCAGTACAAGCCAAAGTATTGACCCAGGACAGGAATATAGCCTATATCTTGCCATGAAGAGTGGACCTACCCCTTCTTGTACCCCGGAAATATGTATAATTATCTCTGTGAGTCTCTTTGAGTCCACAGGATCACCAGGAGTAGTAAACAAGGTATTCCAGCATCACTGTAAGATCAGTGTGATGCCTAGTGGTGGACTATATGAGATGGATGGAACATGAGCCAAATGTTTCCTCACCCCAGCAACTATGTGTCTCCAGAAGAACCACTGAATACTGACCAATGAAGGAACACAGACTTCAACCATGAACCAATCATCAATCATCTCATATTTTGATAATCTACAAATTGTACAAACGTCAGTGTACTGGAGCACCATAATGGAAAGGGCTTACCTTTAACCTGCTCTATTACTAGTTCATGCTATGAAGGGGTGGAGTGCAGCTTAGTGGAAATCACAGAATCATAGAATTATAGAATGGTCTGGGTTGAAAAGGACCAGAACGATCATCCAGTTTTAACCCCCCTGCTATGTACAGGGTTGCCAGCCATTAGACCAGCCTGCCCAGAGCCATATCCAGCCTGGCTTTGAATGCCTCCAGGGATGGAGCATCCACAGACTCCTTAGGCAAACTGTTCCAATGCGTCACCACCCTCTGTATGAAAAACTTCCTCTTAATATCTAACCTAAACCTCTTCTGTTTCAGTTGAAGATCATTTCCCCTTGTCTTATCACTATCCACCCTCGTAAACAGCCATTCCCACTCCTGTTTATATGCTCCCTTCAAGTACTGAAAGGCTGCAATTAAGTCTCCCTGAAGCCTTCTCTTCTCCAAGCTAAACAAGCCCAGTTCCCGCAATCTTTCCTCATAGGAGAGGTGCTCCAGCCTTCTGATCATCTTAGTGGCCCTCCTATGGACCCTATCCAAGAGCTCCACATCCTTCCTGTACTGTGGGCCTCAGGCCTGGATACAGTACTCCAGATGGGGCCTCACAAGAGCTGAGTAGATAGAGACAATTGCCTCCCACTCCCTGCTGGCCACCCCTTTTTTAATGGAGCCCAGAACACAGTTGGCCTTCCAGGCTGCAAGCGCGCACTGCTGGCTCATGTCCAGCTTCTCATCTACCAGGACCCCCAAGTCCTTCCCTGCAGGGCCGCTCTCAAAGAGATCTTCCCCCAGTTTGTATAAGTACCTGGGACTGCCCCAACCCAAGTGCAGCACCCTGCACTTGGCCTTATAGAACCTCATTAGGTTTTCATGGGCCCTCTTCTCCAGCCTGTCCAGGACCCTCTGGATGGCTTCCCCTCCTTCCAGTGTATCAACTGCACTGCACAGCTTGGTGCCATCTGCAAACTTGCTGAAGGTGTGCTCAATGTCAGGTCACACCTTGAAACAGTGACTGAGCACCTGGTAGGAAGGCAAGGCCAACCCAGGGGAGCTCAGGTACATGCAATGCACCTGAATAACCAGAAGGGGTGGAGCCAGGAGACACCACTTCCCAGAACTCATTTAAAGGCTGTCAGTGGAGGCAAGGAAATATCTCTGGAGATCCCTATATACCTGAGGCCTTCTGAAAGTAAACACCTTCTTTCCCTTACTTCTGTGCTCACTGCTATTGTGTTTGAAAAAATCTTCATTTACTGCAGCCTAGGATCTTGCTGCTCTGCAAGAGCATTTTTCTTGCATTTTTCCATGGTGTTACAAAGGGCAAGAATGTATAGATTCTATAAAATTAACTTTTACAGGGAAGTATTTGCAAAGATATCCTTTATGTAAAGGAAAGTTTTTTGAGGGATTCATGAAGCAGACTTAAAAATGAAAGGTTAATGTGTAGCATCAAGGTGAAGAATGAAGGAGAACAATTAGATTTAAAAGCGTCTGTGATTATCCCATCTTCTGTACAGCAGTAGTTCTGTCTCAACCTTTTGCTGTATTCTCCAGTATTTTTCTAGTGGAGTTGAACCTGGTCCAAGCATTTGTCGCAGATTTTCTGCATTCATGCATTGTGACCCCTTTTAACATATAACATAATTTCAAATAATTTTTTTAGGCAAAAGCAGAAAAATAAAAAGAAACATATAAGTCTGTGTCTGCAGTATGAGGCTAGCAAGATCTGAAAGAAACACTGCAGTTTTATCTACCGTATTTTAATAAAAAATGTGCCCTCTTGTTCATTGATTCTTATTACAACTAAGAAACCTACTAGAACAAAGAAAGAGTTTCTAAATATTAATTAAGCGGAGTTCTGCAGCTCTACTAACTCTGGTTATTCTGTCATGGACTTGTGTTCAGACTCCAGTTCTTTCTCTGGGATCAGACTCCAATCACAAGTGTAGTGCTGAAAAAGACAAGCTGAGGTGAAGAATATGGGTGGAACAGAGTTTTATCCTGAAATGAAATAACAATACATCTGTCAGATTTCAAAATAATTTGGAATGAAGTCACAAGAAAAACTGAACATAAATTAAGAAGTCCTTAAACATATATAATTTCAAAATGTTTGCAAGTACAAAAATAGAAATAACACCAAGCAGGCTACATGGTTGCATTTTAAAATAACTATACTTTGAAAACTTATCCTTGAAATTCCATGAACTGAACCACAGATTTCAGGGTTTCTGTTAGCTCTTCGTTTGTTTTCTTTTGAGATTAAAAATATTCTAATTATTTATTTAATAAATCAACTGTGCATAATTTGATTTGCATGTGTCAACAGTTAATGGGATGGTTTGGTCTGATTCTGTGACTAATGAGGTGAGGGTACCGACATCCTGGGAGAAGAAAAAAGGGAAAGGGTAAGGAGACAGGCCTAAAAACAAAACATTGACAATTATCTGAGGAGGAAATCTAACTTATTAAATAAGATATTAGAGTGCAAAATAACACAATATAAAACAATATAATTCGAATTTAAACTAATTTATCAAGTAAAATGAGAGAATCAAAAAACCAAAGGTATTATTTCAGTGCTGAATGTAACACAGCTAGGGAACATGCAGTGCAGATGAGCAGCAAGGGAAAAGACATGCAAACAAATTTTTCTTCCCCTCTGAATGGAAAACGGAAAAGGCAACTCTTCTGGGGTATATAGTCCTTCTCTTCTGAGGCAGGTATCTCTGGAACTATTGACATCCATGGATCTGAAGCATTAACTTTTTAACTCCCAATGTACTACATTATGTTATGATGTGGAATACCAGTAACAAAAAATAATAAAACAATAACAGCTTGCTCAACACCATTAAGTGTTGTGTTTTTTTTTTGTCATTTATTTTTCATAACATGTCACCTGGCTAATTTCTAAACACATCCAAATTACAGTAAGAAAAAAACAAACATGCAAGACTCTTTCTTCCATGATGGCATATTTTAGATGACTTACCTATATACAACACTTTCTTGTAGTAGTTATTCAGAATGCTTTTGAGGTTTTAGTCTATAGATTTATACTCCTATTTTCCTTGCTGCTTTATATTGCCAAATTTATATAAAATTAAATATAATTATTAATAAGAGTTGTCTTTTTGCAACTCAGAACTGCTCAATTAATATTATTTCTCATTCATTGAGTGCTTTTTCTTTCTACAAACAGACTCCCTTAAATAAGACAGGAGAAGGCTTTACTTTTTCCATTGCTGCAATAAGGGCAATGAAATTTAAATAAGTTTGCATTGTATTCGATGAATACATATTATTAGAGTTTGTTTGATAGTTTGTTGGTTTATTTTTAAACTCAGTATTGTACTTGATTAATGCACAGGCTTCACTATAAAATGTCCATATTGGGAAATTATATTTTCCCAGTCAGAATTTCATGTCTCTGTTGCACAAGTAATTTGTTCACATGTTTAAAACAATCCTAAACTGTGGAAGGAAAATACAATGACTCTCTTGCAGGTCTGAGGGAGCTGCCACCAGAGGGGACCTGTGCTGGAGCTGTGCTTGAAAAGCAGGTCCCATGGTATGGAGCTGTCTTGGAAGAGTGCTGGGAGAGCTGTATCCTGTGGAAAGCCCATGTGGGATTAGTTTGAGAAAGACAGCACCTCACTGAAAGGACACTATGCTGAAGCAATGGCAGAGAATGACCATGGAAGAACAACAGAGACAAAGTATTGTGGACTGACTGCAGCTCCCATTCCCCTGTACAGTTTGGGGAGAGGGAACCAGAAAAGAGTTAGTGGAAAGAAAGCCATTTTTAATTTACTTCAATTTCTGACTATTGTGGTCAGTTACTAGCAATAAGTAATAAAATCATATTAATCTCCCTAAACTTCATCTGTTTTGGCTATGAGAATAATAGGTGAGTGATCTCCCTGTTCAACTTTCAGCCAATGAGCTTTTTTTCATCCTATTTACCTGTTTGGGTGAGTAGGGGGAATGAGAGGATTGTGACAGTTTGGGCAGCCACCAGTGTGTAATAACTACACAAGCTTTTTTTCCTGCTTTTCTTGCTCAGAATTTCTAATGCTTATGCTTTGTGCAGGTCATTTTGTTTTCCTCATTCATTTCTGCTTTCTAATTAAATTTCTGGCAACATATTTGCCTTTGATTCTTGGCACAAAATTTTCTCCATATTTCAATAGTGCCTCCAGGAGTGATGTTCACAGCCTCTTACAAAGTCAGTTAGTTGTGAAGACAGACCGCAGTCTGTCTTCAAAGTACTTAAACTGACCAGGGGAAAGTGTACAAAACCAAATTTTTACCATACTAACCTAGGAGAATGGAAGAGATGATGGAGCAGCAGCATCTTAAACTACTTTTCCATATCAATAGTGAGCTAATTTTATTCCCTCCTACTCTGACTTTCATTTTTGACTTAGTTATTATCACATAACTGTATTCTTTGATAATGGGATGGAATCCAGAAAATACCTTCTGAACTTAAAATTTCCAGTTCTAAGCAGCTAAACCTAACATTATCTTCAAAAGCCTCTATATGAAACAAAAGTTTATATAGATGTGCATATGGAGGAGAAAAGATCTTACTGTGTACATTTTTGAAGTGTTAATCCATGATTTAACACTTCACTTCATGTTAAGAAGAAATAATACAACCCACGCTAAGATTTTTCTTTAAGAGAACACCTGAAAAAGTTGGAAAGAGTAACTATTACTTGAAACAGAAGCAACATATATGGGCAATGATTAGCAATTGAAATCTTTTCTTAAGTGTTCTTCCATCTTCTACAATCTTTTACAGATATTAACTGTCTAGATTTCAGAAACATTCAACTGAAGGCCTTTATACAAGTTGTAGTTTTTTGTAAATTTACTGATAATTAAAATGATGTTTTATTGTTCTTGAATCTCATAACTTACCCCACTGGAAGTCTTTTCAGTTTATATTTGCCTACAAAATTTCTCCACTGATGTCCAAACTCAAAGTTAATATTAAATACACAAACTAATATGTTTATGTGTAAAACTATTTCACATACATTTAAATAGCAAAAATTACAATTAAAAGATACAAAGACCATGTTAATGCAAACTCTAAGATTGTTCTTCTGGCATCCTAGATGATTTTGATTGCAGATCACCTCATACCCAGGGCACATCTAGCTTCATATTATACTGAAGTTCATTGAGAGAAAAAAAAAAAGCAGAGCAGAAAGGAGCAGTTATCTTTAACTAACTTTAACTTAAACTCATTAAATACATGATATCAGACTCTTCATCAGTGGATGCTACTCAATCAAGCAAAAGAGAGCATCCCTGCATAATCAGGACTGACTTTAACTTCTTTCTTAAAGCACAGGAGCCCAGTCCAAAATAATGTTTCAAAATTTGAGTTAATTTTACCTTTTTCTATCTTGCACTATAGTTTTCATTCCTTTAATCTTATCATTTCTTCATTCCCAGCTGATAGTGTCTGCTTTCAAGTGAAAATACAAGGGAACTCTTTCATTAATCAGTAGTGAATGGGTGAGACAGGTGAGAAAGTCTTTGGAGTGTTTTCTCTTAGTTATTTTTCCCTCATCTTTCTTCCTCTAGTTAATGTTTTTATTTTTCTTTTCAATTGAGTGAAGATAAAAAGCTTTCTTTTTTATTAAAAAAAAAGCACCTCCAATACTGCTTTTCCAAAGATTTTTTTTTGTGCACCCACTGCCCTATAATACAAAAGATAAATTATTTTCCTGAATTTTCACTGCTAACTAAAACTACTTTTAACTTTCAATCATTTGTTTGTACCTTTGTTGCTAGTTCTCTTGCAGGTCTTCACACATCCAGTCTTCCTGACTTCTGGTGATCCTAGATCAGTCTCCTTTTCTTCCATTGTCCTCAAAGAACTGACACTTTGCTTTGTGCAGTGTGTCAGAGACAGATAAGAGACCACCACAGGTAGGTAGAAGGATTATAGGAAACTGTTCTTCCTTGCAGACAGCTAGAAACAAAATGAGGAAAGCTTAACAAAAAAGCATAGGTCTAGCTCTCTATGGACAAATGCCTCACATTCCAAAGTGATTTTACTTTCCTATAAAAGAAATTGGTTAATTAGTGTGATTTTCTTTCAAAACTATTCTTTATCACAGTAGAACTTCTTCTTAATGGAACTCCTGAACACTTCTATGAGATTTGTTCATTTGTGGTTTTCCTCTTTTACTGAAACCAGAGTGAACAGGAAAACATGTTGAATTTGCTATTTCCTTTGTAATAGACGTTTCTGTGTAATAGTTGTTTAAAAGTGCAAAATGTCCTTTCATCCTCCTGTTTTATTTTCATATAATATAATGTTCAGTTCTCTGAGCACTCCAGTCTGTTCCATCAGCAAAAAGGAGCTCTGATCCACATGAACTTATGTTCTAGACAGTGTTTCTCATTTGGTAATATCAATCTCAGCCATTTTTTCTTAGCACAGCTTTTGGAAAGGAAAAATAGCCTGACTGTCACAGCACAAATGCCATCTAAACTCTCTGAGAGTGCATTTAATTTTCAACAAGTCTTTGAATGCCATATTGTTAAGGTTCTCAGTGTGAGAACAACATGAGCTGGGATTTCTTTCCCCTACTCAATTCCAGCTGCTGACGTGAATTACTGACAACATATCAATAACAGTTGCTCATTTTGCTTTCTAACATGCACGAATACTGAAATGTTAGTTTTCCAAGAAATCAGTACAGAATTACAAATAAAATAATAACAATAAAAATGAAGTTATAGTTCAAAAATATATACATTGCAGTATTTCCTTTAATTTAAAAAAAAAAAAAGATTAAGTTCTCAATAGATAAAATTTAAGTTATCACCCAATTTAACTTGTAGAAGAAAAAAATTACTCTTAGTTGTTCTGAAGGACTGAAGTTTACGGGAGCTTCTGTATAAAAATTCTGACACTGCAAAACACACACAACAATTTAACACCAGGGAGGGAATTTCCCACAGAGGGAATGGCCACAAGTTGCGCCGGAGAAGATTTAGATTAGATTTGAGGAAACATTTTTTCTCTGAAAGAGTGGTCAGGCACTGGAATGGCCTGCCTAGGGAGGTGGTTGAGGCACCATCCCTAGCGCTGCTCAAGAAGCGTTTAGATGAGGTGCTAAGGGATTTGATTTAGTAGTTCAGTGGGTACGATGGTGATAGGAGGATAGTTGGACTGGATGATCTTGTAGGTCCCTTCCAACCTAACATATCTATGAAGCTATGAATCTATGAACACTATACTATTCCCACTCTGAAGTAGTTACAAAGCTTCTTATATCTGTTATGTGATATTCTATCAAGTCTTGTGTCCTAGTTTCTTAAAATATTATTCTGGCTTTTTTTTACAAAACTTTTTGTAAAAATAAATTATTACATTTCTGCTATCTCTGTTGCTCATGTAGTCCAAACAAAAAGATTTCCTTTCAGATTTTCAAACTTATCTGCCAATAATTCAGTCTGATAGATCATGAAATCCTGAAGTTTCTGTTTCCTATCTTTCATTCCTTATATGCTTTCTTTCCCTATATGTAAGTTACATGTAAAACTTTCTCCGTTTTTACTCTCAGATTTTACTTCTCATCATTCCTATGAGGAAAAATTCCATATTTTCATTCTGGAAATGCCATAACAGTTTGGATGTTTCCATTAGTCTAAGTGACTACCAGATTTAGAAGAATTACAGTCCAGTACTGCACATTTTTGCATAAGACACTGACAATAGGTATGTCTGTGTTAACGGTTTGCAAGCGCTATCTTATTTTTAAAAATATTTTATTCTCATTCTCCATATCATTTAAGTTTTCCTTGCAACTATTTTATTTCTGATTGCTTCAATTCTTCTCTCATCCAGGTTATTGTTGTGGTATGTGCTTGTTCTTACTATATCTACTCTAAATTTTATCTGCATAGTTTGCTGTGAAATTGTTGCCTCCTATTTCACAGAATCACAGAATTTCAGGGGCTGGAAGGGACTTCTAGAGATGATATAGTCCAAACCCTCTGCCAAAGCAGCTCCTTAGACCAGGTTGCACAGGTAGGCATACAGGCAGATCTTGAATGTCTCCAGAGAAGGAGACTCCAGAATCTCTCTGGACAGCCTGTTTCAGTGCTTTGTCACCCTCACTGTGAAGAAGAATGTAAATGAATGCATGAAGGACATTTTCTTTTCCTTCTTTTGAAGAAGATATTTAAACAATTGCAACAAACACAGGCTTTTCATCTGCTTTCAAAAGTAATATAAACTGAAGCGGGGTGGGAAGAATCAGAACAATTTCCTGTTTCATGTCAAAACCAGCGTAATTTTCTGCTTATCTCAAATTTCCAGTAGAAGAATATCTTTGAAAAGATGAGCAATGAAATATTTCAAAGAGCTGAAATAAGAAGATCAATCTGGATTATGCAGTAAACTGTACTTTTAAATTTATGTAAAATTGCAAAACATATATAGCAGACATCAGAAATTATCTTTGGTGCTTATTAGGGAAAATCATCATACTTCTGCTGGGTTAAACAAAGATGGTGAGATCCCATGCTTTATGAATTAAGATCAAATGTGAAGGGGTCTACCTGGCTGCAATAAAATTAAAAGGAAAAAAAGTGTGCCAACACTATAACAGAAAGTTTTATGATAAGGTCTAAGATAAGTTTGTCCAGTGTATATAAAGAACATTTAAGATTCAGTAAGTATGGAATCTCATCAATGTAGTATAATGAATAAGTACATTTAGTAAATATGTTTGCATGAACCTGTTTTCAGATTCAGAGATCATAGCTCCCATTTGTTCACTTATTCTTTTATTTATTTATGCTTTCTTCTTCACAGAGGAGTATAACCTTTTACTCAGGAAAAGCTGGCTTTCAAAATATCCTGTGCAGAAATATGTAATAGTTTTGTTTAGAAAGTCCTTAAATTTTCCTTTCTGCACTTTTGTACTGATTTTGCACTGGAATGGAAAAGAATTTAAAATTAATGGCCAACTTTCTTCTATTGCAGAACCACAAAAGTTGTCTTCCTCCCTAACTTGATATAATATCATGATACTGTTTAATGCAAGTTAGTTAATTCTGAAAAACTGTCTCTAGCTTTTTTTTCTTTCCTTTCCTTTTCTTTTTAATAAAAAGAATCCTTAATAATACCAACTAGATTTTTTAAAGATGTTATGAAAGCCTACTTACTAGTCTTGAAGATTCTGTTTATTTTACATCTTCATAGAAAAATCTTGAGACTGTTTAATTCGCCTCAAACACAATTTGCACTTACTCATATTATTTTAGGAAAGATTGGCAATTTAAAAAAAAATAGATGAGACTTCCAAATAAGAAAAATTTTAATATCAAGCTAACAAAGTTAAAACCCACCACTCTTCTTCTTGAAAGTCCTGAAAGTTTGCCAGAGCAAAGAACGCTGGTTGTAACAATATTTCATTCTTATTGTTTTCTACTCACATTTTGTTAATAGAAAAAAAAAAAAAAGCAATTTACATATAAATTGCCAGTTGTTAAATTCTGCAACAAATAGTTTCTATAATACTTCCTTTCATTATTTTTATTTAGAGATGACAGGATGTACTTCACTGTACAACTGAAACAAAAGTTCACCTAATATATGATCCCTTCAGGGATAATGTTTCACTTCATATTTTTGTGGTTGCTTTAGTAAAATGATCAAAAAATCCTCCCTCCAGCTGCTTCATATCTCAGTGCAGGACATTTTTAAAAGGATTTTGCCAACCATTTATGCATTAGGAATAAAATTAGACAGGAATCAGGACTGACATTTTGCTAGGTAAGTCTAACCTTTTGTTCTCTAAGGATAAAAAACTTCTCTTTTGCCATCTCTGTGCAATTTTTGCCACACACACACTCTTGCCCTTTATTCACAGCAACTATTAATCTTCATAAGTGAACCCCACTATTTCCACTTGCTTTCATCTCTTCTTCTTCAAAAAAAAAAACAATCCACCCAACTTTAATCTATCTCGATGTTAACACTTCTGCTGCTAAGTAAAATTGGTTTAAATTACTCTTTACCCCATGGACATCTCATTCATTTGAATTGCCTCTAATAATTCTTTTCTACTGTTGTCTTTCATTACAAAATGCAGGAGTTGCTCAATAGGCTGATACACTGACGATGCTGTGGTTAAGACTTCAGAAACACATAGACATAGGAATATGAGGTAAATTAAAGCCATTATCTCATATGAACTATATTAAAACTTACCCTTTTGTTCTCATGACATATGACTTTTCTACCTTTTCAGATATTCCTCACTATAGCGGAGATACTAAGTTATGGCTTGAAACAGTGATTGAGCACCTGGTAGGAAGGCAGAGCCAGCCCAGGGAAACTTAAGTGCATCTGAATAACCAGAAGGGGTTCTATCAGGATCCAACCCTTCCCAGATTTAATTTAAATGTTGTCAATGGAAGCAAGAGTATCTCTCTGGAGATCTCTGTTTAACCGAGACCTTCTGAAGATAAGCAGCTCCTTTCCCTTATTTCTGTGCCTGTTGCTGTCATTTTTGAGCAAATCCTCACTTGCGCAGCCTGGGGTCTTGCTGCTATGTCATCATTTTTGTGCTTTCCATTGTTGCACATTCTGTTATTTTAAAATCACTTATTTTGTCTTGATTTAAAGTGTTTCTACTTCTGAGTGGATTTAGATTATTTTATACCTGCTAGACCCTGAAGAAATTTCTGAATTAAATGAGTTTAATTTCCCTAAGTATTTTAATTAGAAAGTGGGGAAAAGTGGGGAAATTATTTTTAAATAGTTTTATGCACAGTTTGGAGAAAATCAAGGCAGTGATTAAAAAGAAAAACTGTTTATTGCCACGTGAACAAAAAAAAAGAAGAGCAATTTCATATGATTAATTTTGATTTGATTATCCAAGAAAAGTAAAGAGTTGGCAACATGGAAATGATCAGTGCTAATAGACTCTTATTTTTCATTATTAATGTGTGTGTGTGGGGGGGGGGGAGGTGGGAATAATTTTATCGTTATGTCAAAAGGACTCTATTTCAACATTTCTTAGTACCAAATAATTTCTCATCTTGGAAGGTTTCAAAATTTCTGTAAGGCACTGGAATACTTGAAATATAGTATAAAATATGATGTCTTCAGATATCTGGTAAGACACTAGAAATCAAGTTACCAAACCTGTGTTGATAGTGTACATCTAAGAAAATTCTGTAATTTACCATCCGAGAATTATTCATAACTGATCGACTTTTTTTCCACAGTAGCACTAAATGCAGTGCACAGACAATGATACCCCCATCTCAGTCCAATTACTGTAGGAGATGCTCTGACACATATAGATACACAGAGTGAGAAAAGGGACCAAATGCTATCATTTTAAGCAACTAAGGAATGTGAGGAAAATGGGGAAGTAAGTGCAAGTAAAGAGAGAACTATGAGGAGGCAACAGTCATCACCATGGATGTCTCTGCATGGTGACATCTTGCTCATCTCTAGGGGATCAGCAAGTCAGTTGACAACATCCCCTTGACCTGCATGACTACAAATCAGTACAGAGTTGGTACTTGTTCTTCTTTGGAATTCTTCAGGTTTTTATCCTCTTCATAGTATTGCTTTAGTTGCCAGGGACAGCAGCTGATTGTCAGGGGCACTTCTATTTAGTTCATCAGGGCTTGCTTTGGCTGTCGGCAGCAGTTATAAACATAAATGTTCATCGGGCATGACAGCAGTTGCCAGAGGTACTTATGTTTTGTTCATCAGGGCAAAAGCAGGCTTCTCTTACTGCTTTTACTCATAATAACCATTAACTCCTAATGTTTGCTGAGTAGACTGTGTTTCAGATGTTGAACAAGCTTTCATGCCAAAAATTGTTCCAGCTTCTCAAACCTCCCCACCTCCATTTTCTTTTTCAAAGTAGGAAATGATGAGAATCACTAAACCAAAGATTTACTCTATTTAGCCATACTATAAATACATATAATATATATATATATATATATATACTTACAGAGAGATGAAGCTGTGCATTTAGAGGTTTTACTTTTAAGTTTGCTTAACGGTAATAAAATTCTAAATTGCTTTAGTAGAAAAGATTTTGTGCACCTTACATTTAAACTGACATTCAGGAAAATGTTTTGAGTAAGAATCAAAGAAACTAGAATCTTTAAATTGTATTAAATAATGATTCTCCATTACATACTTAAATGTGATCAACTATCGTTTTCAAAATGTAATTTTCTTTAGCAGATTCATAAGTACATATTTTCTAAATACTCTCAACTATTGAATGAGTTGTATATCTTTTTTCCAAGACTAGTCAGTGCAGTTTAAAAATGAAAAATTAGAAAATATAAAAATTTAAATTTACGGGCTCCTCAGAGAAAAAATATTTCTGTGTCATTCACAGGTAAGTGAAGGTTAGGGTACTTGTCTCATTAACTTCATACAATGTTTTAACTGAAGAGCAGGTTTGTAGCATTAAACTATAAAATTACATATGTTCCACTAAATCTCACAAAAAAAAATAAACTTTATCCAACATGAAATGCTTTTATAACATTCTGGATAACTTTCTAATGCTAACTCTATCTTCTCTTTCCATGCCAATTATTCAGTATATACAGGTCCATTTTAAGAGGGCACAGTTTAAGAATTTAGCCATGTCAGTGATAATAATTACGTAAATATGGATTTTAATTTCATGAAGGAAAATTTTTTGATCCAGTGAGATTAAACAGAAAACTATTCTGTGTGAAACTGAAAACATCTGGGCAAAGAAATTACTTGGGCTGGAAGACGCTTGAAGATTATGATAACTGTGACATAAGTATGCCAAGAAAATACAACCATGATTTTAGACACTAGTTTACAGGGTATTTGAACTGAAAAGTGTGAAGAAATCTCAGCTCATTTGTTCATAGTGTGCCATCATCACCCTGGACAATGCAGGGTACTGGACTTTTTCAACAAAGGTAAAATTAGTTTGTGTCAATTGACTTGGAAGAGAGAATAAAATGATGACTACTATTTACTAGAAGAAATATTATATTAAATGAATATGCTATTCAAATTGTTCACATGCTTTACTGCTATCAGTCTGCAATCTGACTGCACAAGGTGTAGAATAAAGTCGGAATCTGATGCATTTTTCATTGATGATTAATTATTTTTAGCAACAAGTATTAAATTGTTGTTACATGGAAACAAACTACATCCTTATATACTGAACACATAAATCAATGTAAAGTATTAATATTTATATCCACTAAGTTGCAGGTCAGAGCTAGATGTTATTAAGACACAGTCATCATACCTAGTAAAAATAAAGAAGAATCCTCAGTTGCCTAATGTTTTGTTATTTTTAGTATCATAATCTTATGTAAGCAGGTTTGATAATACTTTCAGAGAGATCTTTGTGCCACCATCATGGTTTTTGCTATAGACTTGCATTATTGCATATGAAATAGAATATGAATATGCATAAGATCTGCTTTATTTTTGTTCTTTACACAAGGCTACCATATACATACCCTCTTTTAGTTTAAAACCGTTCCCCTATGTCCCATCACAATTAGACAGTGTAAGAAGTCACTCCCCCTCCTGTTTATAGGATTTCTTTAAGTACTGGAAGGTCCTCTCTCTGGGGTTAACAGGCCCAAGTCTCTCAACTGTTCTTCATAGAAGAGGTGATCCAGATCTTTGATCATCTTCATGGCCTTACTTAGGACCCACTCCTCCACATCTCCACATCTTTCTTGAGCTGAAGCCCCAGACCTCTGGATGGAGCATCACAAGGACAGAGTAGAGGGAGACTGTCCTGCTGGCCACCCCTTTTTCAGTGCAGCTTGGGATACCACTGCCCTTCTCAGCTGCAAATACACACTGCTAGGTTGTGTCAAGATTTTTGTCCAGAAGATCTGCCAAATCCTTTTCTGAGCAGCTGTTCTCAATTAGTTCTTCCCTAGTTCTTCCTTTCCATTTATCATAGGGGTACACTATCCTTGGCCTTTCTTTTCTGACTAGTGAAGCTATGGATCCTAGGCCAGAGTTCTATTCTGTCCATACATGTCCCCTTTCTCCGTTTCATCAACAGGGCTAGCCCAGACCTCCTGGTTTCCTGCCTCCCATTTGATTTCTTACACTTGGCAACGGAGAGCTCTTACACCCTATGAAAGGTGTACTTAAGGAGTTGTCAGCTCTGCTCCATTCTTTTGTCCCTTATGGGCATGTTTTAGTGGGGAAATAGTGGCATATTTGGGCAGTAAGACTAGGTGACTTTGGAGATCTTTTCCAACCTCAGTGATTTTATGATTCTAAGAATCTATAGTAAGGACAGGTTCTCAAATGATCTCTTCCACTTATTCTTTAAAGAGCTGGAATTTTGCTCTTCTGAAGTTCAGGGACCTGACTTTTTCTATGCCTGTTTTCCTTGTCAACATGAACTCAATCATAACTTTGTTGCTACAGCCCATATTGCCTTCAGAATTAACCTCTTTAATGAGCTGATTTACAGTGGTGAGCACCAGGTTTTGTAATGATTCTTCTCATGTTGGTTTGCCTAGAATCTCCAATACACTAGCACATAAAAGCTATCTTCAGTTCTCTCCAGAAATCTCCAGGAAGGCTTACAGTCTGCCATGTTACTTTCCTGAGGGACATCCATGTGACTGAAATTCCCCATAATTTGATAAGGTACTGTCACTTAGCAGCTCTGCTTGTTACTAGTACTGCAGCCTGATTAGGACTAGGGAGTTTCTGCTTGTTACTAGTACTGCAGCCTGATTAGGACTAGGGAGTTTCCTGAATATTTACTTGACACCAGCTCACACATTAGAGCACCCAAAGCCCAATGAGATGTCTGTTTGCGCTAGCAACACTTTCAGTATTTCTGTAAGTCTAATGAAAACCTAATCATTTTTGTTTTATGCAAGAAATGAATCTGTATGATCAGACATACTAATTAAAACATAATTGACATCACTGCGCCAATACAAATTTGTCATTGCTAATGCAACCCAGTTTATACTTTGTCCCTTATATATTCCTCCTAAGATGACTGGAAGTCAACATCAAAATCAATAAGTAGGAGTCATTTATGCTTAGCAGCTCTCTTTCAGTGCTAGTAGGACATAGAGCTATGTGACTGCACAGCCTTATAGAGAAAGTTAAAATATTCAACCTTATTTGCCATGGAAAAGAAAAAAAAATCAATAAGGAAAAATAAAAGGAATATCTTTAAACGTGTTCTAAAATCCTAACTACTAGCTTGGTAAAATTGACTTCCTGCTGAACATTTGAATGTATTCCTATGGAAGAATCAATACACTCATTAAATTAAAAAACTTACATTGTGTTTGTTCAGTTTTTATGTATGTTTTAAAAATATATTATTAATATTATTATAATTATAACTTTAACTATTATTATTATTATATCTTCCACCAGACAGTGGGCTTGCCCAAGAAGACAGTGGTGGCTCAGATGGAAGGCCTGCCCAGAAATGTGTCAGTTCAGGCCTCTGGTTGCAGGGAGTGCCTAAGCCTGCTGCTGCTGGGGGAGGGTGGGCATGATTTCACCCGCGCAACGTGCAAGCAGGTGGAAGAGCTACTCAACCTGGTGGTGAAGCTCAGGGAAGAGGTGGAGAGATTGAGAAACATCAGGGAGCGTGAGGGAAGACTGATCGCTGGAGTGACTCGCTGACAGGTCAGAGGGAGGGATGACAGGGAGATACCCTCAAAAAAGTGGTGGGTCCCCTGCCCTGTCACAGTCAGACAGATCTGACATGTGAGGAGGGATGGAAAAGTCCCAGCTCGATGTCAAGGGTGCACTCCCTGCCTGCCTACCCCAGTTCCCCAGGTTCGCCTAAGCAATGGATTTGGGGTGCTGGAAACCGATGAGATGAGTGGGGAAGTGAAGGAGGATTCACCTACTAGGGGGACTAGGGCGAGGCGGTCATCCCTACACCTTGAAACTGTCTTTGACAGGAAAGGCAGAAGGGTAACTGTGGTAGGCAGTTCACTTCTCAGGGAAACAGATTTTCCCATATGCAGACCTGAACTGACCCATAGGGAGGTATGCTGCCTCCCAG
Organism: Cyrtonyx montezumae; assembly: GCF_038088225.1. Taxonomy (NCBI): domain Eukaryota; kingdom Metazoa; phylum Chordata; class Aves; order Galliformes; family Odontophoridae; genus Cyrtonyx; species Cyrtonyx montezumae. The sequence goes on from NW_027072033.1 coordinate 1,166,966, forward strand.
GTGTCCAGGTCAGGGGCACCACCAAAAAACTCCCTGATAAAGTGTTGACAGAATGATATTGTGTCTGTATCTCATAAAGACAGATTTATTTTCTAGAACTGAAAATATAAAAAAACCTTCAGATTTCCATGATCCTTTGATTCTTTAAAATTGAGTTGATATCTATATTACTTTCTGAACTCTGATCATATAAGAATTTGTTCACAGAATTTTAGGGTCCAAAACATTACATGATTGTTGTAGTCATAGTTGGCTGAAAGAAAATTTAGTACTTGCACCTAAATCTAAAATCTCTCCCCTCCCACAAATGCTCCATGCATTTACACAACATTAGAGATGTAAATTATTAGTACATATGCAAGCATTTATTACAAAATTTAATTTATACATCATTGCTATGTTTTACTTATAAATTTGTTGCATCTGTTTTAGTGCTTATAAAAGCACAATGAAGTGTAGCTCAGCATACAAATCCCACACTACTCCAAACCAAACCTTAAAACTTTGCCAGTGATCTCCAGACACATAGAACAGTGGTTGTCTGGAGTTCTTATTTATTGATTTAGTATATGGTTTCCTCATTTTAAAGTAAAGATGATCAGTGAGAAAAGAGCTGTCTACACAACAGCATCTAGAGTGCAAAGTCAGAGGTGGAAATCTTGGATGCAGTACCCTTCCTTGCCTGAGGATATTCAAGGCCATATCTTTTATAAAATGAAATTCCAGGTGATAAAGTAGGCCAAATGGGAATCTCCTTCTGTCAGTATTCACCTTCCCTGCTGAAAATTTGCTACTGTACAGAAAACAGCAGATGATTTACTGGGAGGTTTTGTAGCTCTAGGAAGAGGTTACCATATTCTTCGAAAAGGGAATGAGAACTTCAGCATCTGCACAATAAATTATTTCTGTACCTTATCCAGCAATTGTACTGAATAAGGCAAATCTTGACAAGAGTCATCATTCATCTGGCCAGATCATTGCTGCTTGTCTTGAGAAGAAAATATGTTAGATAGGTAGTGAATGATTTATTGAATAAGAGCTTAAAATGATACATGTTTGTACAGGCTCAGGATTCTAAACATCAAATGAATTCATTAACTTGAAGCATTTCTAGTTAAACTGAATGTTGAATTATCTACCTAAGTGTCAATAAAAATCACAGTCAATTTGTGAACTACAATTTGGTAAATAGTTTGAAAGTCTTTTTTTGGAGTTGTTTGTGTTTGTTTGTTTGTTTTAGAGGGGAGGGAAGGGAGGAAGGGAGGTTGTAAGCTGATTTATAGAACAGATGTCTGGGAACTGTCCTACCTTGGGATCTCATTTTGCACTTCAGTACTTCACAGCTGAGAAATAACTGGAAGTTGTAGATTTTAACTGTAAATCTTTTGTCTTTGGGGGAATTTAGTTTTGTGTCTGACCAGACTGTAACAGATGCTACTTTCAGTTAGCAGCTAAATTAATAATTTCACTTTTATTAATTAAGTGTGGTGTTGAAGATTTTGTCAAGGGACTGCAAAAGATGAAAAGACTTCTGGTGAAAATTCTCACTTCTATGAAGAGTGCTCTCTAAAGAATAGCAAAATGCTTTCAGTCTGTACTTCACTAAAAAATAAACTATATGAATTGGGAACAAAATAATGCTTTTTAAAAAATCTTATGTTTATGAGATCTTCAGAAATCGGCCATATTCTCAAGTTTTTCTTTTTTATCTAGCATTTTTTAAGGTTACACTGACTAAGCAAACTTTTGCTAATCATCTCCAGCATTGACAGCCTTTCCTTACACTTGCCAACAGGCATTAATTTTTCTTACAAATATGTGTCTTCATTGTGCAATTCCATCTGTTCTGCCATCTAACATGGGAGATTATGAAACACTATACTGAGTATAGTAACAAGAACTACATTTTCAAGATAGTAAAGATTTTAGTTTTCATGTGAAGGAATTCATACTGAATGTGAGGGGCTCTGAGAAGTGCTCATATACAAGTAGTCCTCCTTAAACACCTCTAATTGATTATGAGATTCTGATTATCAGAATTAAATCCTGAGTCAGACAAGTCATTCATCTTTCCCAGCAAGGCAATTCTGCTATACATCTGATACTTTTGAAAGAACTGTTTTATGTACAGCAAAGGTAAGGGTATACTGACCCTGTACTTTCCTCTCTGCCCCCAGGCCCCCCTACTCCGCTTCCAAGACATCAAGAGTCCCTTCAAGTCTTCCAAGGAAGAAGTTTCTTTTTCACCTAGGTGTGACCATCAAGGCTTCTAGAGTCTCTAAAATCCTCTAATATGATGCAATAGTCTCAGGGCTATTAGGCATAATTGATTAATTTGCCTTGAAGCACTACAACTTTCATGAGAATCTACAATAAGCCAAGATAAACAACACATAATGAAATCCACAGTTGTGTGCATAAAAGATGCTTCCTGAAATTACTCTTTCCTTGTTAATAGAAGACTTTTATACATATTTACATACTAACAATCAGAGCTCTGGAAGTAAAAGTTACCATTTTATTCCAAATAGATTTATATTTTACCTATTCATTTTCAAGAATGTTAATACTTTCCTGAAGTCACAGTTAATCAAACTGATTATTCCCAGAAGATTGTTGGTTGATGCTCGGCTCAACATGAGCCGGCAGTGTGCCCAGGTGGCCAAGAAGGCCAACGGCATCCTGGCCTGTATTAGAAATAGTGTAGCCAGCAGGAGCAGGGAGGTGATCATTCCCCTGTACTCAGCTCTGGTGCAGCCGCACCTCGAGTACTGTGTTCAGTTTTGGGCCCCTCACTACAAGAAGGACATTGAGGCCCTGGAGCGTGTTCAGAGAAGGGCAACAAAACTGGTGAGGGGTCTGGAGCACAAGTCTTATGAGGAGCAGCTGAGGGAGCTGGGATTGTTTAGTCTGGAGAAGAGGAGGCTCAGAGGAGACCTTATTGCACTCTACCACTTCCTGAAGGGGGGTTGTGGTGAGGAGGGGGTGGGCCTCTTCTCCCTGATAAATAACGACAGGACGAGAGGGAATGGCCACAAGTTACGCCGGGGAAGATTTAGATTAGACCTGAGGAAGCATTTTTTCTCTGAAAGAGTGGTCAGGCACTGGAATGGCCTGCCTAGGGAGGTGGTTGAGGCACCATCCCTAGCGCTGTTCAAGAAGCGTTTAGATGAGGTGCTAAAGGATTTAATTTAGTAGTTGGGTAGAGATAGTGATAGGAAGATGGTTGGACTAGATGATCTTATAGGTCCTTTCCAACCTTATGAACTTATGAATACTAATGGCTTCTAATTGTAAATGTAAGCAAGAGTATGACTGACCAACCAAGTTCACATCACTGAAGACTGCGTTATGCCATGCTACATTAGTCTGCTTTCCTGTGAAATGCTGATGGAATTGTGAGAAGAAAGAAGGGCATGGGAAAGAGAGTGAGGATTTAAAATACACAGGAAAGATTTCATTTCTCATGTTTAAAAAAATATCTTAAATATCTACCTGGATCACCAACTTTTGGATAAAGAATAACTGAATCTCATTGCCTGACTAAGCTATGGTCTATCTACCAAAAAATTAAGCACGATAACTACTGACTAGAACCAGACTAAGTTGTTTTTAAAATGACCAGTATTAAGAACATTGTTCCCATGATCTAAATAGTATTTTGTATGTACATCATTAGGGAGATACAGTTAGCAGGACTGGAATCACCATTCACAGGTTCATAGGATCATAGGTACATTAGGTTGGAAAGGACCTACAAGATCATCTAGTCCAACCATCCTCCTATCACCATCCCTACCCATTGAACTACTAAACCAAATCCCTTAGCACCTCATCTAAACGCTTCTTGAACAGCGCTAGGGATGGTGCTTCAACCACCTCCCTAGGCAGGCCATTCCAGTGCCTGACCACTCTTTCAGAGAAAAAAATTTTCCTCAAATCTAATCTAAATCTTCCCCGGCTCAACTTGTGGCCATATGAAAACTATTGTGTAGGTATAGCTGAAAAAGGTATATAAGCTCAGGTGTGTGTATTGTTAGTGTGATTATTAGAGGATAGAAACAGATTGTAAGAGAATGTAATGGATTGTAATAGACTGCAATAGTTTGTAACAGCTTGTGAAAGATTAAGTTCTTTGGATGAACCCCTCGGCCTGCTTGCTGCGAAGCTTCCCAACTTTCTCCCATCCCCCCACAGTGACCAGAGAATTCCTGAGACCAACAGACTACGAACCTCGCTGGATCCACGGTGGTGATTATATCTCTCTTGCTTTCTATCAGGACTCCTTGCCTTTTATCTCTTTTCTATTGCTTACCTTCCCTTCCCCATATCCCTAAGCAACTAGTATTTGTAATAAACTGGTTGGGCTAACATTTGACCCATTGTGTCTTAATCTCGCCCTCGGGTATACACATAATCAAAGAACCTCGTCTCCCTCCTTTATATTGGAGCGTGACACAGCTTAAAGAATAAAATGGCTTCATGCTTGCAGCAAGCTGGAGACCCCATGTCTTTATCACCACCTCTGTCACATCATGTATATAAAATAAGCTATTATTTTTTAATTATTATACATAATATACATAATATGTAAATATGAAAAAATATATATTTATATAATACAATATATACAATTCACATATAATACTGTACATAATATAAATTTATAATACTTAATCAATGTATAATTAACATATATTAAATATGTAAACATAATAATTATAACATAATAAACATATGTGTAATGAATGAATAAATATTATAAGATGTATAATATTACATATCGATTTATGTTGTATTATATAAAATATATAATACATTTTCACATGCATAAAATGCATTATGAATTACATATGTGAAGTATATTTCAAGGGGCAAAATGAGGCTCAAAAATTCTAACTGCAAGGTGCTGCACCTGAATCAAGGCAGTCCTAGTGAGTACAGACTGGGAGAATAGCTCATTGAGAGCAGTCCTGTGGAGAGGGACTTGGGGGTTCCTGGTAGATGAAAAGCTTGATAAGCCAGCAATCTGTCCAGAAGCCCTATTGTTTGTATCCCTAGCTTCTTCAAAGTGAGGTGGCTGCCAGGGTGCTCCCCTTCTACTCTGTCCTCATGAGGCCCCACCTTTAGTAAGTTAGATGTTAGAAAAATGTTTTTTACTCAAAGGGCATTGGTGCACTGTAGAGGGCTACCTAAAGAAGTTCTATATGTCTTGACATTCTTCAAGCCATTCTGCCCCAAGCCTATAGCACTGCATGGGGTTATTGTGGAAACAACTGACCCTGAGAGGATATAGAATCACGGAATTATAGGGGTTGGAAGGGACCTCTAGAGATCATCTAGTTCAACACCACTGTAAAGCAGCTCCCTAGACCAGGTTGCACAAGCAGACGTCCAGGCTGGTCTTGAACATCTCCAGAGAAGGAGACTCCACCACCTGCCAGGGTGTTATCCGTGCCAGTGACCAAAGAGAAACCAAGAAAAGAGAGAGAAAGGAAAAGGAAAAGGAAAAAAAAAACAAACTGCACCGTCAGTGGCCATGAGGCCACCCGCGCAGAGCCGTGCGCACCGGGAGGAAGGGGAAACAGAAGGAAAAGATGGGTCTACAAAAAAACAACGGCACGATTTGAGAAGGAACAGTAACTTTACTAAATCTAATAAGATTGAACAATTGAGAGAGAAATGAAGTTTCCAAACCAAAAGCTGTGAGCTTACCTTAAGGAGGAACTGCAGAGGAAGCACATGCGCTGAACCTCCACAGCAGCCGAGAGAGCACGCCCAGGCAGAGCGCCGCCTGACATCCGGTACGGAGCTCCACCCCTCTGCTGCTCCCACAGCATTAACTCCTTCACTGCTGCATGATGCTCTGATGTGGAATACCGGCATCAAAACCACACCACCACAACACCACCTCTCTGTGCAGCCTGTGCCAGTGCTCTGTCACTCTCACTGCGAAGAAGTTCCCATGCACATTTGTTCAGTACTTCCTATGCTTCAGTTTGTGGCTATTTCCCCCTGTCTTGCTGCCACACACTGTTGAGAACAGTCCTTTGCCTCCTGCTCCTTAGATAATTATATATGTGGATCAGATCCCCTATGAGTCTTTTTTTCTCAGGGCTTAACAGACCCAGGTAGCTCAGCCTTTTCTCATAAGGGAGGTGTTCCAGGCCCTTTATCATCTTTGTAGCCCTTCACTGGTCTCCTTCATGGAGAGTCTGGTCTTTTTTTTTAATCGGGGAGCCCAGAAATGAGCACAATACTCCAGGTGAGGCCTCACCAGGGCAGAGTAGAGGGTGAAGATCACCTCCCTTGACCTGCTGGACATGTTCTTTCTAATGCACCCCAGGATACCATTGGCCTTCTTGGCCACCAGCCACAATGCAGCCTCATGGCCAGCCCATCATCCACCAGGACACCCAGTTCCGTCTCCTCAGAGTTCTTCTCCAGCAGGTCATCCCCCAGTCTGAACTGGTGCATTCAGTTATTCCTCCCTACATGCAAAACTCTACACTTGCTCCTTTTAAACCTCATCTGGTTCCTTTCTGCACAACTCTCCAGCCTGTCCTGGTCTTGCTGAATGGCAGCACCGCCTTCTGGCATATCATCCATTCCTCCTTCTCTGTCTCATCAACAAACTTGCTGAGGGCAGACTCTATCCCCTCATCAAGGTCAGTGGTGAAGATGTTGAATGGGACCGTACCCAGCACGGACCCCTGAGGAACACTGCTAAGTACAGGCCACTGATCACAACCCTCTGAGCTCTGCAGTCAGACAGTTCACAACCCACTTCACCATCCACTCATCTATTCCACACTTCCTCAACTTTGTTATAAGGATGTTGTGGGAGACAGTGTCAAATGCCTTGTTGAAATCAAAGTAGACTACATCCACTGCTCTCCCCCCATTCATCCACCCAGTCAGTATGGATCCCTGAGCAGACGAAACCAGGGAGCGGCAGCCTGCTCACAGCAGTGGAGTCAGAACTGAATGGTCTTTGTGGTTCCGTCCAATGCAAGCCAACCTATGATTCAATGGTTTTATGACTAAATGTTTTTATGATTCTATGGTTCTATTTCCATTTCTGATTTTAATGTTGCTTTGAGAACAATGGGAATTCAGTAAATTAAAATTTGTAGTGCAATAGCGATGAAATATTCCTTTTAATTCCCTGTTCAGAAAAAACATTAATATGGATAGCATAGTCACACTTACCAAAATGTTTTTGACTAACAAAACTTCTCCCAATCTTCTTTTATTTAGAAAATATTTTAAATTATGGCAATATACAATTTTGTTCTTTCTGTTGTATTTGCTTAGACTTTCAATTCACTACAATATCTATACAGACACTGCTTTAGAAGTTATGCACTTACTCAAGTATTTTGATAAACTAAGTTTCATAGTTGAGTGTATAGAAACAAAAAAAGTTTGAAAATACAGAGAAAGCCTTTTCCCCAGCTCTTTTTAGTATTTGTCTTAAAAGAGTTTCACAATCATTTTTACACTTCACACTGACTTTTCTGGAACTACTGCTTCGAAATCTATTATTAATTAGAATCTTAGAGTATATTCTCTTCTATAGCACCCCATTGTCTTATATTTCCATTTTATATCTGGAATACATTTTTTTGTTTGTTCAGGCAGAATATACTTTGGTGATTCCAGGCTAACTTTTCAGACAGAAAACTGAAATTCATTTAATGAAGGAACATTTTCAAATGCCAGTTAATACATCAGAGACTCATACCATGTTTCTCCCTGCTATACAAAAAATAAATATTTTGTTTGTTAGGTATGAGTGATAATTCATTTAATAACATATAACTTTTTAAGCATTTTTTCAGACTGTGACAAAAAAGATAGTAGAACACAACCACTTTAAAATAATATTTGGCAAGTAATGTTATATCTTGTCAGAACTGTTATTCATGGCTAGCATGCAAGATGAACAAATGGGATAATAAGGTAGATAATTTTTGTGAAGTTATATAACTCTACTGTATGTAATCATTATTGTTTTCCTTCAAGCTTTAGACATAGAAACAATTAAAATGAATGGGGTATTCAGTTGTGCCTCCAGCAATATGTCAGTTAATTAGCTGTACTCTGTGACCTGAATATTTTCAAGAAAGGACAAAGAGTGCGTAAAAAAACATATATCCTCAGGCCTCATTTTTCTTTTCCAGTTAGCCCAGATCTTTGTATATGTAAATTATCTTATATTTAATAATTGATTTTAATAAAATGACAGTATTTTATTTGACTAGTAACTTTAAAGTAATGCTTCCTTTTTAATATTTTTCCACAGTCAGCAGATGTAACTGTTGGCTATATTTATTGGGGCAGGGAGAGAGGAAGAAGGTATTTACTAATTAAAATAAAATAGATAAATAAATGCATTTATTGGTTATCATGCATGCAAGAACAGTAGGCTTTGTAACAAAAATAATATACATAGCTTGCTCCTAAAGTTAAATTTCTTATTTCATTCCATGGAAACTACAACAGAATCAAAGGGCAAAATAGCTCTGAGCACAATAGCACTATTCAACAGAGCATATTCTCCATTATGAAACACTGTTTTTCAGCACAGTCACCACTACTACTTATACATTTTTGTAAGTGATGAAGAAGTGCATGCCACACTTGTGAAAATCTGCATGGCCATCCAGACTGTGGTTTTTCTTCCACATTGCTTTCATCACTGTAGAAATACACCACCCACAATGTCACTGTACTCATATCCACTGCTTGGTATCCAGAAATGTTCAGCAAGCATTGATGAATGTCAGTAGGCACCATTTTTATTTCATGGAGGAATTCAACTGTACACCTTTGCTTCATACCTATTTTTATTTCTGATACCAGCTTGTCATACTCTCTGCTGCCATCAGTTGGACACTACAAAATAAAATTGAATATATTCAGAAAATAGGAGGCATTACTTTCAGAACAGCCTTCATACATTGAAAATGCCTGCTATTTCCAAATCCAGTAACACTGGAGAAAATTACTGTTTGTCAGTCTCCTTTCTATGACTTATGGAAATATGATTTAAAATAGCTGTATTACCTTGAGTAATGCTGCACAGAACTCCATCAATTTGATTAGGGTTGTCACACAGCTAAATAATATCATCTATTGGTGACACCTACTGTCATTTACTGTCATCATGGAAAATATTCCTAACTAAATACCCATCCTATCTAAATAAAAGCATCTGGCAACACAGAAAGTACAGAGATATACACAATAATTAGTTATCCTTATATTCTAAAAGAACTAAAGTAATCCTTTCAACTTCTTTAAAATGCACAGTAACACAACTATTAAGACAAGAGTTTGATGACTGCAATAGATTTTTGCATTTATAAAATGAAATATTTATGTTAATTTGCATCTGAAAAGATGTGTTAATTGTTAATATTCTGTTGGAGCTCTGATGTAACAGTCATATGGACAAGCCACGCACCCTTTCATGAGGAAAAAAAAAAAAAGGTTAATTATTTACAATTCAAACATTTATTTTTACATGTGTAATATGATTTGTTATATGGTTAGAGTGGAGTAGAATGATTATTTTCTGCTCGTAATTATTTTAATAATTCTTAGAAAATGTAAAAGAAGCTGATGGAATCAACTATTTTATAATCTATTTCCTAATTGATTTAGATTTTATTTAAGATAATTGTTAGTTATTTTCAGTTTGAAATAGCACTAAAATACTTAGAGTTATTTCTGAACTCTTTTTCATCATCACTGACAAGACATGAATCCAGAAAAACTGAAATGAATTATTCATCAAATTTCAGATTCATTATTTTTATGTATCTCTTTATAAAGAGATAAATAATGCCTTCATTAGAGAGATGTAGATTATACATTTACTTCACTTTTAAGGCAGTGTTTTAATTTTGAGAGGTACTTCCCTTCAGGACTATTCATAATTTGTTTTCTACTGACTGTACGTAACTATTATTCCACAAAGGAAAATAGAGAAGGAATAGAAGAGCATTGGTCTGAAAATCCAAGAACAAGATTAATGACATCAACAAATATGCAGTCCCCTAGAACCAATTAACACTCTTCAAGATTTACATTTCTAAACTTTGTGCAGTCCTCACTTTATCTGAAATATCTTACACCTTAAATTATGATAGGATTTTATTACCACTTCCAATCTTAGATCAGATCAGATCTCAACTTACGAAAATTCTCATTATCAGATATCTAAGGATTTTCCTTTCCAGAAATGATGCAAGATACATTATTGACAGTGAGTGGCATAATATTACCAAGGAATAAAAATTTTAGATATCTAAGAAATCAAGATTTATTGCTCTTTGGTAAGTGGTACCTGCCACTGGGACAGAAATAAGACAGTTCCATAAAGTGTAAGATAACGTGAGATATGAGATATTGTTGCTTCATATAAAGAAAAGTTTGCTTGATTTTTAGCTTCGCTCTACATTTAGGTTTCAGTTTGTTATTTTATGCAGAGTAAACTAAAAGGAAAAAAAAACAAAAATCAGTTTACAGTAGTGAAATGAACTGTTGAGTTTTGTTAGAGCATTTGTAGTGCATTTAACATTTTAGCTTTATCTGTCTTCGAAGTTGCAGAGCACTTCAGTATTCAGCATACATATATGGATGCAGCTGATAAGTAAATGCATCTATTCAAAGGCAGTATCAAGAGGTTGGCACTATTAAATTGAATACATGTTGACTTCTGCAAGACTAGACTATGCCAGAGAGTGCCCCTGAAAAAAAAATAGTAGTAGTAGTAGTAGTAGTAGTAGTAGTAGTAGTAGTAGTAGTAGTAAGTGGGGATTTATGAGACATAGAGAGCTTTGAGCCTTCTAGCACTACAATTCTTTTTATCATACAATCCACCATGAAGAACAGAGAGAAACTGGCTCATATACAAGTAAAACACACTAACACACTTAGTCTTTCCTCTGGATTTTTTTCCAGTAGATTTCACTTAATTTCTAAACATGTACCATAAGTAAGTAAGTAAGTAAATAAATAAATAAATAAAAGAGTCAGAAATCTTCAACTAGTCTTTCTCAGACACTCCAAACATAACAATATCTAGATTCAGGTCAGTGTGTCAGAGGAATGTGTCCCAGTGTAGCCAGTTGCATTACATAAACATTCTTTAATTTCAGTCAAAGTGGAAAGCCAGTGGAAAGTTAATTTATTTCAAAACAGAAAGCTGAATTATCCTATTTGAGAAAAAAATATGTCAAATTTACTAAAGTATTCCATCATTCATGGAAGCAGACCATTAAGTACTGACAAGTTCTACATTTGGATTTTGCAGAAAGGAAAAGTAAGGTACTTCCACAAAGATGGCATTTATTAACCACAAGCACTGTGTATGACGTTTTTCTGTTACAGTTATTGATGTATAACAGAATATATGTGGTCTATATGAGTTACCTGAAGTAATCATTTCAGTTAATAGCCCAAGCATTCCTCAAGGAAAATGTTACAGAAGAACATTAAAACTGCTACTTATTGCCCAACATCAAATTGATTATCAGGACATTTTGTGCCCATAGAATGTGTAAAGATAATACACAGAAGCACTTTAAATAGAGTGAGGGGAAAAAATATTTCCACATTTATTTTGATTCTGCAGTAGGAGCCTACAATCCTTCCTACTAAGTTTCACAGAAGAAATGATTCTCCAAAAAATTACATAGTAATACTAAGTACCTATTGCAGGTGCACTTCAGCCCTTTCGAATATCCTGCAATTTTCTCCATGTTTCAGGCTACTATTGGAAGTATACCCATTTTATAGGTACTCGTCAAAATAGTTGCTTTTGCTCAGAATGAGCAGGCTGCTGCATGGCCATTGACTGAGATGAAAAGGCACAAGATATCCACCTGGCCAATACTACAGGCCTCTTGGCATAATATGGGGAAAATGGAATTCACTGCTTTCAAGGAAGCAGCCAACTCTTCACATATGGAAGGAAAATGGCTACCCAGTGGTCATAGATCAGTCATGTCTTATGAACAAATGACAAGGACACTACCAAAGTGGTTTTACATGCAATTTTATGTAAGAAACTCGTGTGATTTAACCCAACAGGTGGATAAGAAACTAAGTTGTTTGCTTAATCCCCACTCTTCCAAGTTGGATGGGGAAGAAAATAGGGGAAAAAAATGTAGAACTCATGGATTGAAATAAAACTATTTACTAAGATAGAGAAAAAGAAATGGATAATAAGTATGACCACACATAAGTATATATACAAATAAATATAAGAGATGGTGAACAAGAAATTGCCATCCACCCCCCCAACCAATGCCCTGTTAGCCTTCCAAATAGTGAAGAGAATAAGAGATGAACTCCCTTCCCTTTCAAAACTTCTTCCACTTTACATGTTTTGTAATATCCCTTTAGCCAGTTTAAATCAGTTGTCCTAATTTTTGTACCCTCCCAATTCCTTGGGCCTTTTGCTGCAAATGACCTTGACTTTGTACAATACTGCTTAGCAGAAACTGTAAGCATCAGTGTGTTATCAATATTGTTTTTCTCCTAGAACCAAAACATAACATCATACCAAATTATCAGAAGAAAAGAATTCCATCCCAGATTAAACCAAGATGATATCAATCCCTTATTCCAGATCACTTACACTGTGCTCAGTCCCACAATTTTTACACATCCTAACTACTAATTATCATTACCTATCTTTTTGTTTTTGATATATATACATGCTTATTATTTCCATAGTCTATGGGCCATCCATTTAAATTGTTCATGGTATTCATTTTGTCCATAACTTTAAGCTCCACTTATCACATGTACTTCAGTGCAGGAGGTATGATTCATAGAGTTAGGTTACTGCATGCAGAAGCTAATTCTGGTTCCCTCAGAGTTTGTTCTTTAACCTGGATAGTTCTTGCAGTAATATTATTAACAGAATATATACCAACCATACTATTTGTGGCATGCAGTATTATCTACCAATTTAAATTACTGGCAGTTTTCATACAGCATCAAATCACCTTGATGTACACAAGGCATATCCCATCCTTTTGCATTACCTACCACATGCACCCAGCTTCCTGATCAAAAGCAGTTCCACAAATAGACTTGCCTTTGCCCAAGCCAGGAATAATCTAGACTGTTTTACGCAGCATTTTCTTTTTGTGTGCCACTCTGACTTTTTCTCTTTCCACAATATGCAGGAGGTTTGAGTTCACTAGACAAGTGCCTTTAGCTACACATGTGTATCCCAATGTCTAAATGAGCCAGAACACATTGCTCTCAATGTAGACCATTGTATTGTTCAATTCTTCAACAGCCTGATGCATGAACTGCCACTTCATTCTTAGAGAATATGTAAGCAGAAGGTCTCATCTAACAGGTTTTTTTGTTTGTTTGCTTTGTTTTTTCCCATTGTTGAATCATTGAGAAAGTTTGTAGTGAATTCAAATATTAATATCTTGTCTTCTTACTCTTGAGCATCCTAAGTCAGCATCCCATTAGACTGAAATGATAGATTTAAATTGTTCAGATTAGTTAAGAAATGTAAGAGAATGAAAAACTTTACCAGTTCATAAATCATTATCATGTTGTTAAAGTCCTCCACCACTTTCACTTCACAAAGGGTAGAATATTTGTATTTGTCATTGCAGAAATGCACTGTATGTACACCAGTGAATTTAACACCCTGCCTTGAGGACATACATATGGCCTTCTTGCATATGCTTATTATATACTTCTACTTAATATTTCCAAAAAATGTTGATGTGTTTGTTTTTGTTTTTAATTTGATGGCTTTTATTCCTTGTTTGTTTGTTTTTAATCATGAGCTAGACATTTATATATACTCACCGTACCCCCAGTGCACACAGTATCTCTTGAATGTATGTACCATGAACTAGTGCATGCTGATATATTCTTCCAATTTATACTAACCATAAATGGATTCATTTATATTTTTTACTTTTTTAAAAATGGCCATAAACAGAAATCTAGAAAGGCCTTAAATAAAATTCCATAAAATTAAATAAAAAAAAAATCATCTCTATCCAATTTGTATGTTTCATAACAGAGACATCAGCATAAAAATACATATGTAAGGAATTATTCCAAAGCTGTATTTTTTTAAATAGTGAGAAATACTGACCAGGCAAATTGTTTATTTTATTTTTGTTTTCAAAGAAAAGTGTCAGTAAGAAAATTATACAAGCATATATATACTTATATGTGCATGCTTATAGGAACAAATGTCAAAGTAATTAATTATCTTCAACTCTGTACCTGCATGGAAGAGCATTCTTATAATTGCTACTGTTTTAAGAAATGTTTCAGTAAGCAACAGAATAATGTCAGGCACGAAAAGAAAGAAAATTTGAAACATAAAACTGCAAGAAAGTTAAAGTTAATTCATTCTTATTTTCATAGTAATATTTGATATTATTTTCGTTATATTTTAATATTTTCAATGAAATTCCTCTTGAAAAAGCCCTTTTTTCATAAAACTTAACTTTTGGCAATCCATTACTTAAACAAAACCACTCACCAAGTCACTAAGCTTTGTTCAGTTATGATAATGTACTTTGCTTGAATTTGTACTTCTGTGACTGGGGGTAAACTTGCCTTTCTTTACAAGGGCTTGATAGATTATCTGTTGACCCAGTTGTGATTGATATGAGCCTAAAAATTTGCTGCAGAAGGTGATGCAAAGCCTTTGATAAATTCTTTTGCACAGTGGTGAATCAGGTCATTTCACTATATTTGCTTTGGTGAAAGTATTGAAGGGACAAGAGGATGTAAGTTCAATCCATTATAAGAAAGAAAAATATTTTTCTCCTACAAAGTTAGGCAACTTCCCTTAAAATTTCAATGTTTAACCCAAACATTGCCTTCATATAGGAGAAAACAGAGTTAGCAGCTTACTGCACTTCAAGTCAGACTTCTTGCTGTGTGACAAATCTAGTGAAAAAAGATACCAAGCATTAAAGCACGCAGCAGCATTATCTGTGTCATAAAGGAAGGAAATGGAGGAAATAGACCTGGGGTGCTGGTCATTGCTTGGCTGAACATGAGTCAGTATTGAGCCCAGGTAGTCAAGAAGGCCATCAGTGTGCTGGCTTGTATCAGAAATAGTGTTGCCAGTGGGGGCAGGGAAGTAATTGTCCCTCTATACTTAGCACTGGTGAGCCGTACATTGAGTATTGTGTTTAGTTTCAGGCTGCTCACTAGAAAGACATCAAGGCCCTGGAGCATACTCAGAGAAGGGAATGAAGTTGGAGAAGGGTCTGGAGCAAGATCTTATGAGGAGCAATTGAGGGAACTGGGATTATTCAGTCTGGAGGAGGCTCAGAGAAAACCTTATCACCCTCTACAGTTAACAGATAAAGGTACAGATAAATGAAAGGAGGTTGTGGCAAGGTGGGAATCAACCTATTCTGCCATGTAACTAGCAATATGCCTAGAGGGAATGGCCTCAAGTTGAGGCAGGGGAGGTTCAGTTTGGACATTAGGAAAATTTTCTTCTCTGAAAGAATGGCTAGGCACTGGAATAGGCTGCCCAAGAAGGAGGTGAAGTCACTATCTCTGGAGGTGTTCAAGAAAGATATAGATGTTTTAGATAGAGACATGGGTTAGCTGAGTAAAATTGGTGGTTGGTAGATGGTTGGCCTGGATGATCCTAGAGGTGTTTTCCTACCTTGGTGCTTCCGTAATAATGTGATTCTGTCATTCTCATGCAAATGATCCCCTGTAGTCAATGAAAGTTTTGATGTTCATTTTTATAGCACAATGATTTTATCTCCAATTATTACTTGTAAAATGTTATTATTATTATTATTATTATTATGGAATCCAGAATGTTCCGCATCCAAAAGCAAGAAAAATGATGTTACAGAATCACAAAACAGTTGCAGTTGGAAGGGAGGTTGTCTGATTCAACGCCCCTGTTTAAGTTGAGAGACCAAGAGTAGATTGTCCAAAATGATGTCTGGGCAACAGATTTATCTAGATTATTCATATATCTTGCATTAAATTAATTTAAATCACAAGTGAAAGGTAGCAAATACATTTAATCCCTTGTTTTTATTTTTAGAAATTATAAATTTTGATGAAGTATAAATTCTCTTTTAAAGCTGAGCTGAAACTTTCACTAGGTGGTCCCTTCTGTGAAGTGACAAAATTTGAAGGACCACTTAGAATTTATTTTCTATTTTATGTAGATAATGAAAATGCTACTGTAAAATCTTAACTTAAAACTTTGGAAGCATGAAATACCTATTGGAAAGCCAGAGGACTAATACAAAAAATGAGTATCTGAAAAAAAATATCTTCAGAAGTGAAAAACAAGAGTATAGCATGAATCAACACCTTTCCACCAAGAACCTGTCTCTGAAATACAAGATAGAACAATTCTTAGACCTTGCTTTGACTATGTAAATAGCCACATAGATACTATATGTCTTAAACAGAAGGTGTTCACTCCTGTCTTACTTTTATATGCCCAAGCTATGGATCTATATGTGCAGAAGCCCAGTGATGAGTCTTAAGGAATAAATGGGAGAAATTCTGAGAACAGGAATGTTTGCTGTGAGTCAGATTCAGTTGTACCATGATCTAATGCAATTTGTATTCTTCTGACTCGTACAATTGCAACAACAGCTAAGGCTACTTCACAGCTGACACCACTTTTTTCAACACCACTGAGCAGCAGTATTGAGGACTACTACCCCTTTGAAAACCACAGTGATTAGACTGACATAAATCAAACACGAGTTTGAAAAGAATAAAAGGGAATATATATCAGTGCGACATGAACAAGCAATAGCTCCTATTTTTATTCTTTTTTCAGTTTGCATAAGTATCCAAGTAAACTCATAAATAAAATTTTGTTCCCTTGATATCACAAAAGTGTAGGTTTATGGGCGCAATGTGAATAAGAAAAACATAATGATTAACAATATCAATTAATTCATTTCTAATGTCCTAATTTTTCAGGATTTTCAATAGTACACAAAATTCTAGAAGCTCTGTCATTGCGTACTTTATATAGTTTCACATAGAAACATTGCAATCCCTTAGAAATAATCATTTTCAATAATAGAAGATATTTAATCTGTCTGCCTAGGTTTTGTTATTTTTCACTTTGTCATTAGCCTTCTATATACCTCAATTTTTCTTTACTATTTTCAATGGAATGTATGGGTGAGATTTTTTACTAACAAACTTTGAAACTGTCATATCATTACCTGTGAATGTGTATAAGTATCAGCATTTTCTGCTTTGTGGTAGTTACTGCTGTGGATAATGTTTCACTCCATTCTGGACCATTTTCTGAAGATACATATTACATTAACGCCAGATATTTAATGCTCTTTCAGTCTCTCCCTACATATGTTGAAAGCTACCACTATAATAATGATTGAAAAAGCTGTATTTGTAAGGCATATATCATGTACTGTCAAAAAGTTTAAAATACTTTGTAAACCTGAAAAAGAGAGGTCAGCTCACTGCTTATCCATTGTATACTACAGCTTCCCAACAGTATATACCTTGAGCATAACTTCTTACAAAAAATCACTAAGAAAACAGATATTCCCCTACATCTTCTGAGAGTAAATATCTTAGCATCTTATTCTTAAAGTTATTGTAAGACAAGAACAAAAATGCTGATAAAATATTTTAAATCTTTTATTAATTCATCTGTGACATTAATGACCACTACTATTATTTATTTTCATAGCTCCCAGACATATGCTCCCTAGACCATTTCCTCTGTCATTCTTGACATTAATGTATTGTACTAGCATTTCCTTTGCTCACTACACAAATATGTTCCAAATTAAAAAATTAAAATTAAAAATAAGAATTTATTTAATAGTTGTCTGCATTCTTAAATGCAGTATTTCTGGTAAAAATAAAACAATAAAGAAGTAACAGTCAAATAGCTAACTTCAGACAAACAATAAACTTGTTGCATATCAAAATATTTACCATGTTGCATTATATTATCTACTGTGTGAAGGAATTAACATTATATTTTTTGCCAATTATGCCCCTTTGTAACAGTGAAGAATTTGCAGCAAAATTGTAAATAGAACTGAATTTACATTTGTCATGCTCCAATATAAAGGACGGAGACGAGGTTCTTTATATGTATATGTATACCCGATGGTGAGATTAAGACACAACAGGTCAAATGTTAGCCCAACAAGTTTATTACAAATACTAGTTACTTAGGGATATGGGGAAGGGAAGGTGTGCGATAGAAAAGAGGTGAAAAGCAAGGAAACTTGGCAGAAAGCAAGAGAGATATAATCACCACCGTGGATCCAGCGAGGTTCGCAGTAGGTCCGTTGATCTCAGGAACCTGTCCAGTCACCGCAGGGGATGGGAGATGGCAGCAAGCAGGCCTCAGGGTCCGTCCTAAGTCTCTTCGGGAGCTCTCCTCAAAGATCTTTTCTTTGGGAGTTCTTCTCCAAAAATCCGTAGTTCAGTGAAGGCCTTTTATCCCCCATTTCTCAGGAATTTTTTTTTTGTGTAACATGTCTGGCCCAACAGATAAGCCAGCAGCGGATGTTGCCTTCATTGCCATGCAGGCCCATTGATTTGTGGTGGTCAGCTTCTCCAAGCCGTACCCCCACGGAGAAAATTATTTGCACCTATTCCTGCTTATCTTTACAACCATGAGCAGAGACAATGAGGGACCATGACACCCCTCCAGATAACCGGCAGTTAATCAGTCAGAGTCTTATCACCAGAAGAGGCCTTACAAAGCAAGCTTTGAGACAAACGAAAGGAAAAACATTTTCTGTCTTTTACAACATTTACTAATTTTTCAATTCAGTAAAAATTGTATTTATAATGCCTGAACAAGATCAAATAGAGCCTAGCAACTGAAATTATTCATTTACTTTATCTAGAAGTTCTTTTTTTTTTTTTCCCACTGAAGTTTAAGCTCATTATCTCTTGCCATTTCAAGAATATATTTTAAATTTGACAAGAATTTTAAATATTTCAGATTAATAATTCACATAATTAGTTTTTGGCATTAGAAATTCCTAGTGTGATTTAGGGCAAGAAAGATAATCACAACAAGAAACAGTAGGTCTCCTTGTATATATTAACAGAGTTCTTGCCTATACAGATGAACTTCCATGACATCAAACAAGTTTCTGACTGAGCTGATGTGCTGCTACTGTCATGGTGTTTGCCATGGATTACAATAAAATTTACCAATTATTCAAAATCTATACTGATTGGCAGAGCTCAGAGGGTTGTGATCATTGGCACAGAGACCAGTTCAAGGCCTGTACTTAGCAGTGGTCCTCAGGGTTCTGTGCTGGGTTCAGTTCCATTCAACATCTTCACCACTGACCTTGATGAGGGGATAAAATCTGCCCTCAGCAAGTTTGTTGATGAGACAGAGAAGGAGGAATGGATGATATGCCAGAAGGCGGTGCTGCCATTCAGCAAGACCAGGACAGGCTGGAGAGTTGTGCAGAAAGGAACCAGATGAGGTTTAAAAGGAGCAAGTGTAGAGTTTTGCATGTAGGGAGGAATAACTGAATGCACCAGTTCAGACTGGGGGATGACCTGCTGGAGAAGAACTCCGAGGAGACGGAACTGGGTGTCCTGGTGGATGATGGGCTGGCCATGAGGCTGCATTGTGGCTGGTGGCCAAGAAGGCCAATGGTATCCTGGGGTGCATTAGAAAGAACATGTCCAGCAGGTCAAGGGAGGTGATCTTCACCCTCTACTCTGCCCTGGTGAGGCCTCACCTGGAGTATTGTGCTCATTTCTGGGCTCCCCAATTAAAAAAAAAAGACCAGACTCTCCATGAAGGAGACCAGTGAAGGGCTACAAAGATGATAAAGGGCCTGGAACCCTGGACCTGGGTCTCTTCAGTCTTGAAAAAAGAAGACTAATAGGGGATCTGATCCACACATACAATTACCTAATGAGCAGGAGGCAAAGGACTGTTCTCAGTAGTGTGTGGCAACAGGACAAGGGGAAATGGACACAAACTGAAGCATCAGAAGTTCCACACAAATGTGCATGGGGACTTCTTCACAGTGAGAATGACAGAGCACTGGAATGGGCTGCACAGAAAAGTTGTGGAGTCTCCTTCTCTGGAGACATTCAAGACCCGCCTGGATGCCTGCAGTGTCTCAGGCACTGACTCAGATATGAACGATCCAAATCATTTATTACAGGTTTTAACATCCCTTATATACTTTCACAAGTTCTCTCTTGTAACTTTCCCACCTGCCTTTACATATGAACAATATAACTTCCCAAAACAGTCCTTAACCATGCATACAGGTAATTATCCAGTCAGGGCTGTGAATCTTCCCTAACCATGCACTCTTCCTCCAATTGGGGTCTGCCATCGTGCAGCTTACTTGAACTTGTTTTCCTCACCTAGAAGTGTCCATGGTTCTCAGCTTTCCTTTCTCATACTGTTTATGCTGTTCCACAGCTGCAGCTCTAAATATACTTTTTGTATTCCCACAGATGCCTACCTTGTAACCTGGTCTAGGGAGCTGCTTTGGCAGGCAGGTTGAACTAGATGATCCCTTTTCCCTCTAGAGATCCCTTCCAACCCCTACAGTTTTGTGATTCTGTGATCTTTGCAATCCTTCTGATACCTTCCTATGTTTAAGCAAAAATCTTCATTCTGATATCCTAAAGTGTATGAACAGATATGATCTTTAGTGATAATCAAAATTGCAAAATAAAAAATAAAAATAAATAAATAAATAGTTCAAAATATTTCCCCTTAGCAAAGACAGACACCTATATAAATTCCAGGCTTGTAGTTCTAAAAGGAAAAAAAAAGGAATTGTTTACATCATTATCCACTATTTTTCACATCTTTGAAAAAATAGTATAAGCATCCATAAGTATACAGTTTTCTCTTCTAGACACCTGAAAGCAAAGTCGTATAGATTTTATTCACTCTACATTTATTTAAAATTTGAACACACATACATATTTTAGCATCACAGAATACATTAAAAAAAAATAACACAAATTTATTCTAGAAACTTCAGCTAAAAAATAGGTGCTTGAATGTCTGTGTTCCTACCTCAGGAACTTAACTCTAACCAGAGTTCCAAATTGCTGCTTAGTTACTCCTAATGAAGCAACTACTAACACATATTTGAGTTGTAATTTACAAAGAGGACAAGTCTTAAAAACTGAATAGCATAGGTAGGTTACTTTAGTTATAATGGCATAACATTTTTCAGCACAATTTAGTGTACCTTTATTGGCACAAAAAATACGAATAGTTTTTTGTAAAGTATTTTTAGCTATCTTTGTTCCAAAACCCTTGAAATATTGTGGAACAGAGGACATAGATGCTGTTACAACATATCTATGTAATTACAAATGAAAGGTCAGTCCTCATGATGATTCCCAAAACAGATGATCAAATCAAAACAAATCAAACCAAGTGATTCTGACCTTCTTTTGCTGATGTTATGTGGAGTAAGTCATCTTTTTGTAAATAAATTGGTTAAGGAACAAAATTCAAATGGCAATACAAGAAATATATGGAAGGTATTTCTACTCCAGGCCTGAGGTATCTTGAGTTACTGGAAGTAGGAAGCTAAGTTGAGAGGATCCTACATTAACACTAAAGGTGGTTGGAAATCTCATGTGCTGTTCCTAGTAGTAGTTCAAACCAACTGAAAGAATTGAAAATCTGTCTTGAATGTAGCAAAATGAAAAGGGATTCAATTATGTAGTAGAAAAAGAACTGGACACTCAGAAATAAAGAGAACATGCGACATGTAATAATCTCCCAGTTGCAAGTCCTATCCTTCAGCATCTACCAACAATGAGATTGAAAATCAAGTAGTTTTACATTTTGACATGAAATTAGGCAATTGTTTTGTTTATTGGTTCATTTTTGGCATTTCATCAACATCATAGACAATTAAATGAAAATCAGATTACATCAGAAATATGATTTTAAATCTAACCTAAGATTCAGTCAGGAAATAAAGAAGAAAAGTGCAATCCTGAGTGAAGCTTGATTAAACTTGGTGTACAAATAATTGGTTTTGACTTTGTAACCCAAACAATGCTTACTGCTTTTATATTAACACTTTTGCCTCTTGAGAAATCCAGCCTGCTCAAATGTTATCAACTGTATTTCCCAGTTCACAAAAGTTGAGCAATTTTTTGAGCCTTTTTTGTACTATATAATATAACATGACAATGTAGTATGAGTGACATAACCTATTGTGACTCATTAAACACCTGCTAGAATGTTAACACAATTTTCAGAACTATTACATTCTCAATGATATGAGAATTCTCAGTATAATACTCAGTATACATTCTCAGTATAGAACATGTTTAAGATCAATTTTTTGAAGGTAAAATAAATATGTCAGGAAAAAAAATTGTGTTTATCATTATTTTTATTTTCTGATATAATTTTCTTCCAAAGAAAGTTAGAGGTAGGCAGCAATTCTGCATGTGGCCATTAAAGCACTTTAGGAATGCCATGAAGGTATTGGCAAGAATGCTGATCTCAGAGCTGAGTCATGGGATCTGAGTTAATAGGTTCTGCTATTCTGGTGGCAAACATATCATACATAGCTTACAACAGAATTGTGCTGTTCTTCCTCAGAGAAAAGCCAGCATACTAGATGATAGGTACTGATAGATAGTTACTTATGTGCAGGATAAGAGCTTTGAAAGTAAAATCAAAAAGCTATTTTTGATGTCTGTATAGAACCATAGCAGATAAATTGAAAATGCTTTTAGCATATATTTTTAGGAAGTCATTTGTTATGGTGACTTGAATGTTGTTACCTACTGTTCACTAAGATCTTATTTTGAAGAATATAGGATCTAAAACACATTAAAAACTAGCATGCAAAGTTAATAAATATTCTGATTAACTAAAACACAACTCTTGAAAATTTTACTCTCACCTATTATCTGCAAATTATTAATTTGCCACATATCTTTAAAAAAAAGCATTATTGAAAAATCATGTAGAGAATAATTAAAGTACAAGAGTCAAATGAATTGGACAGGTTTTTTTCAGTCGTGAGCAGTGACAAAAAAAAAAAAAAAAAGGAGCAATGGCACAAACTGGAACACAGGAAGTCCCAAACAAACATGCCAAAAAACCTCTTTACTGTCAGTGTGACAGAGAACTGGTACAGGATGCTTAGAAAGGTTGTGGTGTCTCCCCCTCAGGAGATATTCAAGGCCCATCTAGACATTTTCCTGCTCAACCTACTGTAGGGAATCTGCATTTAGCAGGGAGGTAGAATTCCCTTCTAACCCCTATGGTTCTATGCTTTTATGATTCTATGATGTAAAATTCTGAAAGACAATTATGTCTAAAATATAGTTCCTGAAGGAAGACTAAAATGTAAATATTGCTAGGTATATGTATAAACTAGAAGATGTTTTGAAGAATTTGTGAGATAAGTGACATCCCAACTTCATCATTTTACTGTTAATGAGAAATGTCATAGTTTCATGATTTTTGTTATTGGTATTTCACATCATAACATCATGTAGTGCATTGAGAATTAAAGAGTTAATACTCCAATTCTGTGGATCATTGATAATTCTGGGTATACCTGTCTCAGAAGGGAAGGAGAACTACATATCCCAGAGGACTTTGCATTGTTATGCATTTATTAGTTTTCCGTTTAGAGGTAAAGATAAAACTGTTCACATGTCACATCAAGAGTTTTTTTTTTTATCCTTTCAGATCAACACAAGAGGAGGTGCTCCTCAGCTGTCTCACCTTCAGCATTAGCGTAAGGCATTTGGTTTTCAGATACTCTCTCATTTTAATTGATTTATTAGCTACAATTCCAATTATATTGTATTACATTGTGTTATTTTGTATTCTGATATCTTACTTGTTAAATTAGCTTTCCTCCTCAGATTGCTGCTGCTGTTTTGTTTTTAGGCCTATCTCCCTCTTCCCTTACTCCTTTCCCCCTTCCCCTTTCCCAGGGCATGTGTCTGTGGGTTCCTCCACCCCATTCATCATGGAACTGGGCCATACCAGCCCGTAAAATACTGATATGAAATGAAGTGAAAAGATGGAATTTAATCCTGTAATTTCACTACATTTTAGAGAACCGTTTCCTCATCTGTATATTTAATAATACTAATAGCTTCATGAAATTACAAGAGTGTAACAAGCATTTATATTTAGGAGAGTACAAAGGACTCTAGACTCCCTAAATTACTATTTCTAATGGTTAATTACCTTCACTGAATAAGATTCTTATTTAAAGCATTAATTTTTCCAGCTTTGTCTTTTAGTCATTGTATCTAATAAGGCCTCTGACTGCAAGATTAAAAAGTGCTACTGCTATACTATCAGAAGCTTTCTCCCCAGCTAGATTCTTAGTGTTCATGATCAGGACAAGGGAACAAGCAATCTTCTCACAGATAACATAAAAAATTAAGTTTCTTAACATGCCCACTATAAGACTTAAGCTCTGTGTTACAGAGATTTCTGTTGATATCCACTCCTAATTCTTTCTACATGATAAGCGCTCTTAAATTTAGGAGCATGTTATGCTAGATATATTGTTTCAATCTTCACATACCCAAGTATGGTCAAGCGTAGATAAAAATCTGAGAATGGCAGGGAAATAATAAGGAGTCTTACAATTATAGAGACTACATATATTATAGCATTCTACAAGATGCAGCTCACTGTCCAGATTTTAATTCATTAATAGTCTGCAATATACTTTAAAATCTTGGTAGCAATTATTCTCCCTACTTGTACTTAGTATATACTTGTTTCAGCACTACCACAGCACATGGTAGTCTTAGCCACAACTTTTCTCTTCCAGTTTACACTGAATTGATTTCCAAATCAAGAAATTATGTCTCATTAGAGCATTTTCTTTATTCTAATATATTTATTTTCTCTGGAATTTGCAGTGCAATCTCCATTTTCTTACTTTTAGATATACAAATAATCAGCCCAGAAGTATGTATATGATCAAATTGTAATAATCTTCAAAAACTTAGTCAAATTTGGAATTGTATCCAAAAGGAGAAGGGAGAGGAGAGGCAATCTCAGCTCACTGAGGACTCATTGAAGGGAGAACTCACCCAGAGAAGCCCTGTGAAGAAGGATTTGGAGATTCTGGCAGACAAAAAACTTAACATGACAGCAGTGTGAACTCGCAGCCTGGAAGGCCAAATGTGTCCTGGACTACATCAAAAAAGTGATGACCAGCAGGACAACAGAAGTAATTGTCCGTTTCTCCACTGCCCTTGTGAGGTCCCACCCCAAGTACAGCATTTAGTACTGTGATCTCCCAGCACAAGAAAGACATAGATCTGATGGAGCATATCCAGAGAGGAGCCACAAAGACGATCGCATGGCTAGAACACCACTTCTGTGAATAAAGGCTGAGAGAACTGGGCATGTTCAGTCTGAAGAAGATACTTCATTGCAGCTTTTCAGTACATAAAGGGAGCTTATAAACAAATAGATGTGAACTATTTGTATGGTTTGAAAATGACAGAACAAGGGGGAATGGTTTTAAATTAAAGGATATCTAGGCTAGATATTAGGAGGAAATTCTTTAGACAGTGGTCAACAGTTTACACATGTAGGGTGAATAGCCTGAAAGAATAGTACTCACACAATATAATGAAAATGGACAGTATATTTTTGGATGGATTATCCAGATGGTAAGAAGATACTTGATAAATTAGGCAGCTCTCACCTCTGTGACTGAAGGTTGAGGCTCACCTGGAACTCAACATGAGAGGGATCTCCAACAAGAGAACCTTCCCCAGTGCTGGTCAGCCCTTAAGTAGGGTCTGGGATAGGTGGAGCCAGACTCCAACCCTTCTGATCACACAGGTGAATTGCCTTCACCTGTGCTCCTGCAGCTGACTCTGTGCTTGCCTCAGTAGTTCAATCAATAGTTCAGGCCATGGTTCAACAGTTCCCGTACAACAGGCCAAATCGTCCCAGTTCCATGACTAATGGGGCAGGGGGAGCCACAGACCCACACCCCAGTAAAGGGGAAAGGGGAAAAGGAGAAAAAGGGCAGAGAAATAGACCTAAAAACAAAACAGCAGCAATGATTTGCGAAGGAAAACTAATTTACTAAATAAGATCTATGAATGCAAAACAACACTTAATTTTATATAATGAGAATTGAGGCTAAAAGACAAATAAAATGAGAGTGCCCAAAAAACGATGGCCTTACTCTAACACTGAAGGTGAGACAGCTAGGTGGCACACACATGCTGCAAAAATGAGCAGGAAGGGAAAAAAGGGGGTATCTTGTGACCTGCTAACAGTTTTATCTTTCCCTCTGAACAGAAAATGGAAATACAAAGTCCCCTGGGGTATGTAATTCTTATTTTCTTCTGAGACAGTTATACCTGGATCTACCGACAAACCATGGAGCTGGAGCATTAACTCTTGAACTCCCAGTACACCACATGTTGTTGTGACGTAGAATACCCATAGCAAAAATGAAAATAATGCAAAGGTAGTAAAGGAACCATTGGAACTGGTTCCCCAGACAAGTTCCAGAAGTCCTGTCCCTGGAGATGTTCAAAGCCATGTTGGATGGGATCCTGGGCAGCCTGTTTAAGTGGATGGCCCACAACAAGGATGATGTAACTCAATATCTAGGGTCTGTAGGGTACTTTCCAACACAAACTATTCCATGATTCTGTGATTCTACCATTTAGCAAACAAGTTAAGAATGTTTTACTATAGTCAAATGTATGATATAAAGAACATAAGCTTACATAAGATGAGTGTCTTATTAAACCACCATGTTGAACTTGAGCAAGTGAACAACATGAATTTGTGACAGATAAGATTTCTACAATCTGTGGTGCACAAGTGAAGAACAAATGAGAGGAAGCACTGAAGTCAAAATGCTGAGACACAGCTCAAAACAACGATTGAGCACCTGGCATTAAGGCAAGGCCAACATAGGGGAGTTCAGGTGCATGAGATGCACCTGAGTGACTGGAAGGAAAGGAGCCAGGATCCACTCATTCTCAGATCTCATCTAAGGGTTAGTAGTGGAAACAAGGTAATTTCTCCAGAGATCCCTACATACCCAAGGTCTTCTGAAGGTAAGCAGCTTCTTTGCCTTATTTTTGTGCTAATATTATCCTGTTGGAGAAAATTCTTGTTCACAGCAGCATGGGATCTTGCTGCTCTGCTGTTATTGTGTTTTCAATTGTGTAGCACTTGGTGATCCCAGCAGGCATGACAGTAGTGTACATATTTAGGATGAATTGTCTTAAAAGGAAAATGCATTGACTGGTCACGGGGACCCCTAATGGAGGAACTCCTGGGGGAAAAACCAAGGATTCCTATGGCTGAGTGTCATGTGGATTATTGAAGAATAGAGACCCATAAGGGTAAATAGTCCCATTATTAAATCCTTTTCCAAGATGGCAGAATTTTTGAATGAATTAGAAAAAACTTCCTCTAAAAGCAGTGGAAACAGTAGTAGTGGCATCTGCTGTAGAGTGGACATTACTACTAAATATGAATCATATCCTTCCTCTGAAGTAGGATCAAAAACAAAAAGAAACTTTTAAAAGCCTGTTTCAGACAACTGGAAAATAAAATTACTCTTCAGATGGATCCTGTAGGAATCTAAAAATAAAAGGAAAATTGTGAAGACTAAAGTCTAACTAGAAGATCCAGGAACTTCAGATTATCTAGAAATAAGATGAATAATTACTCAAAAAATTGAGTATGTCCAAGACAAACTGATAGGGTTGCCACCCAATGAGTTGCCCCCTGCACGCACATCACATTACATGTGACAGCATGCCCTTATACAGCCACTGAACTCATGGATTTATTACAATTTAAACAGAAACCATACTAACTTAGCTCTTAAAATGACATGGGGGCTGAATGTATAGTTAATAATGGACTGGAGATTTCTAAACTTTCATCCATCGCTACACATCTGGCCCTCAGACAATGATGATATGTGACTGTAATGCATAATGACTAAAATAATTCTCTGGGTAGGCGATTTATGATGACACCTTTGAGAATCCATACCCGGTTAAACTTTCAGCAAGGAAGAGGGATCTCATCTTATAACAGGCATCTCCCCATCAGTATGGCACACTAGTGTCCACAGTAAACCCTTTAGTGGTCTCAGAGGTCATCATCCAGCAAGCTGTCTAGTTGGTAGCTTATCTGGGGGATACAGAAAGTCTTCAGAACAGGCACAATATCCCATCATTGGAAAGTCCTCCCCATAACTAAAAATAGGAGACTGGTCTCAAAGACTTCTCAGTCAGGACTCATACAGGTACCTGAAAACAGATGTTTAAAGATTGAAGCACCAATACAGATTAAATTTGCAAAAATTGACTGCCATCCCAATCATGTCCTCCTCCAGCTATGGAGCTCCAGCTATGGAGGCAGCTGGAGGAAAATTACAAATTTCCAAACATACCGAAACATTCAGGGGTAAAATCTGTTGAACAAGTATGAACAAGAATATGTAACTTGGAAGATTTTATAGTTCCTAACAAAAGGAAGCCTCCTCAAGTGACCCAGGCCACTGTGCCTGAGCCACAGCAAGTGATATTATTAGTAGAAACAGGTGCAGAAACCTTGATTATTTATGATGATCCAACTACATTCCATGGGGATAAGGCAATAATTGGTGGGTATGGGGGACAGATGGTCCCCATAACCCAGACATGTTTGAAGTTGAGAATTGTACGTCTCCAACCCTTGGGTGAAAAAGTGTCTATTGCCCTAGTCTATGAGTATATGTTGTGCATAGATATAATACAGGGTCTGACTCTCCAGACAAATATAGAAGAGTTGACAGAGGGAAATGTATTAATATCTGGATGGTGGGAGTGGTACTGAAAGACCATGTGATACATGAGCCTATTTGCTTGCCAAATCCATGCTGGATTACTAATATCAAACAATATACACTCTGGTGGGACTGAAAGAGTAAAACCCCAGAATGGTGCAGGAACAAGAAAAAGTAGGAATCATAAGACCTGCATGTAGCCCATATAATTCCCCCATGTGGCCCATACAAAAGGAGGGTAGCACGTGAAGTATGACAGAGGATTACAAATTGCTGAGTAAAGTCCTGCTGCCCTTTCATGCAGCTAGACCCAATACTGCCTCCCTGATGGACACACAGAGTAGGGAGATACAAAACTACCATTGTGTCCTAGACTTAGCATATGCATTCTTCAGTATTCCATGCATGAAGAATTGCAAAATCAGTTTGTATTAACTTGTGGAGGCAGGCAGCAGATCTTTCAGGTCCTGCTGCGAGGGTACTTGTGCTCACCTACATACTGTCCTAGTGACACGTGACCTAGAAGATTGGTATAGTCCCGGTAACATCAACCACTATATTGATGATCTAATGTTGATGTCTTATCACGCTCCAATATAAAGGAGGGAGACGAGGTTCTTTATATGTATATGTATACCCGAGGGTGAGATTAAGACACAACAGGTCAAATGTTAGCCCAACCAGTTTATTACAAATACTAGTTGCTTAGAGATATGGGGAAGGGAAGGTGTGCGATAGAAAAGAGATGAAAAGCAAGGAGACTTGGCAGAAAGCAAGAGAGATATAATCACCACCGTGGATCCAGCGAGGTTCGTAGTAGGTCCGTTGATCTCAGGAACCTGTCTGGTTACCACGGGGGATGGGAGATGGCAGCAAGCAGGCCTCAGGGTCCGTCCTAAGTCTCTTCGGGAGCTCTCCTCAAAGATCTTTTCTTTGGGAGTTCTTCTCCAAAATCCTTAGTTCAGTGAAGGTCTTTTATCCCCCATTTCTCAGGAGTTTATTTGTGTGTGACATGTCTGGCCCAACAGATAAGCCAGCAGCGGATGTTGCCTTCATTGCCATGCAGGAGCATTGTCTTTGTGGTGGTAAGCTTCTCCAAGCCGTACTCCCACGGAAAAGACTATTTGCACCTATTTCTGCTTATCTTTACAACTGTAAGCAGAGACAATGGCACCATAACACCCATCCAGATAACTGGCAGTTATCAGTCAGAGTCTTGTCACCAGAAAAGGCCTTACGAAGCAAACTTTGAGACAAAGGAAAACAGTTTATGTCTTTCACATGTCTGACTCACTGGAGGCACTAGAAAAGGCTGTGGAGTCATTGGTTACCTATCTACTAGAGAAAAGGTGGGCTATAAACCCACAGAAGGTCCAAGGACCAGGTCTGTCAGTGTACACAAACAAATGTTTGACAGAAAGTCCAGGATCACTGAAGCAAACAGTATTTCAAAACCTGATGAGTGTAAATTCCATATGATTAGTTAAAATATATACAGATGACATCTTTACTACCATTCACTTTTCAGAATTTATATGTCTTTCCTTCAATACTACCAGATATTTAACTAGAAAGGCTGCTAGAATATATGGTGTGTATTTATTTTTAAGCATGCTGTATATATGAGATTCTAAAAATCCCCTTTATCATTACCTGCTGCACTGTAGCTTATATACCTTCATCTTTGATTAATGTTCAGGTAGAATTACAAATGATGAAAAAACGTATATTTAATAATTTATTCTTAAATATAAAAAGATATTTAAAATACAGGGGGATTTTAAAAAAGGGGGTATTTCCAGTCCGTTGAACAGTTTAACAAATATCAAAGTAGTTTCTTTTCACTTTACTGCTCTTAAATCAAGACAGGAGATTGTTATAGTAGAAACATTGCAATTCAAACATTGCTACTGTCCAGAAACACAGAAACAATGTTTTTTGACAGTCACATCAGATGAACAGAGTTTTCACATCAGTTTTTAAAACTATCTCCTATTCTAAACATGACACATGCTTCCTTTTAACAATACCAAGACTACAAGTAGTCTTAATGCAACAGCTACAATGAAAATATCTACTGCTGTTGAATGTTTGACATAACTCTAATTTTAAAACTTACTTATTTTGAGACAATTACAATCACAGAATCACTCAGATTGAGAAAAAAACTCAAGAACTTCAAGTCCAACTACATCCTAACCATACTACCCTAACTCTGATAACCCTCTGCCAAATCATGGCCTTGAGCACCATATGCAAATGTTTTTTTTAAACACATTCAAGAATGGTGACTCAACCACTTCCTGGGAAGCCTATTCCAGTGCTTAACAAACCTTTCTGGAAAGATGTTTTTCTTTATATCCAACCTGAACCTCCCCTCATGCAACTTGAGGCTATTTTCCTTTGTCCTGTCACCTGTGAGAAGAGACCAGCCCACCCCTCTCATTGCAATCACCTCTCAGGTATTTGAAGAGAATAATAAGATTTGCCCTCAGCCTCCTTTTCCCCAGACTAAACAGCCTCAGTTCCTTTAGATGCTCCTCATAGAGCATATTCTTCAAACCCTTCACAAGCCTTTTTGTGCTTCTTTGGACCTGCTCCAACACCTCTATGTCCTTTCTATATTGAGGTGCCTGAAACTGAACACTGTTTGAGGTAGGGCCTCACCAGTGCTGTGTATGGGAGGAGGATTACTTCCCTAGTCCTGCTCACCACACAATTCCTGATACAAACAGGATACCATTGGCCTTCTTGGCCACCTTGGTATGCTGCTGGCTCATATTCAACTGACAGTCCATCAGTATACAAAGTTCCTCTTCAGCTTCTCAGCCCTTCCTCCCCAAGCCTGTAGGATTGCCTGGGGTTTTGTGATCAAAATGCAGGATGCGACACTTGGCCCCACTGAAACTCATATAGTTTAACTTGGCCTATTGATCCAGTCTGTCTGGGTCCCTCTGTAGTGCCTTTCTAATCTCTGGCAAATCAACATTCTCTCCTAACGTGGTCTCATCTGCAAACTTACTGAGAGTGCACTCAATCCCCTTATCAGGATCACTGATAAGGATGTTGAATTGGAGTGGCCCCAGTACTGAGCCCTGGTGGACACCACTTGTGACTGGCCACCAACTGGATGTAATTCCTTTGGGCCCAGCCGTCCAGCCAGTGTTTTACCCAGCAGAGCATATGCCCATCCAACCATGGGCAACCAGCTTCTCTATGAGGATTCTGCGGGGTACAGTGACAAAGGCTTTACTGAAGCCCAGGTAGACTACATCAATAGCCTTACCTTCATCCACTAAGTGTGTCACCTTGTCATAGAATGAAATCAGGTTTCTCATACAGGATCTACCATTCATGAACCCATGATGACTGGTCTGATTTCCTGGTTGACCCTTAATTGGTCCATGATGGTTCCACAATCTTCCCTGGTACCAAGGTGATACTGATAGGTCTGTAGCTAGCAGGAGCATCTTTTCAGACCTTTTTTAAGATGGGCATCTTATTTGCCAGTCTCCAGTCCATGGGGACATCCCCAGTTAGCCAGGCCTGTTCAAGTATGATGGAGAGTAGCTCAGCAACCACATCCGCCAACTGCCCCAGCACTCTAGGGTACAGTCCATCTGGCCTCCTGGACCTGTGAGTTTCCAGCTTCCAGAGCAGGCCCAAAACCATCTCATCACGGATTATGCAGGGCCTATTCTGTTTCACATCCCTATCTTCCCTGTGCACAGGGAACAACTAGTCTTACTATTAAAGACTGAGGAAAAGAAGTCATTAAGTACCTCAGCCTTATCCTGATCTTTGGTCACCATGCATGGGATGGAGATTTTCCCTAGTCCTGCTTCTACTCTTGATGTATGTATAGAAATATTTATTATTATCTTTCTGGTCTTAGTGGCTAAGTTCAGTTCAAGCTGGGTTTTGGCATTTCTAATTTTTTCCCTGCACAGCTCCACTATGTATTTGTATTCCTCATAAGTTGCTTGCTCCCTCTTCCAAAGACAATAAGATTTCCTTTTATTCTTGAGTTCAGCCAGACTGGTCTCCTTCCCTGTCAGCTCAGCTTCCATGGCTTGGGAATGGTCAGCTGTCAGCTTCTGCCACTTTAGAATAACTTCCTTAAAGTATTCCCAGCCTTCCTGGGCTCTTATGCCCTCCAGAACTACCTCCCAAGGGGTTCTATGAACAATGATCAAAAAGAGACCAAAGTCTGCCCTCCAGAAGTCTAAGGTGTCAGTTCTGCTGACTCCCTTCTATGGTTCTACACAAAATGGTAGACTTTTCAATCCTTGATCGCTTTGCCCCAGATGGCCTTCAACCTTCACATACCTCACAAGACCTTCTCTGTTAAGAAACCAGGATTTTCCTTCCCTTTTTTGGTTCCTTCACCATCTGTGTCAGGATGTTATCTCTCACGCACTCTAGGAGCCAGCAGGTGTCTGGGAAGTTTAAGTTCCCCGTGAGAACAAGGGGTATAGACCATGAGACCTCACCTAACTGCCTATAAAGTATCTCATCCACCTCTTAATCCTGGTTGGGTGGCCTGAAGCAGACTCACATGACTATGTCAGACATATATCCGATATTCCGTAACTCCTCCATTTTTGGCTATGCTGTCCAGTTTCAACTGACTAATGTAGAACTGTTCAGTTTCAGATAGGTGCTACCATTTGACAGCTGTTTCTTAATCCCCTATGTTGTTATTTCTACAGAAATATTTATGTGGAAAATTAATTCAGATATTTTATCGAATATTTAGTAAATGAGAGTAGAAGACACTACTTATATATCATATATATATATCATCAGATCTCAGGTAATTTGATAGTCTTTTCACTTTCACACAGAGTGACAAAGTTGTTATACTTTAATCCAAATCACTAACTAAACTGGAACATTACATGTATGACATAGTTCTCACATAATATAACTTACTACCTATTAAGAATCACTAGATGCCTCAACAAGCCATAAACTGGATTACTTAGCCTAAATATTTTATATGGTAGAAGTTTAACTGGGGAAACTACATTTTACCCAAAAAAACAGTTTGCAACAAATCCACAGTGACATCTGCTTCTTTGAGTTCATTTAAATCTAGTTTTTAACTTTTGATGTAATAACCAGATGCAGTTTAGAATTACTTATAATGAATGTTTAATATTGTTAAACATTATATTCTATACACTCCATGTGTGGAAAGAGGTATTATATAAAGTTTAGGTGTTCTTGCAAATAGCTATTTGTGTTTATGGAATGTTTTGTTGACGTGTGGAAGGTGGGAAAGTTTCAAGAGGAAACTTGGAAATGTATAAAAGGGATGTTAGAACTAGCAAGAAATGATTTGGATTCTGAGTCCATGCCTCAGAAGCTGCAGTGAATATTCTGCATTTTTCATACTAAAATTAAAAACAAAAAAAAGTCTACTAGTGGGATGTTCTTTGTATTCAAGTACCTCTATAACTAGCGCTCTTCTATTGTCACATACATTATTCAGTGGACACCAGCAAAATTTATCAAGCAAATTATTCATGGAAGTACACCTTTGGAGTTCAGCCAACTCTCCACACTCTATTATTCATAATACCTAAATTGGAAAACATTCATTGTCTGGGAAACAAACTGCTGCCTTCATTTGCACCATGTTTCACTCAGATTTTCTGATAACCATAGTTCTTACGGATTCAAATATCAACCAAAGTATAGGCAATATGTATGACAGTATGGCAGAAGTCATATTTTAACATTTATTTTTATAGGACAATGAAATTTCATTGTGATGCAGAAGACATATAGGGGCAAGCTGTAAGACGAAGATAAGTTTGGGCAGGGGGCCATTGATCAAGGAGGACCCCTACTGGTTTATCTTGAATCTTTTTTTGTTTTTGTGTAACTATGGATCAGATCTCAAAAGATCTGCCCCAAGCTGGGCTTCAAGATCAGATCTTGATATTTTTTTCTTTGAAATACCCAGATCTGAAGATTCAGAGACCTGAGTATTTTTCAAAGAAATATTTCAGATTTGTTTTACCAGAATAGACAAAGTAGATTTTTTTCCCTGTTAATAAACTAAGTTGCTGCTCTAGTTTCTCAGTGCAATCACGTATTAATTGATTATCATTCTCAAGGGTGTTATTTGAGTGTTCTGCTCAATTTATTGCATTTAATAGTGGTCATGCCACAGTGGACACAGCCAGCTGTTGCTACTTTGTGATGAGAATATATATGTCTAACCTATAGAAATATTCCACTATCTGGGATTATGATTGAAGGATATTCCCACTATCCCACAAGGGACCCTATTTTTCAACTATAGTTGTGAGTTGGGGGATCACAGAAATCCGAGGATATGCCCTGAGAGGTTTTTATCCAAAAGGGTGATATTCTCCCTCTTGACGCATTTAAAAAGACTCCAGAGAAAAGCCTTATTTTTTTAAATATTTATGATGTTTTGGCCTGACTGGCTTGCCAAATGTAAAGGCAAAGGGACCAGAGCAAGCAAAGAGATGTTATAAGAGGGAGGAAAAGAATGCTCATCTGTCTCGGAGGATCTAGCCTTACAGGGAAAGAACTCCAAAAAGAGGAACCTCCAACAAAAGATCCTCCCTCAGTGGCAGTCAGACCTTAAATGAGGTTTAGGAAGGGTGGAGCCTGGATCCACCCATTCTGGTCACAGAGGTGAATTGCCTTCATCTGTGCTCCCAGTGCTGACTGGATCTTTCCTTCAGGTGCTCAGTCAGCACTTCAGGCCATGACTCAGCAGTTCCCATATACTAGCATGTGGCAACTATTAAAGTGGAAAATTTACAAACACATATTAAGTAGCTCCAATAAGAACTTGGGGAAATAAACAAATTGCATATGTCCTTGGAGTACATAATTGCAATGCTTTAAAATATTATTATGGTGCCTTTCAGTTTAGTTCTTATAATTTGCTGATTTTTCAATTAGTTCTGTTAATGTGGACTTTGACTATATGAATGGAAAAAGAGAAGGATGTTGCCACAGAAGAAGAAGAGATTTTTATCCTATAGCTGTTTTTGTGCTTACTTTTATTTTCACTCTCAGGATACCTTTGTTCTTAAAAGCTAGGGATTTTTGTGAAAAGTGTAATATTGCAATATAGTTCAGCTGGGGTAGAGTTGGTTTTCCTGATGTGATACTTCCTATGGCTTTAGGAGAAAATCAATGTTGACAACATCCTGATGTTTTAATTCGTTGTTTTTTTGTGGGTTTTTTTTTTTTTTTTTTTTTTTTTTTTGAGCTGCACAGGGCCACCTTCTCATTCTTTCATGCCAGCAAGAAGCTAGGGGGTGCACAAGAATCTGGGTACTTTGAGTACCATCATACAGTACACACAGGATGACCAAGTAATCCCTCTTAGTCAGCAAAAGCTGATTCAGCCTCACTAACCTGATCTTCAATGACAAGATGATTTGTTTAGTGGATGAGTTAAAGGCTGTGAGTGTTGTTTTCTTGGACTATAACCAAGCATTTGATACTACTTCCCCCAGCATTACTCTGGAGAAGCTGACTATTCACTAGATTAAAAACTACCTGGATGATCAGGCCCAACAGCTCAACTGCAAATGGAGTTCAATTTGTTTTATGGCTGGCCAGAAATGGTGTTCCCCAGTATACATTAGGGCATGTTTTGTTCAGTGTTTTTATCAGTAATACTGATTATGGGATTGAATGCACGCTATCACACTCCAATATAAAGGAGTGAGACAAAGTTCTTTGATTATGTGTATACCCGGCGTGAGATTAAGACACAACGGGTCAAATGTTAGCCCAACCAGTTTATTTCAAATATTAGTTGCTTAGGGATAAGGGGAAAAGAAAGTGGGTGATAGAAAAGAGATGAAAAGCAAGGAGTCTTGGCATAAAGCAAGGGAGATATAATCACCACCGTGGATCCAGAGAGGTTTGTAGTAGGTCTGTTGATCTTAGGAACTTGTCAGGTCACCGTGGGGGATGGGAGATGACAGCAAGCAGGTCAAGGGGTCCGTCCTAAGTCTCTCTGGGAGTTCTCCTCACAGATTTTTTTTTTTTTGGTCCGACCAGTTTATTACCACTATAAACCAGGGAGATGGGGAAGGCGGACACTGTTAGGGTGATGGGGAAGGGAAGGTGAGCGATAGGAAAGATAGGAAAGAAGCAAGGGTTTGTACAACGCGGGGAAAGTCACCAGCCAGGATCCTAGGGGCAGTCCAGTTGCAAGCGGCTCCGATGGTCCGAGGCAGAAGAGCAGGGGCGGCAGAAGCGGGGAGAACAGCAGCAGCGACGGGTAGCCCTGAGCAGCAAGCAGCTGTCCTGGAGAAGCGGCACCGGGTCAGCACAGGAGAAGCAGCATGAGAAAAGTCCAGGAACAGTGTCTGTCAGCACCGGAGAAGCAGCGAACAGTGATCAGCTCGTGAGAGTTCAGATGGTAGAACACCTCGAAGGAGCGGCAAGGTCCAGGAGAAAGCAGCATGCCTCAGGCAGCAGGCCCAGGAGGGAGTTCAGCAGCAGGGATCAGCTCATGAGGTTTCTGACGGAAGAATACCAACACAGCAACAACAGCAACAAACCCACAACCATCTCATGGTGGTTGATCCCTCTTTTTTCCTTCATTTCTCTTGCCTACGTGGCAAATCCTGTGCTAGCCTGCCAGGCAAGCTTCTCCTGAGATGGCTATCTCCCCACGGAGATGAGTACCACACAAAAGAGTGTTCAGTGGCCATTGAGCTTCAGCTTATCTCTCTTTCGTTGCCCCAGGACATGCCCATCTGCTTGTCCCTTAGACAAAGGATTTCACAACCCTTGCCCAGGACTTGCTTGGACATGTTTGGACATGTTCATCAGCAAACTTTGAGTCAATGATATAAAACATTAGTCGCTTACACACGCTCAGTAACTTTTCACATGGATGTTGGATGAGAGTGTTGAAGGAAGGCTCTGCAGATGGGCCTGGATAAACTGGATTAGTGGGTGACATTCAATGACACAACAAGGCTAAATTCTGGGTTCTGTGCTTTGGTTACAACAAGCCTTGGAAAAGAGTGCCTGTAAAACTTTCTGGCAGAAAAGGATGTAGGAGTGCTGGTTGACACTGGGCTGAATATGAGCCAGTAAGGTACCTAAGTGGATGTAGTCTACCTTGATTTCAGCAAGGCATTTGATACTGTCTCCCATGACATACTTATAACAAAGCCAAGGAAGTGTGAGATAGACAAGTGGACAGTGAAGTGGGTTGAGAACTGGCTGACTGGCAGAGTGCAGTGTTGCTGTTGGTGGTGTAGAGTCCGGTTGGAGGCCTGTAACCAACCGTGTCCCCCAGGGGTCCGTGCTGAGTCCAGTCTTGTTCAGTATCTTCATCAATGACCTTGATGAGGGGATAGTGGCCATCCTCAGCAAGTTTGCTGATGATACGAAGTTGGGGTGACACACCTGAAGGCTGTGCTGCCACTCAGCAAGACCTGGACAAGCTGGAGAGCTGGGCAGTCAGAAACCGGATGAAATTTAACAAAAGCAAGTGCAGAGACTTGCACCTAGGGGGGAATAATTGCACGCACCAGTACAGGCTGGGGGTTGACCTGCTGGAGAGGAGCTCTGCAGAGTGGCACCTGGGTGTCCTGGTGGACGACAGGTTGACCATGAGCCAGCAGTGTGCTCTCATGGCCAGGAGGGCCAATGGCATTCTGGGATGCATTAAAAAGGGCATGGCCAGTGGATCAAGGGAGGTGATCCTCCCCCTCTACTCTGCCCTGGTGAGGCCTCATCTGGAGTACTGTGTCCAGTACTGGGCTTCCCAGTACAAAAAGACAGGGATCTCTTGGAAAGTGTCCAGCAGAGGGCCACAAAGATGGTGAAGGGCCTGGAGGATCTCCCCTATGAAGAAAGGCTAAGTGAACTGGGTCTCTTTAGCCTTGAGAAAAGAAGACTGAGAGGGGACCTGATCCAGCTTTATAAATATCTGAGGTGTGGGGGACAAAGTGACAAGGCCAGACTCTTTTCAGCAGTGTGTGGAGACAGGACAAGGGGTAACGGACAGAAACTGCAGCATAGAAAGTTCAGCACAAATGTGTGCAAGAACTTCTTTATGGGGAGGGTGACGGAGCACTGGCACAGCTGCACAGGGGGGTTGTGGAATCTCCTTCTCTGGAGATATTCAAGACCCACCTGGACGCCTACCTGTGCGACCTGGTGTAGGGAACCTGCTTTGGCAGGGGAGTTCGACTCGATGATCTCTTGAGGTCCCTTCCAACCCCTATGATTCTATGATTCTAAGTGTCAAGCAAAGCCAATGGTGTCTTGGCCTGCATCAGAAATAGTATTTTCATACGAATTATGGAAGAAGTTATCTCAGCACTAGTGAGACCACACCTTAATTACAGCATTTGGTTTTGGGACTCTCACTACAAAAAAGAATGTTGAGTTTGCAGTGTGTGCAAAGAAGAGCAACAAAGCTGGTGAATGAATTAGAAAACAAGACATGAGCGATGGTAAGGGAATTTGGGCATTTTAATATGGAGAAAAGTAGGCCAATGCCTCATGACTGTCTATAAGTAATCGAAAGGCAGATGTAGTGAGAAGAATTAGTTTCTTTTTTCGGTGATACGTGATAGGACCAGGGAATGTTTAGACTAGATACTGGGAAGAATTTCTTCACAGAAAGAGCTGTTTGGCATTGGAACAGACTGTCCAAGTGACAGAGTCGCCATTTCTGGAGGTATTTAAGAGAGGTATGGATGTGGTACTCAGGGATAGGTTTACTGGTAGACTTGTATTGTTAGGTGGATGGCAAAGTTTGATCTTTAAAGTATATTCCATCCTTAATGATTCTATGACTCTATGAGTCCATCTCAAAATTATCAGGTTTTTTTTTGTTTGTTTGTTTTTTTGTAACTTCACCACTCCACTCTCTCACTTTCCCTCCTCAAAGGAAGAATGGTGAAAAATAGGATGGAAAAGGGCTTTTGCATTGAAATAAAAGCAGGGAGATTGCCTAGCAGTTACTATCAAAATACTAAACATAGTTAAGATCAATGTAAATTATTACCTAGTATTAGCAGTCTAGAGCAGTGAAAAATCAAAAGTAAGGTAAAATCACCTCCCTCAGCAATTAGTCTTTTCCTATCTACCCCCCCCGAGATGCACAAGGGAACAGGAACAGAGATTGCAGTCAGTCCATATCACTTTGTCACCTGCCACTCCTTCTTCTCCACTCTGTTCTGCTGCTCCAGCATGAGGTCCCTCACATGGGATGCTGTCACTCATGAATTAATCTGATGTGAGCTTCCCACAGGCTGCAGCTCTCCTAGCACTGCTTCAGCAGCTCAGTATGACAGGGACCATCCTTCAGGCACTGCTCCACATGAGTCCTGATGGGTAGCAGCTCCGCAAGCTCTCCTGCCCCACTGCAGGCTGTTCCCCACAGGCTGCAGCTCTGGTCTGGGGTGTTCCATGTCCTTGGTGTGTCAATGGGTTGTACACTCTCCAGGCCTCATCCCCTGCTGCATCATGGGCTAATCCATGGCTGCATAGGGAGATCTGCTCTACATGATGCCCATGCATCATATGGGCTGCAATATGACAATCTGCTCCTCCATGGGCCTCTCCTAGGCTGCAAGGAGCTTCTGATCCACACCTGGAGAACTTCCTGCTCTCCTTTGCACTGATCTCCACGGGTACAGGGACTCTTCTCTCACATTTCTCACTCCTCTCTCCCAGATGCTCCTGTCCAGTGTTTTTTATTTTATTTCTTTTCTTTCTTTCTTAAATCTTCTCTCACAGAGTAACAGTCAACACTGCTGATGGCAGCAGAGGGTCACTTTTGGCTCTAGTCTGACAAGGGGCATCTTCATTTCTCTTCTTTCAGAGACCATCCCTACCACCCATCCTTACAACAAAAACCTTGCTATGTGAAACCAGTACAAAGTAATAACAAATATGTTATAATAAATGTACAAATTAGAAGTAATCAGTAAAAGTTAGATTCAAGTGCTTTGTACAATACTTGTACTTTATTTCATTTTTCAGCCTTCATTTTTTCAAGTTCTCTTGAAACCAGCTGTAAGACTAAAGAATGTAATCTTATTTTGTGACTTCCTTTAGCAGTACAAAGATTTTCTCTCTTAATTTTTAAGGTCCAAACATCAGAAGGAACAAAATGGCAGACACTAAACCAGGTGGAAATAAATTTCAGTCTTTGGCTACTGGAATAATTTCATAATAACTTGATTTTTAATATCATTTTAATGACATTTTAAGTTACTCACAGCCACTGACCATCCTTGAAGTGATTCTTTCCATCAGATGAGGCATTGTGAAGGACAAGTGAAAGATGTTTATGTTGTGCATATCTGCTTAAAGCATATAGTCAGAGCTGAGAACACAATACATTCCTCCAGTCATCCCTCCTTCTTTTATTTTTGACAATTTTCACACCCACATTCTACATCAAGATTATACTACAAGGTAAAATTCAAAAACACACAGGGGTTCACCTAACTTCTTTAAGGATCTACTCTACATAGGCTGTGACCAGATCTTAAAGAGATGAATAAAAGCAACATAAATTAAAATAAACAGTATTTTTCTGGGCTCTGCTGTATTCTGTTCAGGTCAACCCTTACCATAGAGTTTGGCACAGTTCAGGAAAAGAATTTCACCTTGCCAACTTCTATACTAACTTGTTTTATTTACAGCATTTTGTTTCTTCACAAAATATTTACTGCATTAAAGGCAGGCCTCATGTTGAGGTGTTCGCATGATGTTTCATACTGGGTCAAATCTCCTAGGGATGGACTTACTTGGAGATCAGAATTGACTTTGAGGATGTGGAAATAGGACCTGCACAGCACTAGCAATGATGTAACTGCAAGGAAATACAAAACAGAAGTAAATAAATATTTCAGTCTCAAGACTATTTAATTTACATAACAAAATACTAATGGAATTACTCAAGTATTGTCATTTTTTTAGAACAATCAGCTCCCTAGAAATGAAAGTTGTCCATCTCATTCTGTGAAAATCCTGCCTATCTAACAAACCTAGACATCTAATGATGTCTGTTCTTCACCTCTAAACTTTTTTTTACTGTAGTTCCATTTTTCTTTACTATAGAAGTGACTTAGAGAAAAAAATAAGGGGGGGGTGGTTAAAGGAAGAGGAAGAAATTATTTTGAAAATATTTTGGTACAGTTCTAAGATAAAATAATTTAAATAAGACTGTTTCTGACTTTCTACTTCTACGGAATCAGAGTGTAGTTGCAAGCAATAAGGTCTTCATTGTTTTATACACAACTTAAAGTCTCTCTTTGCTTAGAATCTGCTAAAATTCACTAATTGCATGCAGGACTAAGCATGAAACAAACCCAGGAGATTTTCTTCAACACACTAAAATAGTTCCATCAAAAAAATAATAAAAGACAGGAAAAATTGGACACCCTCTCCAGCATTTTTCCTGTACTGTGGGCCCCAGACCTGGATGCAATACTCCAGATAGTACCTCAGGAGGGCAGAGTAGAGAGGGACAATCACCTCCCTGTCCCAGCTGGCCACCCCTTTTCTGAGGGAGCCTAGGACACCACTGACCTTCCCATCTGCAAGAGCATGCTGCTGGCTCGTGTACTGTTTTTCATCCACCTGAACCCCCTGCGAATGACAACTATTTTTTTGGCTCCAAGCTCACTTTCTGAGCCACTTTTGGGGATAAGACTCTGAGTACTGCAAATAATGTAGGGGAGAGAGTAATGGATGTCACCATGCCACAGCACTTTCTGCTTGTGACCGTAAAGATAAGCAAAAATGGCACAAACAGTTGGGGATGCAGCTTGAAGGAGCTGTCTACTGCAAAAGGCAATAATGCTTGTGAGTATCAATGAAGGCACCACTCCTTCCTGACT
Source organism: Cyrtonyx montezumae (assembly GCF_038088225.1). NCBI lineage: Eukaryota > Metazoa > Chordata > Aves > Galliformes > Odontophoridae > Cyrtonyx > Cyrtonyx montezumae. The sequence continues at coordinate 1,209,717 of NW_027072033.1, forward strand.
TATTGGTTGGGCTAGATGTGCCATGCTAATAGGGAGAAAAGAAGAAGAAAAAAAGCTGGGAAGAGAGAGGATAAAAAATCCCCACTAAACTGAATACTTTGGATGCATCTTTTCTTTCTCCCACTCCCTGCAGTGACCAGATGAAGTCTTGGGATCAACAGATGTGTATCTGGCATTACTTCAACCAAAGTGCAAGACCTTGTACTTTACTATGTTGAACCTCATTAGGTTTACACAGGTTTACCTTTCAGGTTGTTGAGATTCCTCTGGATGGCATTCCTTCCTTCTAACTTATCAACTGTACCACTCAGCATGGTGTCATTGGCAAATTTGCTGAGGGTGCACTCAAGCCCATCATTGATGTCATTGATGAAGATGTTGCAGAGTACCGGTCCCAAAACAGACCCCTGGGGGACCATGCTCATCACCAGCCTCCACCTGGACGTAGTGCCATTCACCACAACCCTCTGTGGCCTTCCAACCAGTTCCTTATCCATCAAATAGTCCACCCCTCAAATCTGTATCTCTCCAATTTAGGCTTAAGGATGTGCTGGGGGGACCATGTCAAAAGCCTTGTGCAAGACCACGTAAATGACATGATTTACATTCCCTTTGTCCACCAGCATCATCATTCCATCAAAGAAGGCCACCAGATTGGTCAGGCATTATCTTCCCTTGGTAGAGCCATGCTGACTATCTCAGATCATCACATCTATTGTGGGCCTTACTTATCTCCTAGGAGCATCTGTTCTGCAATCTTCTCAGTCCCAGAGGTGAGGCTAACTGACCTGTAGTTCACGGGGTCCTTCTTTCTCCCCTTCTTGTAAATGGGAATGATGTTTCCTTTTGTCTAGTCTCCAGGTTCTTCACTCACAAATCTTTGCATATATCTTTTTTTATAGGTTAAACTATTAGGCCTTGATATTTCTGTCACTGTCAGTCTCAACCTTGATAAATGCATTCACAATTTCCTCTTCATTTTACAAGGCCAGGAAAGTCTCCTCAAATTTTTATGTTTGAAGCATAGAATCACAGAATGATAGAATCACAGAATAGGTTGGGTTGGAAGGGATTACAAAGGTCGTCCAGTTTAACCTCTCTGCTGTGGGAAGTGTTGCTGACTGCTAGATATAATTACTAACAGAATTTTCCCATTTTGGATTCTTAGCATACGTGTTTCCATGTCTATTTTGATCACTAAACTACATAAAAAGAAAAATTTGCAAATATGATATTGAATACTTTTTTTTATTAAAATGAACTAAGGATAGAACTCATTAAAATTTGCTTTCTATACCTACAAGGGCTTCATCACAGATGAATGGATTTGTTCATGTAAGAGACTAATATTTTATATCATTGCCTCAAGGTTTGCTGATGAACATGTCCAAACATGTCCAAGCTAGTCCTGGGCAAGGGTTGTGAAATCCTTTGTCTAAGGGACAAGCAGATGGGCATGTCCTGGGGCAACGAAAGAGAGATAAGCTGAAGCTCAATGGCCATTGAACACTCTTTTGTGTGGTACTCATCTCCGTGGGGAGATAGCCATCTCAGGAGAAGCTTGCCTGGCAGGCTAGCACGGGATTTGCCACGTAGGCAAGAGAAATGAAGGAAAAAAGAGGGATCAACCACCATGAGATGGTTGTGGGTTTGTTGCTGTTGTTGCTGTGTTGGTGTTCTTCCGTCGGAAACCTCATGAGCTGATCCCTGCTGCTGAACTCCCTCCTGGGCCTGCTGCCTGAGGCATGCTGCTTTCTCCTGGACCTTGCCGCTCCTTCGAGGTGTTCTACCATCTGAACTCTCACGAGCTGATCACTGTTCGCTGCTTCTCCGGTGCTGACAGACACTGTTCCTGGACTTTCCTCATGCTGCTTCTCCTGTGCTGACCCGGTGCCGCTTCTCCAGGACAGCTGCTTGCTGCTCAGGGCTGCCCGTCGCTGCTGCTGTTCTCCCCACTTCTGCCGCCCCTGCTCTTCTGCCTCGGACCATCGGAGCCGCTTGCAACCGGACCAACCCTAGGATCCTGGCTGGTGACTTTCCCCACGTTGTACAAATCCTTGCTTCTTTCCTATCTTTCCTATCGCTCACCTTCCTTTCCCCATCACCCTAAAAGTGTCCACCTTCCCCATCTCCCTTGTTTATAGAGGTAATAAACTGGTCGGACCAACATTTGAACTGTTGTTTCTTAATCTCACGCTGGGTATATACATAATCTAAGAACCTTCATCGCCCTCCTTTATATTGGAGCATGACAGTTCATCATATGGCTACTGTAAGGAAAATAACTGGTAAAAAAATTTAATCTGTATTCTTTTTGTGCAGTACTGGATCATCTGCTTTTGATTTGTTTGCCCTGTACTAGTAATACAATGAGTATAGTAATACATTTAAATATAAATTGGAGGCAGTGAGAAATACATTTTCTAATAGGTGAACAAAACACAAGCCCAGTTCATTTTTGGAAGAACAAATATATATATTATTTTTACTTTCAAATCAAGGCTATTTTTCAGTTCTTAGGTAAGAGTTTGCAGGGCTTGATTGTAATGTTTTTATCCAGCAGGGAGTGAGATTGGAGGAAAAAAAGAAACAGAAAAAAAAAAAAACAGAAAAAAAGATAAAACTTGGGTGCTGAGATACAACTTAATTGAACATAAAAGGAAGGAAATAAAAAAAGGATACGAAACAAGAGGTACACAATGCAATTGCTTATCAGTAACAGACTAATGGCTAGCTGATCTCTGAGCATCGTTAAGTCTGCTGCCAAATTACCTAGTATCTCTGGGGCCTCATACAGTATGGTATAGAATAACCCTTCAGCCATTTTGCATCAGCTGTCCCAGTTCTGCCCCCTCCCAGCTTCCTGTGGACCTTTGTAGCTTGCAAAGCAGGATGAAGAGAAAAAAAGTCCTTGACTTTATGTATGACTAACTGTTCACCCACTTAGTGTGTTATCAGCATTATTTTCATCCTTAAACCAAAACTAAGCACCTTACAAGCAACTGGAAAGAAAAATAACTCTATCCTAGCCAAAATATAGACATTGAGATGAACCCTTATGAAAGTAAAGAAGAGCCCATTACCAAATACTTCTACACAAATATGCAGAGAGTTCAGATTACTTCATTTCTTCCCTTGATGAAAGTAATCTCGGTGGAAGTATCTTCCAACTTAAATGGTCCACACTTCTGTACACTGGATGCTGATAAGAAAATATAATTGTCTTAATGTTTTGCAGAGTGTAAAGAAAAGGAGGGAGCTCTGGTGGTTGTGTCTTATGAGCTAGAATGGCATTGCCTTTCAAGAGATTGCAAGAGGAAGAAAGCTTCGACACTGTTTGATCCTGAAAATGCACTGCTAATGAAATCCTGCAGGTGTTCTTTCTGTTAACCTATGTTAACAGACTAGTTAAGAAGAAATAAAAAGCATTGCCAACATAAATCAGGAAGTTGCTGAAAATAACCTTCAGCTCTTCCAAAATACACATTGTTCTTAAGCAGAACTCCAAATGGAATGACTGGATACAGCCTTCACCAACATAGTTTCCCATTATTAGTTATCAGTATTCCACATCATAACATCATGTATTTCACTGGCAGTTAAAGATTTATGTTCCAGTACCAAGGATCATCAATAGCTCTGAGTACACCTGTGTCAGATGAAAAGAAGAACTAAATACCCCAGTGGACTTTGTGTTTCCATTTTCTGTTCAGAAGGAAAGATAAAACTGTTTGCAGATCATGAGACACCCCCTTTTTTCCCTTTCCGGTCATCCTGGCAGTGTGAGCTCCCTAGCCATCTCACCTTCAGAATTTAATGTAAGGTCTTCAGTTTTTGGACACAAATTCTCTCATTTTATTTCATTTATTATACTCAATTCTAATTACACTGTATTATATTGTGTTACTTTCCATTCCTATATCTTATTTAGTAAATTATCTTTCCTCCTCAGATTATTGTCGCTGTTTGGTTTTTAGGCCTTTTTTCCCCCTTTTCTCCCTTTCTTGGGGCATAGGTCCATGGGTCCCTTCCATCCCATTAGTCTCAGAACCAGACTGAATCACCTGTAAACAAAACTCTGACTTCAAAGGAAGTCTGAGACTCGATATCATTCTATTGGAGCAGAACAAACCAACAAAACTCTTTCTTCTTTACATCTAACTCCTATCTCATAAGAACAGAAGGGAAAGGGATGGGAAAGGGAAAGGGAAAGGGAAAGGGAAAGGGAAAGGGAAAGGGAAAGGGAAAGGGAAAGGAAAAGGAAAAGGAAAAGGAAAAGGAAAAGGAAAAGGAAAAGGAAAAGGAAAAGGAAAAGGAAAAGGAAAAGGAAAAGGAAAAGGAAAAGGAAAAGGAAAAGAGAAAAAAGACAGTAAGGAATTATTTCTACATGCAAGATTCAATAGGTTATCAAACCTCCTTTGCATATGACATTTTTCAAACACATATTTCAAGTATTTCAGAATGACAAGGAAACTCAGTGCAACATGTAGCACACAGCAGATTACTCATTTCATATTGTTTTCCATTTGTTACTGTTGGTGACAATGTGAGTTCAAACCAAAGCAAAATGAGACTATGAAATAAAAATTTAAAGCACAGATAAGAAAGAATTTTTTTATAAACAGATAAGGCTAAATCAACAGCTGTACATGTCACTCAGAAATGCATGGAAATTTTCATTCCAGGAACAAAACTTTCTATTAGGCAGGCTACATATGCAATCTCTGTGACATTAGGAGGACTTAAGTAGGATGTGATTACTCCTTTCATATCCATCATACTGGAAGGGTTTTTGGTGGTTGTGTTTATTTTTTCTTTGTGATTGTTTTCCTGCATTTATAGAAAGGACAGTGTAAATAATGAACAAAATACCAAACAGCCTCCTGCCATACCAGAAGTTTCTCTTTCCTATTAACTTGTTCTTTCTGTGCCTGTAAGACTTGGGAACTATTAAGTCACAGCTTGAACTAGTGATTGAATGCCTGGCGAAGGGGCATAGCCAGTCCTGGAAGTACAGGAGGAAGCAGTTCATTTCTGTGACCTCTCTAACCTCACTTAATAACTGGCTGCCATAGAGGATGGATCTCTACTTGGAGATTGCCTTATTTGGAGTGTTTGGTAAGCCCTGATCCTTGGAAAGAGGTAAGCAATTCCTTTTCATTGTCAGGTTGTTACCTCTGTCTTTTGTGGCTGGCCCTAAACTGGTTTAAAGCAGCCCTGTCTTCTGTCACCTTTCTCTAAATCTGGTGACGCAGGCAGTCCTCCTGGAAAGGATAACACTAAAAATGGTGATCCTTATCAAGACAATTGAATGGTTCAGTTGGGGAAAATACTATCCATATAGACAGGATGTTGTCTGGGCTTCTCTATTTCTATGTATTTCTATGATCTCCATTTTATAGGACAGTCACAGTGATTGAAAAATGGTGCTCTTGGTGAGATGGGGGCAATATTTATGAGTCTCCAGCTCACTTGGTGGAATATCTAAATAACCTCAGTTCAGATACACCAATTACAAAAGATCAACTGCTAGCTGTATCCACTGCGTTACCACTGTTAATGGCCTTGAATAAAATTTTATATATCAAATAACATGCTGGAAAACAAGAATCAACAACTACAGAAACTAGTCAACAGACTCAAACAAGTTGCCATACTAACTGGGAAAAGAACAAATCTGACAGTCTGCCTGAAAAAAAAAAAAGTCAGGATAATATAATTAGAAACAATCAAGGACTCTGAAGAAGTGACACTTAACACCCAGATTTGGTAGATGAAAAAAACTGAAAGGTCAGATCTTGAGACTCCACTTAAGCTGACCTACTGTGACAGAAAAAAAGACACAAGGTAAACTGGTGGGGGTATCCACCAGTTTAACCAAGTAGTCTTCTGCCCAGACTACATTGCATACAATGGCTCTCCCATGCACAGCAGCCAAAATATGGATTTAGTACAGCAGTTTAGACAAAAAGTAAGAGGAAGTATACCAGCTTGTCTGCTTCGTTTATGGGCCATGGGGGCACAAAGCATAGCAGTAGACATACCAGAAATTTCAAAACTGTTATCTGTTACCATGCATCTGACCCTCAGGAGGGGCCAGATAAAAAAGCATAGCAGTAGACATACCAGAAATTTCAAAACTGTTATCTGTTACCATGCATCTGGCCCTCAGGAGAAAACTATATGCTACTGTCCAACACAATGAGGAAAATTACTCATTGATTCAATGACTAATGGCTGCATGCTGAATAATATGGCCTAATAAACCAGACATACTCACCTATAGCTGTTTATGGAATTCTATGGAAGAGCTGCAGAATTACATCTGAGAGCTACATATGAGGAAGGCTACCTATTAGGATGCTTCTGAAAGTCCTGATTTAGTCAAACTCTTTGAATGTAATCTCCAGCAAGCTCCTCCTCATCACTTTGGGTCACTCATAATGATCTTAAATCCTTTGGTGGCCTCTGAGGCCATATTTCAACAGGCCACTCAATTACTGGGTGACCTCAGAGAGACTGAGTTCCTAAGATCAAAGTGCAATATTTGACCAATACAGGAAAAGGAATACTGACCTCAGGAAGTCTCAGCCTGAAGACACCCTCAAGGATTTCACGTTCAGGGCCTGTAAGAGTCTCTTGCAGGCAAATATGGAATGATCTCATATGAACCCATAGAGTCAATTAAATGGAAAACACTTTACAACTTCCCCCACTAGAAGGGAGGGTATCAGGACTGTAGATAGATTTCCTCCACAGGCTTGGAGGCCAGAAGATGTCTTAATACAATCTAAGAAATCCGCACCACCTCAATGAGCCCAGGCATCTACATCCAGGCCTCCAGAAGAACAAGACTTTGGAATTTCTCAAGTCATGACCTGAAGCAGATAGAGAAAGGTGCCCTGAGGATTATGACCTACAAAGGAGTCTGAAGGCACTATGCTGAGTTGGCAATATACTGGTCCTGATAAAAATACACAAAGAGTAATGGTACTAGTGGACATAGGAGGTGAATCATCTATAGTTTCCAGGAACCCATCGAAGTTTCCTGATATGCAAACTAATATAGGGGGTTCTGGGGGAAAAATGATCTCAGTTATGCAAATCTGGTTCAAATTGGGTGTTGAATGCTTACCTCCTCAGGTGTACAAATTATCTATTGCACTAATACAAGAGTATGTATTAGACATAGATATACTGTGGAGACTGACCCTCCACAATAACATCAGAAAGTTCAGTTTACAAATTAGGAGTATTAAGTGTTAAAGTGGTACAGTCAGCTCTACAGGGCTTGCAAAGCAAAGCCCATTTGGGTGTCCCAGCCATGCCAGACCACTAATATGAGTCAGAATGTATTCTCAGGAGGTCAGTAAGAAATCACTTGAACAATACAAGAATTGGAAAAGATGGAAATAGTAAGACCAGCAAGCACATAGTCTCTATAATTATCCTTCATGACTGGTCTGGAAAACAGATGGGACTTGGTGAATGGCATTCAACTATAGAGAATTAAACAAGGTCACTTCATGAATTCACATGGTAATATCCAGTATCACCACACTCCTGAACACATGGATCAGGGAGTTAGAAACATACCATTGTGTCCTAGATCTAGCTAATGCTTTCTGTAGTATCCACATTGCTGAAGAATCCCAAGACATTTTTGCGTTCACATGGTAGGGTAGTCAGTAGATGTTTCAGGTCCTACCACAAGGGTATGCATGTTCACCAACTTACTGCTGTAGTTTGGTAGCCTGTGACTTGGTAGAGTGGGATAAACCAGATAATGTCAAATTGTGTCATAATGTTGATGACTTAATGTTGACTTCTGCCCCTTTCAAAAGACTTGAAAAATCACTATTGAAATACCTATGAGAAAAAGGGTGAGTTATCTACCCACAAAAAGGTTCAAGAACCTGGACTGCTGATGACTGTTTCAAGAGTCATCTGGTCAGGGAAGACTAAAGTCTTACTCAGTGTTGTTACTGATAACATTTAGGCATTTCTGCCATCAACTGCAACAAAACTGCTACAAGAACTTTTTGTCCTGGGCTACTGGAGGACCTTCATACTCCACTTTGCAGAGATTCTGAAGCCTCTATATGGGGTGACCAAGAAAGGCCAATGGTTGAATTGGAGATGGACAGACACCTACTCTGCCTTGCAGATGGTCAAGCCAGTAACACAAATGGCAAAGGTAATATTAAAAATACCTACTCAAGAATGATTAGAAGACCTATCACATATTCCTAAGACAGCGGTGGCCCAGGTCCAGACAGTGGCATAATGAGTTGCCTATCTGCGACAGCAGAATCACTTATCTTCCTCCCTGTTAAAAGAGGAGATACAGAAAATACTCTGCTCAGTGATGTACCATACTGATGTCCCTAAAGAGACCACTGTCACTCCACTGGAGAGGAGTCCTGTACAGGAGGGGAAATACCTTATCCCAGGTAATTTCTAGTACACAAGTGTGTTCAGCAAAGGAAATACTACTAGATGTTGAGGAGTTTTGCACCATTCCTCAGCTGAGACAGTCTATTTCAAAGAAGAGGATGAACAAAGTAGCCAGTGGGCTGAACTAAGAGTAGTGATAGCTGGGCAGTCTACCAAGAACTTACACTGTGAATTGCACAGTGGACTGCTCAGGATTGGACTATTAATACCTGACCAATCTGGGGCAGAGTTGTGGTTGGACACCTGGAACATGGTTAGGGAGGGAGCAGTATATACCTACTATATATCTGGACACCAGCCCATTCCCTACAGGGAGTGATGAAGCTAACACAATTTACTTGGATAAGGTGGCTAGAAGATTCATCAGCAAGCAACAGTGCCAAATGGCTACACAAGAAGTTTCAACATGCTGGATGAAAGATAATGTGGGCATCAGTAAAAGCAAGGGGGCTGCCCATCTGAATGCTAGATATTGTCCAGGCATGTCAAGAATGTGAACCATGGATGCATCTAAGACCTTTGCCATAAACAACAGTGCATCTTGTCAGAGAACATCATCCTTTGCAGCAATGGCAGGTTGACTAAGTAAGTCCCCTCCCCTAATCTGAAGGAACCAGGTAAGCCTTGACCTGTGTCAACAAGGCAAGAGGATTGATGCAGGCCTATCCAGTACCAGAAATACATCAAACCTATACCACTGAGACATTAACTAAATCAGTGGTAGCATATGGGACTTCCCAGGTCATCAAAAGCAACCAGGGTACTTGCTTTACAGGAATGATGAAACAAAAGAGGGTCAAGGAAAATAAAATTAAATGGTGGTTTCATCTGCCTTATAACCTGATGGAAGTGGGCCTGACAGTGTGGTATAATGGCATTCTTAAGGCTGCTCTGAAGATCAACTCCCAGACCTCACAGGGATGAAGTAACAGTCTGTATGAAATGCTGAGAGACCTGAATGAAAGACCCAGAGATGGCAGACACAGTGCCCTGTGTATGTTACAAACAACTTGGACCTCCTCACTTAGGATCCAAATTAAAGGAAGTGATATACAACTGAAACCCTAGGTTAGAACAATAAATAATCTTCCACTTCCTGCCCCTGAGAATTTAGAACCTGGAACCACAGCGTGGGAAGCACAGGTAGAAGTAATTCACCTGTGTGAACTGAAGGCCATATCCAGGGTCTATCCTTTCCTAACTTCATTAAGGATTGACAGCTGCAAGGAAAGCATCTCTAGGCCCTGGCACATGTTCAGAGAAGAGCAACAAAACTGGTGAGGGGTCTGGAGCACAAGTTTTATGAAGAGCGGCTGAGGGAGCTGGGATTGTTTAGTCTGGAGAAGAGGAGGCTCAGAGGAGACCTTATTGCACTCTACCACTTCCTGAAGGGGGGTTGTGGTGAGGGAGGTGTCAACCTCTTCTCCCAGATAACTAATGACAGGATAAGAGGCAATGGCCACAAGTTGTGCCAGGGAAGATTTAGATTGGATATAAGAAAAAACTTTTTTTCTCTGAAAGAGTGGTCAGATGCTGGAATGGCCTGCCAAAGGAAGTGGTGGAATCACGGTCTCTAGTGCTGTTCAAGAAGCATTTAGATGAGATGCTAAGGGATATGATTTAGTAGCTTAGTTGGTAGGGATGGTGATAGGAGGATGGTTGGGCTAGATGATCTTGTAGGTCCTTTCCAACCCACTGTTTTCTATGTTTGTATGTTTCTTTGTAAGCCCCGATCCTTGTGAAGGGATAAGCATTTCCTTCTTTCTTGTTGAACTGTGACCTCTATCTTCTGTTAGTGAACCTAAGCTGGTTTGAAGCAGCTCTATCTGCTATTACCTTTCTCTACAACTTGAAATCCAGTTTAAAAAAAGAAAACAGTATTCTATGTAGGTGTGTAGTTTTTTTTTCCCTTCTTAGGTTGAAATCTGTTTTATATGAAGTAGCACTGAGAAGAAACATTGAAAAAATAAAAAATGAAGAAAATATTCAAAAGAACTCTAAGGTGTGTGAGTTTTGGCTCAGAGAAACACTAGACTGTATCCAAAGATGTATCAGTTTGGCTAATTCAGAATCTTCTTAGGAACTGTGATTTAAATATCTTTATACTACAAGTATGACTATATTACAAAGCCATCAAAATTTCATCTTCAAGTGTTCATGGCCTTTGATGTCTAGTATAGTTATTCTCTGAAAAGATTAAAGTAGATGTCTTTAGTTATTATCTGCCCTCTGAAGAAGCAGAATGTTACTGAACACCTTGAATTAAGAAGCACTGGAAATAAAAAGTATTTTAATTTCTTTTTATATTTACCTATTTTTGTGGAAGAGTACATAATAATATGAGAAACTATATATGTCATATAATATGAGAAAAATAATATGTCAATGCACTTTCTGATTATTGTTAGATGTATGAACTAAGTGATGGAGAGCTTCCCATGCAGTTCGTTCATTTCTAGATCAATTTACTGAGAATGTTCTTTTAAACAATTTTATTGTCCCATAATTTTAACTCATTTGCATAAGGAAATCCCATTGTATAAAAGGCAGAACATGCTTAAAATGGAAAAATGTCATTTTGAATAAAAAAATCAAAGGTAGAAATTAATGTTTTCAGATCATAAATCATAATTTCATTATAACAGATTATTTTTGAGAATCATGTAGGATATGACATTTTAACAATTAGTAACTAAAACAAAACAGATAAAATTTAATTCTTATTTTCAGTAACACTCGGATTTTTACAGTAACTAGGTAGATTCAGAAATTTACTGGAACTCTGCTTAGCATTCCAAACATAAAATTTTCTTAAAGAATAATAAAAGATGTAAGCCTAGAAAATCAGTGCAGGATAATGATGGTCATGCAGAGACAAATCGATTTGTTTTTAAATTTAAAATGTTCATTAACCTCAACTAAAAGGATTATAACTGTGAAATAAAAGAACATGCCTAAAAAACATTGATTCTAATCATTAGTCATCAGAAGTAAAACGAAGTCACTGAGGAGAGAAATTAAAATAACTATCAATATGTTAAGATAGTAAAACATTAACATTGACTTGAAACAATTTATCCATATCTTCAGATTTATCTTATGGTCAGGATAAATTTGAATATGGAAGTTTTCAGGAGAAAAGATTAAAGCAGAGTTTAAATAGTTGCAAACATATATATATGTATATAGGTACAGAAAAAAAAAAATTACTTTGTCTCCAGATGGGTAACAGAATTTTAAGCTCTCTTTTGGTGATACGACAGCATTTTGAAGTCTATCACATTTATGAAGTTGTGAGAGATGGTATCTGAACCCTTCCTTTTTCACTCAGCTCAAAGCTCCATTTGTGAAGCCTTTTGGTGATAAGGCTCAAACTCATCTGGTAACCACAGAGGATGGGAGAAAGCCAGGGAGCTTCACACTGTAGCAGAAAGCAGGCTCTGGGGGACTTTCCTAAGAGGTTTCTTCTCTCTGGGAATTCCTTCCAAAGTACTTAGCTTAGCAGGCCTTTTATCCACTCTAAGTTCCTTCTTTCTTCTTCTTTTCTTTCTGTTAGTGTGACACTGACCCTCCAGATAGGAGGAGGTGGTGTCTCAGTTGCCAGTGTATAAATATTATTGTCTTCTACAGTGGTCAGCTCCTTCAAGCTGCCCTTAAACCGCATCCCAAAAAAGACTGCTTGTCCAGCTTCTGCTTACAGTCACAAGCAGAAGTATTGTGGTATAGTGACACCCACCACTTGCCTCCTAGATAATCTGGAGTTGTCAGAGCCTTATTGCCAAAAGGCCTCTTAAAGCATGCTTTGAGACAAGGAAAAAAAAAAAAAGAAAGTTTCAGTTTCAGTATGGGGGTCCTGCTAGAGTGGGGGATTGGACCAGATAAGTTCCTTCCAACCTCAGCCAGCCTGTGATTCTGGGGCACCTCTTAAGGAATCTTTTTGTTGGTGCTGGTGTTTTGTTTTGTTTTGTTTTAAATAGTGCCTGCTTGAGGGCTGCCAGACACAGGAAATAACTAGAACATGACATTAATTTTATTCTAGAAAAAGCATGGAAGAACTCTGTAATACAGGGTAGTGTATATTAGGAAACTAAACTACTGGCAAAGATTTGCCTGGTAGTAGCAATGCCTGCTATTTTGAATGACTAAAAAACAAAGACACAAGCTTTCCACAAACAGATGATAATTGCACCCTACATCAAGAGAAACAGTGTCATGGTTTTACGACTTTTGGTATTGGTATTCCACATCATAACATCATGTAGTGCATTCAGAGTTTAAGAGTTAATGCTGCAGCTCTATGGATCGCCGATAGTTATGGATATACCTGTCTCAGAAGAGAAGAACAACTCCATTCCCCAGAGGACTGTGTGCTGCTTTGCATTTTTATGTGTTTCTGCTCAGAGGGAAAGATAAAAACTGTCTGCAGTCATGGGACACTCTCTTTCCTTGGGATCGACTCAGCAGTGGGTGCTCACTGCCATCTCACCTTCAGCATTAGTATAAGGCCTTCAGTTTATCAGACATACTCTCTTGCTAATTTTATTTGATTTATTAGCTTCAATTCCAATTATATTGTATTATTTAGTAAATTAGCTTTCCTCCTCAGATCGTTGCCAATTGTTTCATTTCTAGACCCATCTCCCTTTTCCTGTTTCTCTTTCCCCTTTCCTGGGGTATGGGTATGTAGAACCCTCTGCACCAGTCATCATGGAACGGGGCCAAACCAGCCCGTAAACCACTGACATTTTTGGTTCCCAATGTTGGGCAAACTAGATGCCTTAGCTAGGTAGAAACAAACTCTTAGAGTGAATCTCTGTCTCAAGGAAGATTATCTGTACTGCAGGGGCTGTACTGCAAAACTTGGCCTTGAAGTCCAGGCGTACTGGCAATTGTTCTGGGATATTTGTAAACTTTTTTGGGTTGTCCTAGCTTCTTTTAGTAAAGAGAAAAAAAAAAAAACAACACAAAACAAACAAACAAAAAAGCTTTCTCTTTTAAAACTCCTCTTAAAGGGACTGCATTTCATTGGTTTTTCCCTTGTAATGCTCAAAACATACTGGGACTTTTTTCCTGGACACCTGCAAGATCCTGAGAACCTAAGCAGATATGTGAGACAGAGATGTTGTGGCTCAGATAGATCTGAGGAGGCACAAATTATTTGGGGTTTGGTTTATGCCAATCAGACCTTATTCACTACTATTCCAGAGTGGCATAGTTTCTGAAATAGAGCAAGAGATCTCCAAGCCGAAAAGGGCATTCTCCAGATCCAGAAAGGGAGTCTTTTAGCTGACAGTCAGACACTCCAGTCCAATTTAGTCAGCCTCCAGTCCAACCGAGACACTCTCCAGTCCAATATGGATGCCTTCCAGACCGAGCAAGACGCTTTCCGGTTCAAGAAAGACACTCTACAGACCAAATGAGATGCCTTCCAAACTGAGCGAGATGCCCTCCAGTCCAAACTCAACAACCCTCAGTCTCAACAAGATGGTCTCCAATCTGAGCAAGGCGCCCTCCAACCTGAAAGAGACACCCTCCAATTTGAGTGAGACGTCCTCCTGTCTGAACAGGACTACCTACCTTCAGAACTGAGCAAGGTGCCTACCAACGACAATAGCCCCTGCCCCCCAGCCATGTGGGGGAAAGGGATAATAGAGTGTATTGGACTGTGTGGATTCAATGGCCTGGCACATCAGAACCACAAAAATATAAGGCATTGGTGGACACTGGTGCACAGTGCACTCTAATGCCCTCAGAGTCACCAAGGGACAGAATCTATATTTCTGGAGTTACTGGGGGTTCCCAAGAGTTGACCATGTTGGAGGCTGAAATAAGCCTCACTGGTAAGCACCGGCAAAAACATCCTATTGTGACTGGACCAGGGACTCCATGTATACTTGGTATTGATTACCTCAAAAGGAGTTATTTTAAGGATCCCAAAGGGTATCGATGGACTTTTGGAAAAGCTGCTGTAGACACAGACAACATTAAGCAGCTGTCTGCTTTGCCTGGCCTATCAGAAGATTCATCTGTTGTGGGGTTGCTATAGGTGGAGGAGCAACAGGTACCGATTGCTACAAAACGGCGCACAGATGTCAGTACCGCACCAACAGGGATTCCTTGCTGCCCATTCATAACTTGATTCGTCAGCTAGAGAGCCAGGGAGTGATCAGCAAAACTCACTCAACAGCCCCATATGGCCAGTGCATAAAGCCAGTGGAGAATGGAGGTTGACAGTAGATTACCGTGGCCTGAATGAAGTCACACCCCCACTGAGTGCTGCTGTGCCGGACATGCTTCAACTCCAGTACAAACTAGAGTCTAAAGCAGCCAAGTGGTATGCCAGCACTGACATTGCTAATGCCTTCTTCTCAATTCCTTTGGCCACAGAATGCAGGCTGCAGTTTGGCTTCACCTGGAGGGGCGTTCAGTACACCTGGAACCGTTTGCTCCAGGGGTGGAAGCACAGTCCAACTATTTGTCATGGGTTGATCCAAACTGCATTGGAACAGGGCAGTGCTCCTGAGCACTTACAATACATTGATGATATCATTGTGTGGGGCAATACAGCAGGGGAAGTTTTTGAGAAAGGAGAGAGAATAATCCAGATCCTTCTGCGAGCTGGCTTTGCTATCAAGCGAAGCAAAGTGAAAGGGCCTGCACAGGAAATTCAGTTCCTAGGTATAAAGTGGCAAGATGGACGTCGTCACATCCCTACAGATGATCATGAAGTTTCATCCCCTCTGCCTTAGGCAAGGCTGACAACTGCCCAGATAAAATACTATAAACATGAAGGAAATCAATTTTTTTTCCACAGCTAGATAGACAAGAGAGAAAGGATTTAAACTACAGGAAGGGAGACTTAGGTTAGATGTTGGGGTGTTTTTCACTGAGAGAGTGGTGAGGTGCTGGAACAGGTTGAACAGAGAGGCTGTGGATGCCCTGTCCCTGAAAATGTTTAAGACCTGGTTGGATAGGGCCCAGGGGTAATCCACCTCAGTACTTGATTTAGCAGCTGGCAGCCTTGCCTTAGGCAAAGAAGTTGGAACTAGATCCTTGATGTCCCTTCCAGCCCAGGCCATTCTATGATTCTAAAGTTGCCATGGCTCAAGTGAAACAATTAGCTGTTAGCCTTGCTAAACCTCATTCTTTCATGTGGGTATCATTCTCAAGCCTATTCAGGAGTCCGTGGTTTGCATCCCTCCTTAATATTGTATCAACTTTACCACTCATCTTACTGTCATCTGCAAACTTGCTGAGGATACAGCAAATCCCATTTGGGATTGGTCTAGGTCATTAATAAAGATGTTAAAGAACCACCTAAGTTGTTTACCTTTCAATATTATTTACTTCTTTTTTTTTTTTTAAGTTAAAGACAAAGTTAGCTAAAAAAGTTTACAAACTATTCAACCATAATTAAAAATAAGCAGAGCACCTGGAGCACCCCTCCTGTGAGGAAAGGCTGAATGACCTAGATCTGTTCAGCCTTGAGGGAAGACACAGAGGAGATCTGATCGATATCTGTAAGTATCTAAGATGCAAGAGGCAAAGAGACAAGACTAGATTCTTTTCAGCAGTGTGTGGCAATAGGACAAAGGGAAATGGCCACAAACTGAAGCACAGGAAGTTCTGCACAAATGTGCATAAGAACCTCTTCACAGTAAGGCTGATGGAGCACTGGAACAGGCTGCCCAGAGAGGTTGTGGAGTATTCTTCTCTAGATGTGTTCAAGACCCGCCTGGACACCTATCTGTGCAACCTTGTAAAGGGAGCTACTTTGGCAGATCTCTAGAGGTCCTTTCCAGCCCCTACAATTTTGTGATTCCATGATCTTCTTTAAATAAATATTCATTTCTGTGTGCTGCATGTGACCTACTAATTAGAATATTCTATGTAATATTCTGGAGATTCTTAATATGTATAATCACTATACAAGTGATTACTTAAATGATTAAATCATTAGCAAAACCATGTCATGCTTCATACTGCATCAAAGATCAGAATAAAAGATTTAATTTACCCACCTTCCTATTTCTATTACTTGATACTTCATTTAGAGACTCATGCTTTATATCAAATGTCTATAAATACATACATCCATAATACTTTGAGGTAAATGAGCAAAAATATACCAAATACGAAATATTTGTTAAACCTTGTTCATGGCTGATCTGAAGGCATTTTCTGAGAAACTTTGCTTCCAAAATCCTTAGCAATGTACATTCTCAATATAAAGTTATTAAGTAAACCTACTTTTCTGATAAAGCTAACTTTTCTGCAAATTATAGTGATTAAGGAAATTAGAATATCTGTGGAAAATCCACTTCGTTTTCATGAGAGAGATCGTTTCTTGCCATAACACAGAGGATATTTATGGTATTCTAGCCTGCAATATTTTGCTTTGTCTAAGTAAACATAGACATCTTTTATCTATCAGTTCCATTTACCTGGATCTGAATTTTTCATGTTATCAATGTCCTCTTTCCAGAGGCAGATAGCCTGTATGAACTCAAAGGAGTTATTTTACTACACATTCATAAAAGCATGGGTACTATCTCTGGGGGATGCAGGCACCAATAGTCAAAACTAGCTTTACATTTTCTGTGATTTCTGTCAAGTAAACAAACATCTGGCAAAAATGTAATTTGCACGCAAACAATTGTAAATATGATAATTTGTTCCAAGTGAAAATTTAGATTAGAAACAAATATTTGAGTGAAAATATTGATGAAAGTATTATCCTCAGAAAGATAGCTTTCAAAACTTTATATTAACTAAGGATGAGAGCATGATGTGTAAGACTCGTCATTTCCCTAAGAAACAGAAGTTATAATTTTATTATTATTCATGAAGGTATTCATGAAAAAATAATGTAATTAGTTATATCTACATAGCCTCAGAATATTTTAGGTAGTTTTGTACTTTTATGAGTGTACAGCATGTACTATACAGAGAGTAAACAAGACATAACTAGAATTGAAAGTGTTTTTGTGATCAGTTCTGCAATTTAGTGACATTTTTTCCATTCTGTCTTGTACAAAATTCCTTAGTGTAACGTTTACCAGCACATAGACATAAGGATACATAATTAATTTCTGAACACACAAGAAATAACACTCAGAGAGATTGTAGAGGGAAAGTTGAGCAGCCGACATGGTGGAATACAGAGCCACTTCCACATATGTACTGTGAATCTATATAAGTGCATTAAAAATAAATAAATTAAAAAGAACACATCAGAAGAGTTCCATAGCAGAAACAGCTCCTGATAAACTCTCATAAGCAGTATGTTGTTTCATATGACTAAAAATGTACTCCTTAAATGTCTATAGTAATCATCGGAAGCCTAAATCTATATTTTAGTGTAATACTTTTAATATTATTTCACAATCTGTGAAGCAATTTTGCTTGTTAGACTGAAAGTAGAGCATTCTGCTCAGTGACATTCAACCTTGATTTTTCTAGTCTACACATTCATGCCCTAGAACTAATATTAGCCTTCCAATTCAACTCATTGGAAGGTAGCAAATAATGTGACAAGATTTTATATGCCATTTTTTTTATTTCATAACTCTCCACAGAAGGGGCAGTTTGGCTTTTATTTAAGGGATTTTCCTTAATTTTTTATTTTTAAATACAGTATATTCATGACAACAGTTTCACTGTGAAGACTCAGGGACATAGACAGGAAAAAAATTGTACTAAATAACATTTCACACTAAAATACTGAATCTTTTGGGATCTCTGTTTTCCTTCTTCAAAAGATAAGAAACATTGGATTCACAGAGCTCATAAACCTCCTCTACCTTCTGTAGATACAATTTATAGAATACTTATTGGATATGTATAGTATTTGCAATACACATTTATTTCTCAAGAAATAAATAGATTGACAACATTAAAAAAACCTGTGAAATAATGTTTTTACTCTGCCTTTGAGAGCATCCTTTTGTAATAGAAATCTTTTCAAATCTTATAGTTCTCCAGTCTAAAATAAAGTGTCAGTTTTACTCCTTTCAGTCAAACTACTAACTGTAGTGTCGTGGTTTCGTGCTTTTTCTGTTACAAGTATTCAACACCATAATATCATGTAGTGCTCCAGGAGTTCACGAGTTAATGCTCCAGTCCGTAGCCTGTTGATATGTCCAGGTACATGGTTCTCAGAATAAGAACTAGATACCCCAGAAGACTTTCACCGTTCTGTTTCCATTTTCTGTTAAGAAGGAAAGATAAACCGTTTGCAAGAAATGAAACTGTCCCTTCTTTTACAGATCATCACTGAGGGTTGTGCTCCCTAGCCGTATTGCCTTTAGCATTAAAGTAAGGCCTTTGGTTTTGGGTACTCCCTTTTTTTTTTTTTTTAATTTGAATTATTAACCTCAGTTCCAGTTATATCATATTTTGCTATCTTGCATTCCAATATCATATTTAGTAAATTACTTTTTCACTCTTAGCTTGTTGCTGCTGTTTTGTTTTAAGGCCCACCTCCCTACCTTCTCCCTCTTCCCCCCTCATAGGCCTTGGGTCTGTGCCCTCCCCTCCCCCTGCCTTATTTATTCATAGAACTGGGCTGAATCAGCTCAAAAACCTCTTTTGAAAGGATCTGAAAAATCAGCCTTGAGATCGATATTTAGACACTGCTTAAGACCACTTATATTATTATTTTTGTGATTGTGTTGTTCTCTAGCACCCCTACACACATTTCTCTGCTCATCAGATATCAACCTCATTTTATGTTTCCTAGTCCTCATAGATATCCTACATTCTTGTGTTTGCATCTCTTCTCAGGGTAAGCAGACCAGTGTATATCACAGCACATTTGTTATCTATGATGAATCTTTTTCATTTTTTTTATAATATATACTCTCTGCTGTTTTATGCATCTTAGTAACAGCAAATCCAATGTAATATAAAACTATCTTTTCTTGATTTTGCAGCAAACTGCAAGGAGCCTCTTCAACCATCCCTAAATGGCTTCTTAAGTCCCCCCAATAAAATTGCATTTTGCCTATGTATGGGCCAGAGTTGGGAGTGTTACAGTTAAATTGAAGGTAAAAGTGAAATAAAAACTCTTTTACATCCATTGTTTATGAATAAGAGAACCTGGAGATCAGAATCTGATGTGTTCATGACAGATGAAAACTCTGCTTGGTCCCAGGTTCTTCCTCTGCCAATACTGCTTTAGCCAGAGTGTAAGCCTAACTTTCATTGTGATCATTCACAGCCCTGTAAGATGTTGCTAGAAATCAGAACATTCTCAACAGTTCTTGTGGAACTGTAAATAAGTTCAGAGGACATCTACTGAGTGGTAACAATGTATTAGGCTCGAGGAAATACTGATAGCTGAAGACTGTTTCTGAATCCCATGAAATAGTGCCCTCAATCTACCCCACAAAGCAATCGCAATAGCATTAAGTGCTGTTTCTGTGATGGCAGAACACCATAAAATCGATGCTTTTTGCTACAAAAAACAATCCTCTCATTTTTTCTGCTGCTGCTCCTTCCCCTCTCAATTTTGTAAGTGGGAATAAGCATGTTTAAGCAAGTACTAGCAAACCTTGACCAAATCCCCAACTTGTTAAACAGCCATTGAGGCAGAAAACAAGGGAACTATTTCTCTGCTAGTAAAGAACAGCCACATGCATTTTTTTTCTTTCTCTCTCATACACACATCAGAAAAAAATATAGAATATCATCAAGATTAATGCATTCCCTCTATAATTTAGTTATTCCCCAGGTTGCTCCTGAGGAAGTACAGGAAGGTACTGCTTTTCTTTCAGGAAAGAGAAACTTGTAGCACTGAAACATGTTTAAATGACATTTTACAAATAACTCCTAGCAGGAAATGCCAACTTCATATAGAAGAAAGTATACTAATGAATTCAAGAAGCACATTTTAAATACGACATGTTCAGCACAAATAAAATGAACTGGGGAAAACTCACCACCAAAGAGTGGTAAGTTTAATATCTGTTCTGATATACCCATGAACTACAACCTTCTTCTGATGCTACCAGTAGCACTGGTGCAGCCAGGCACTGGGCAGACTGTTGCACCCTTGCTAGTGAATTTATGTAGGGGATTTTTGAGAAGGCATATGAGCAATCCTTGCTACAAAGGTTGCTATTGTTTAAAAAGTAGGACACAAACAGAAAAAAATCTGTGTAAATCAGCAGAAAGGAATCTACTGGAAAGAAGAAGGAGATGCATGCTTCAGCTAGAGGAACAGCTGGATAAAACAATAGTAACAAACGTACAGGCACACGATTGAGAGATTAACAAAATTGATTCTACTTAATGAAAAATTTATATCTATCCTAGAAACTAGTTTTTGAAATTGTTGTTCAGTTTAAAACATTTTCATATGACACTCAGCTCATTTTATCAATAGGTAAAAAATTTATGAAGGTTTAAAACATATTATTCATCTACACCATATCCAACATTCCTTTCCTTCTATTCAATTTTGCTGCTTCCCTCATCTGAGTAATTGTTAACTATAAATTAGCTGCAAAGTTTTCTGTATCCTTTTTACCACAGTCTGTTCATATGCCTTGTTACATTAAACATTTGCACACCAAGACAGCTTTCCTACCTAAAGTTCATGAAGTAATAACCTAGAGGCCAGTCTTGCTCTACAGAAGCAGTTACAAGGGATTTCAAGAACTGTAATATTTCCATAGAACGAAAGAAAAAAAATCCAGCACTTAAAGAAGGTTGTGTACTATTACATACCTTTTTTGTTTTGGAGGACCATGACACTTAGAAAAAAAATATATGGAAATTTAGTTTATATGTTTTAAAATATTAAGTTATCAGAAAAACCCAGTATGCATTAAGATACAGTCTTATTAGACCATACCATCTCCCTCATATGGATTCAGATACAACCTGTTAAACTATGTCTTCACTACAGTAAGTTTTATTATTATTAATTTCATTTATGTGTCAAAGTAGAACTTTAATTACTCAAGCAGTAAGGAAAAGAAATGAAGAAAGGAGAAGAATGTGAGAGGTCAATGAAATATTTGGTACAAAAGTACAGATTACTTATGGATTTAGTTTTCATAAGTAAAAAATGTGCTGCATTATATTTGCATATAGTGCTCTATCTATATCTCACTAAGGTCTACAAAGGAAAAATCCCCATCAGATTTAAATGGGGTCAGCCCCATAAATGCTTATATTGCATTACACGAATATTTTCCTTCCTTCCAGGGGAAAGCTGATCCCCTAACAATGCCTGGCAGCTTTAAGGTGCTTCAGGCTTCTGCACATCCCTGCTTACTGAAGGCCAGTTTAATGTTCATACCTCTTTTTCTGAAATACTATGCTGTCTCACAGGAGTTACCAAAAAGATATATACCATACCTTCACCCTCATTTCTGAAAGGCCTCCATTTCAAAAAGCGTTTGAACATAAGTTATAACAGCCTCATTTCTGTTCAAGTACACACACTAGTTTAGAGAAGATAAAAGTCTAGTCAGCGAAGTTCAAAAAAAAGATACAAAAGTGAAAGCTATCTACACATCTTTCTGAGAAAGTTGCTGGAGTATACCCAGACAGAATTATTTCCTGAGAAAAGAGTATAACAATGATTTAATACAGCAAGAATTTCATCTTTTCAGCTTCCAGCTGGGTCTTGAGCATATCCAGAGAAAGAGACTCCAGAAGCTCTCTGGGTAGCCAGTTTCAGTGCTCCATCACCCTTACTCTGAAGTTCTTACACACATTTCTGCAGAACTTCCTATGCTTCAGTTTGTAGCCATTTTCTCTTATCCTAACACTATACACTGCTGAGAATAATCCGGCCTCATCCCTTTGCCTCCTGCACCTTTGATATTTACAGGCATGGATCAGATCCCCACTGAGTCTTCTTCTCTCAAGGCTGAACTGACCCATGTCTCTCAGCCTTCCCCCATTAGAGAGGTGCCCCAGGCTCTTCATCATCATCATTTGACCCTCTGTGCCTCAATCTCACCTATATGTATATATATATAAAAGAACCTCTTCTTCCTCCTATAAACTGGAGTGAGACTTTAGCTCTCCAGCCTGTTCAGGTCTTGCTGAATGGCAGCAGAGCCTTCTGGTCTGTCAGCCATTCCTCACAGATTTTTATCATCAGCAAACTTGCTGAGGGTGGACACGATCCCCTCATCGAGGCCATTGGTGAAAATGTTGAATAGGAACAGACTCAGCACCAATCCCTAGGGAACGCTGCTAGATACAGGCCTCCAGCCAGACTCTATGTCACCCTGACCTTGGCCAGTCAGACAGTTCTCAACCCACCTCAACATCCACTCTTCATCCCACACTTCATCAACTTTGTTATAAGGAAGTGGTGGGAGACGGTACAAAATGCCTTGCTGAGGTCAAGGTAGACTGCATCCACTGCTCGCCGTCCATCCACTCAGCCAGTAATGACATCATGGAAGTTCACCAGATTGTCTGAGCATGACCTCTCCATGCTGAACCCATGTTGTCTACTCCTGATAGCTCTCTTCTCTTCCAGTTGGCTGGAGATGGCATCCAGAATTAGCTGTTCCATCACGTCTTCAGGGACAAAGATGAGGTGTAGTTTCCTGGATCCTACTTTTTTGCCCTTTTTGGAAGTTAGAGTAATGTTGGCTATCCTCCAGTCTTCAGGTTCCTCTTAAACTTTTCAAGTCCTCTCAAAGGTGACAGTGGTTCAGCAATCACCTCTGCCAGCTTTCTCAACGCACATGGATGCTTCCCATTGGAGCCCATGGATTTACGTACATTGATCTTGCCTAGACGGTCTAGACCATCTTGTCCTCATCAAGGGGAAGCCCTCCATTTCCTAGACTCTCTCACCCTCATGGTCCAGGAGTCCTGAGGGTATGTTACCACAGTGAAGACAGAAACAAAGAAGGCATTCAGTATCTCCACCCTCTTGGCATCCTCAGTTATTGGAACACCCCCCTCATTAGTAGGGGATACATATTTTCTCTAGTCTTTCTTTTACTGTTGACATACTAAAAAAAGCTTTCTTATTATCCTTTATTTTCTTTGCCAGATCCAATTTCAGGTTGAGCCTTCCATGTCACTTCCCTGCATGACCTGGCAACATTCTTACACTCTTCCCAAGTGGCAGACCCTTTTTCCTCATATTTCATGGACCTTTCTCTTCCCTTTGAGTTTATGCATGAACTTCTTGCTCATCCACACAGGTCTTCTACCACCCTTGCTTGATTCACGAGGATGCACCAATCCTGAGTTTGGAAGAAGTGCTGTTTAAATGCTGACCAGCTCTCACACTTCTGAAATCCTAGCCCATGGGACAGCTCCAAGTAGGTCCCAGAATAGATCTTTTTATCTACTAGGCAATAATTCAAGAGAAAAGACAATATTCATTCTCTTACAGCACCTTCGTCTTTGGGGAAAAATCGCACATGAAATGAATTTCAGGCTCTTTATGAGAAGTAGACAAAAGTCCATGTCTCTCATATTCTTGACATAAAATCATAGAATGTCCTGAGTTGAAAAGGAACTCTAAACACCCCTGCCATGGGCAGGATCACCAACCACTAGACCAGTCTGCCCATCCAGCCTTGCCTTGGATGGCTCCAGTTATGGGGCATCCACAACCTCTACGGACAACCTGTTCCACTGTCCTACCACCCTCTGAGTGAAAATCTTCCTCCTAATATCTAAGCTAAATTCCCCTGTCCTAATTTAAAAACATTGCGCCCCATCCTATCACTATAAACCCATGGAAATATTCGCTCCCCCTCCTGTTTATATGCTTCCTTCAAGGACGTCCACAATGAGAACTCTCCTGAGCCTCCTCTTCTCCAAGCTAAACAAGACCAGTTCCCTCAACCTTTCCTCTTAGGAGTGGTGATCCAGCCCTCTGATCATCTTAGTGGCCCTCCTCTGGACCCACTTCAAGAGCTCTGCATCCTTCTTGTGCACGGTGCCCCAGGCCTAGACACAGTACTCCAGATGGGGCCTCACAAGAACTGAGTAGAGGGTGACAACCACCTCCTTCTCCCTGCTGGACACTCCTTTTTTAAGTCAGCCCAGAACTCAGTTGGCCTTTTGAGCTGCAAGTGCACACTGCTGGCTCATGTCCAGCTTCTCATTGACCAGGACCCCAAGTCCTTCTCCACAGGGTTGCTCTCAAGGTGTTCTTCCCGCAGTCAATATAAATACCTGGGATTACCCCAGCCCATGTGCAACACCTTGCACTTGGCCTTGCTGAACCTCATTAGGTTCATATAGGCCCACTTCTCCAGCTTGTCCATGTCCCTCTGGATGGCTTCCTTTCCCTTCCAGGGCTGTTCCCCTAAGCTTGGTGTCATCTACAAACTTCCTGAGGGTGTACTCAATTCCATCATCAAAATCATTCATAAAGATTTTGAACAGTGCCAGTCCCAAGACTGATCCATTGGAGATATTCTGACCAGCCTCCACCCAGACATAGAACAGTCGATCACAACCCTTTATCTGTGACCAGCCAAGCAGTTCTTAATCCATCAAACAGTCCATCCTTCAAATCCATACCTCTCCAATTTAGAGAGAAGGATGTGGTGAGGGACCATGTCAAAGGCTTTGCAAAATTCCAGGTAAATTACATCCATTGCTCTTCCTCTGTCCACCAATTCCATCACGCCATCATAGAAAGCCTCCAGGTTGGTCAGGCAAGATCTTCCCTTGGTGAAGCCATGCTTGCTGACTCAGATCACCTTAACATGGAAACCAGGAAGATCTGCTCCACGATCTTCTCAGGCACAGAGGCAAGGCTTACCAGAATGGTTCCCTGGGTGTTATGGTTTTATGATTTTTGTTGTGTTGCTGATATTCCACATCATGACATTGTGTGGTGTATTGGGAGTTAAGAATGTAGTTCTTCTCTTCTGAAACAGGTACACCCAGAACTATTAATGATCCACAGAGTTGGAGCATTAACTCCTTAACTCCCTGGAGCTGCTGTCCCTGGAAGTGTTCAAGAGGTGTCTGGATGAGGAGCTGCGAGATATGGTTTAGTAGCCTGCGGTAGCAGTGGTAATGAGAAGACAGTTGGACTAGATGATCTTATAGGTCGTTTCCAACCTTGTGATTCTATGATTCTATGAGAGGTGGAACACTCTCCTTGGCCTGTCTCCTCCTGCCTATGTACCTGTAGAACATTTTCTTGTTATTTTTCACATCTCTTGACAAGCTCAGCTCCATTTGTACCTTGGCTTTCCTGATCTTATCTCTGCACAAGTGGACAACATACCTTTATTCTTCTCAGACTACGCAACCCTGCTCCCACTTCCTGTACTTTTCCTTCAGGTTAAGCTGCAGGTCCTTGCTCAGCTATCACCCGCCTTCTCTGCTCGACTTCTTCTAGGGGATGGAGCTCATAGAAGGGTGGCCTTAAAGAGCTGCCAACTCTGTTCTGTTCCTATGCCCTTAAGGACAGTTTCCCAAGAGATCCAAACCAGCAGTTCCTTGAGTCGCCTGAATTTTGTTCTCCTGAAGTTCAGGATCCCAGCTCTATATTTTATTAGGCCTGTATTCCTCCAGATCACCTCCACCAGGGCATGACTGCTACAGCCCAGGCTGCCTTCAATCTTAATCTCTCTAATACTCTCCTTTGCATTGGTGAGCGACAAGTCCAGTAAGGCTTCCCTTGGGTTAGTCTGTTGAGTACCACGACCAGGAAGTTATCCTCAATAGACTCCAGGAATTGCCTGGATTGTCTGCCACCCACCATGCCACTATCCCAGCAGATATTTAGGTAGTTGAAATCCCCATCAGGAAAACAGCCTACAAACTCAATACCTCCCACAGTTGAAGCAAGAAGGCCTCATCAGCAGTTTCCTCCTGATCCAGTAGTCTGCAGCAGACCCCAACCACGGATGTTCCTTACAGTACCAATCCCTGCTTTTAACCCATAAGCACTTAACCTAATTACGGTTGTTTCTCAAACACAGTTCTTTGCAATATATCCACTTCCTTACATAGAGGATATATGTGGACTGCTGAGTCATAGCTTGAACCACTGATTAAGCACCTGAACGAAAGACCTGATCAGCCCTGGCTACACAGGTGAAGGCACCTTCCCACAGGAAGCCTGCCTGCACCTCTCTCATTTCAGGGCTTACTGGCACTAAAGAAAGATCTCTTGTTGAAGATTCCACTTCTTGGAGTTCTTTTCCTGAAAAACTAGATCCGTGGAGATAGATATTTCCTTCCTTCTTGTAGTATTTCCTCATTTGTGCTGGTTCCTTTTCTTTTAGAAAGCGTAGCTCTTTCTCCTACTTTGTGTATCTCTACTGAAGCGCCTGTAGCCTTCAATCACAGTATGCCTGCCATGAGATTTGTCCCACTGTATTTCTGTGACAGCTACCAGATCATAGTTTTCCAAGCACATAATGGTTTCTAACTCCTGTTTATTTCCTATGCTGTGTGCCTTAGTGTAAAGGCACTTCACCTGGGCTTACTAGCATACTACCTTCCTAGAGGGCCACCCTTCAAACCCCTGGAAGAAATCTGAAGTTTTCCCCTGCTGTTTCCTAGAGCAGTATGAGAAGGTTTCCCACGGGAGACTGGCAACACGAAATTCTCTGGGGAGTTCTCAGAAGATCCTACAAGCTAGTTTGGAGGTTTTTCCCTACAGTCTCCTGGCATGACAGAAACTCCAACCCTTTCTCTGTCTGCCTTTATCTGGCATGTCAGGGCATTACTCTACTAGTCAGCCTCCCACTCCCACTCCCTGACCTGGTCCTGTTATGGTTTTATGATTTTTGTTATATTATTGATATTCCACATCATAACATCACGTAGTGTATTGGGAGTTAAAGAGTTAATGCTCTAGCTGGTATACCTGTCAGGTTTCCTAGTCATATATACCTGACTGGGAATTGAACCCAGGCTGCAGTGGTGAGAGCACTGGCTCCTAACCAGTAGACTAAGAGCACTAGCTGGGGCTGGGCTCATAACCCAGTGGTCGATGGATCAAAACCATCCTCTGGCCACAGGATGCAGGCCACAGTTTGCTATCACCTGGAGGGGCGTTCAGTATACCTGGAACTGTTTGGTGGGCCCTTAATGCCCAATACACTACATGATGTTATGATGTGGAATATCAATAATATAACAGAAATCATAAAACCATAACAGGTCCTAGGCCTCTCCACCTCCTCCTTGAGCTCTGCCACCATGCTGAGCAGATCTTCCACCTGCTCACACTTCACACAGATGGAGTTCTTGCCACTCTCCCCAGGCAGTAGCAGTCTCAGACACTCCCTGCAGCCAGAGACAGGAACAGACACATTTTGTGCAGGGCCTCTGTCTGCATCAACAAAGTCTTTGTGGGGCAAGCGCATTGCCTGGTGGAGGCCATGGAAAATCTGTTGTCTTGGAGACTGCCAATAGGTGAGCTGCTCTCCTCAGCAAGGAGGGACTTTACTTCTGCTGCCTGCTGCACATGTCACTGTACCTGCTGCTGCAAGATGCTGTGGGTGCTGTGCATGCACTGCCTTCTCCTCACTGCTCTGATAGGCAGGTGACATGTCAGCACCTTTGTGTTTGGAGAAAAATTGCCCATGAAATGATTTTCAGGCTCTTTATGAGAAGTAGGTAGGAGACCATGTCTCTATCTTAACTCTTTACATACTGCTTTGGCTGTTTATGGGTACATATATGCTGACAGCATAGGTTATGTGCATCTTGTTAATTTGAAATTTGTTAATATTGTTGTATTTGGGAATAATTTGCATTGTTCTAGCACTTCACTCCATATCTTCTCAATAGGAACTAGATATTTAGAAGTTAGTCATTTCTACATGTGTTTTTTCCACTACTTACTGTGCTACTTGCTGAGGATTTCAAGGGGAATATGAAGCAGAAAAAGAATCTAAATTCTGTTTCTCAGTCCAGTTCTTAAAACACAAACCAGTTCATTCTGAATTAAGTTATATATAGAATGATTAATAGCACTCAAATAACATCTATTAGTTTTTCCTTCTAACAAAGTTAAAATTAATATATCTTTATTGCACTGTCATTCATGTATTTTAGAAGCACAACATGCAGAACAAAAACTCTCTTCAGTGGATTCTTTTCATTCTTCTAATGAAACAAAAGAAAAAAAAATCCAGTTTTTAAGACTGATATTATAGACAAGGAGTTTGTATACACAGCTCCCAGCCGTCTGGAGAAACACAAGAAAAAAAGAGTAGAGACTATTATCTGGTGAGTCAGAACAGTATTCCTCACATTGCAGTCCAGGGATTTCCACTAGCAGTTTGTAAAGGCAGTTCTACCAAACTGGGTAGTTTTGTTATCTGTTAGTCTTGAAGAGGAGATATGTATTGCAGCTGCTGCCTGTCCATAGTTCTTTCAGTCCATCTAGAGAATTTTTTTAATTAGATAAACAGTGTCACATAGCCACGATCAGTGCAATTAAACCCTTGTGGCTATCTCCATATCCTCGGTCTCACTTCACATTCTTGTCAGAATTGGGGTTCACTACTTAAATAGTGTTCAGGAGAGCTAGTGTTTACCATTGGACAAGCTGTAAGAAGACACCATGCAGCCACAGATTCACATAAAATACCTGTCGAAGCACAAGAGTTATGAGGAGGAAGTGCTTCCTTCCTCTTATTAGCCAAGTGGAGGAGCAGAATGTGGTTTCAGATCAGGCAGGCCCAGTTGAAGTCCAGTAATTCACCACTTTCTCCTTATGGCACAGAATGCTGACAATTGCCTCCTCCACTGTAATAGTAAATTAAATACTTAATCATGCACTTTTTTCATGCAATCTGCAATTTAGAATTTGTAAAGCATCCAGCTGCTGTACTTCAGTAACACAAGAAAATGAGAAAGCTGCTGACTGAGCTGGTAACATTGAAGCAGTTGGAGATATAAGCAGATTTGCTGTTACTGTGAGAAGTATACAAATCAGGATCCCAGATCTGAACACACAAATTTTACAGAATTTGAATCTAGATTTTATTTTTCTTTTTTGAGATATTTTCAGCTCTATTATCCAAAATTTAAGTTTTCCTCAATTAATTATGAGAGAAGAGGTAGAAAGACAATTAATGGCTAAATGGTATCATAAACTTATTTTCTTTATAAGGTGTTCATTTTATTTATGGAGTATAACCACAAATAAAAGTCAAATCTACTCACTTGCTCTAGCTTAGAGAGGAACATGAAAACAGATATCAGAGATTTAAAGATGAAAGGTTTATTAAAGATTTGCTTTTAAATTCATTTATCCAAGTGCTTTGGTTTTGTTTTTTATAAAGCAGTGAGAGGTGTTTCTGTATGTCTGAAGATGAAATTAATACATATGTACGAAATGAATGTATAGAGGAAGAGACACCTTCACTGAGGGTGAGGGGGAGTCTGCGTAATTGAATTAAAGTTTGTGAAAGATGCATGTGCTTGATCCTACAAGATGGGAACACAAAATAGTCTGCATCAAAGTTGCTTGGGTATTTCTTTTTAAATGTAGCCAAATCTTTATGTGCTAGGGCTAGGCTTTACAAATGAATGTGGGAAACTTGTTACTACAGGGTTGCAGATTTTATTTAATGCTAGGAATGTCTTATCTTAATAAGGGATTTGGGCTTGTGTTGTTTACTTCATATCTTTACTTCTTTGCCTGTGTCATGTTTTTATGATTTTTGTTATTGATATTCATCATAGCATCATAGAGAGCATTGGGAGCTAAAGAGTTAATGCTCTAGCTCCATGGATCTTTGATATTTCCAGGTATACCTGCCTCAGAAGAGAAGAACTACATACCCCAGAGGACTTTGCGTTGCTTTGTGTTTTTTCCATTCTCTGCTCTAAGGGAAAGATAAAAACTGTTCACATGTCACAAGACATAGGCTCTTTCCCTTTTGGATCAATCCAGCACCAGGTGCTCCCTATCTGACTTGCCTTCAGCATTAGCATAAGGCCTTCGGTTTATCAGACACTCTCTCTTGCTCATTTTATTTATTAGCTTCAATTCCAATTATATTATGTTGTGTTATTTTGCATTCCAATATCTTTTTTTAGTAAATTAACTTTCCTCCTCAGTTTGTTACAGCTGTTTTGTTTTTAGTCCCATCTCCCTTTCCTCTTTTCCCAGGGTGTGTGTCTGTGGGTTCCCCCACCCCATTTGTCATGGAACTGGGCCAAACCATCCTGTGAACTGTTGATAGACTGGAGTAAGTGTCATGGAGTATTGTGTTCTGCTCAGGGGCCCCAGCCTAAGAAGAGCTTGTTAGAGTGGGTCCAGAGGAAATCCACAAGAGTGATCAGAGGGGCCTGGAGCACTTCTTCTCTAAGACAGTGAGAAAGTTGGTGTTTCTTAGCCTGGAAAAGAGAAGGCTTTAGAGACTGTATAGCAGTCTTTACCTAAGGGTGACCTACAAGGAAGATGGAGAAGATCTCTTTATCAAGGAGTGCAATGGGAAAATGTTAGCAGATTTAAACTAAAAGATGGTTGATTAAATTGAATATTAGAAATACATTCTTGAACTATGAAGGTGGTGAAACGCTATAGCAAGTTGTTCAGAGTAGTTGTAGATGCAGCATCCCTGAAAATGTTTAAGGCCAAGGCAGCAAGGGCTTTAGACAATATGATCTAATGTAAGACATTGCAAGAGACTTAGAACTATATGATCTTTAACATATTTTCTAATCCAAACTGTTTTATGGTACAGCTAGATTTTCTGTTTAATTCTGACCTTGCCATTACCTTTGGTCTCTGCCATTATAATGTTGGTTGCTAAACAACTGTGTCAGTTCAACCTTCAGAAGTTTCTGGTCACTCCTGAGAATCTTGAAAGATAAAGTAAGGTGTCTGGAAGATTGTTCTTCGAAAAGATATCCACAGAATTTCATCCTGTTAGGTCACATTATTTTAAATGAAAAGTCTTGAAAACATTTCTCTGTGCTGCAGTATTTGTTAACTGGAACTAATTGATAACTGTTCATTTTTCACTAGATTAGTGATCAAAGCAAAGCACTATATTTTCTTTACTGTTGGAAAATTTTTTGAATAGATTTAAGTCATCTCCAGTTTTCAGGGAGGAGGGACATGTTCAGGCTGAACTTTTAAAGAAAAAAAAGTGAAATAAATGAAAAATACAAAAAAGCTTAGCATCATTTTTGTGCACCTGTGCTTTTACTTTTTTTAGTAATATCTGTTTCTAAATTGATAGTTTTATGTTTTGGTTCTTTCGTGATTTGAAATTAATATTAATAATTTTCAAGTCCTTGTTCTCCAGTCACTGACAACTCCAAAAACACGTGCAAAGATAAAAACTTTGTCATTTCTCAAGCTAGTGACCTGTTCTTAGCATTAGGATTACTGTACTGTCAGTAATCTGTATGGATGCAACATTCCTCTTGTTAATTAACATGGTTAAGGATCTCTTGTCAAGGTGAAGTTCCCTAGCTCATTAGTTAAAAACTCTGTTCTCTAGAGAATAACAATTCTGTCCTGTTTTGTATACATTTTATGATTTCTAACAATATTTTTCAGGTAAGACATTAAAAAATAAAACACATTATATTCATTTTATACCTCACAAACCAACAATCAAAAAAGTTGGAGATTCTTAATCTGACAAAGCAAAAACAGCGAGAAAGCTTTCTCATTCCACTTCAGATCAGAGACTGACTTGTTGTATCAGCAGTAAATCTTCTGGGACTTGTTGATTTCTGTTAATGATTATACTCCTGCCAACACAAGAGAATATTTTATATTTTCCTATTCTATAAAGTAACTACTCTTCTTATTAGTTTATAATACTTTGTTCCCTGAAACCTACCTTTGAGAACACCATGGAAACGATCCTTTTTTTTTTTTTTTCTATTCTCTATAAGACAAATCCAATTTCATTCTCCTTTGCTGACATACCAAGTTCAAATATGAAAATATGGGAAAAGACTGAATGATATCCAACATCTGGCTTCTGCACTTGTTACTGCAGCCACTCTATGGCTTCAACTGGCAATGAAATTGAATGCATTTTTGTCAGATGAGAAAGTTACATACTCATGAAGAGAGATGTAAATTAATTGGAGTTTAGGATACTTCTTCCTGTCAGTCCATTCATAAGATATTTGGTCTCTGAGAAGACCTCATTTCTACCCTGTATATTTTGCTGTGATGTGAAATGACATGCTAAAATGAATGCTAAAATGGCGAGAGAATGTATGAATAGGCGTAAAACCAGTTAATCAACCTGGAATGTTAAGTTTCACCTTACTTGGACCCTTACCCCCATATTTTGACCCTTAAATTCAACTAATTTGTTTAATGTATAATTTTTACTTTGTAAAATCTACCAGCTCATGTACAAAACTCTACATGGGTTAGCCAATCTGCAAGAGAAAATGATGCTAAATTAGCAGTCAACACTGAAGTGCTTTCAAATTTTTAATGCAGTGCTGAATGTGAATTTGCAAATAGTATAAACAAAGGCAAATTATCTCCAGCATGATGCCAGTTGCTTTCCTCAAAGTAATTTCTCAATTGTAAATTTCAGCCCTAAGTTGTTCTATGCTTGAAATGAGACATTTTAATCTTCTTTTTGTTTCTGTAATTTTGTTTAATAACAACTTCTGTTCAAACACCTGTACATAAAATAACACATTTAAGGTGAGGACAGTGCCTAAAATATTCAACTCCAAGATGAATTCTATTCTAATGCATATTTTTGGTA
Source organism: Cyrtonyx montezumae (assembly GCF_038088225.1). Taxonomy (NCBI): domain Eukaryota; kingdom Metazoa; phylum Chordata; class Aves; order Galliformes; family Odontophoridae; genus Cyrtonyx; species Cyrtonyx montezumae. The sequence goes on from NW_027072033.1 coordinate 1,242,860, forward strand.
CTCAGGCATAACCAAAACTTTCTGCTCAAAAACACTTTTAAACATACACTTCTAACTGAGCTCAGGTGTGTGTTACATCATCTCACAGAATTGAAAGCAATTCATTCCTACACTTAAAATTTATGGCAAATTTTATCTTAGCTGACATAACACAGAATCACAGAACTGTGGGAGTTGGAAGGGACCTCCAAAGATCATCTAGTCCAACCCCACTGCCAAAGCGGTACCCCTAGGCCAGGTAAGTGTCCAGGTAGGTCATGAATGTAGGAGACTCCAAAACCTCTCTGGGCAGCATGATCCAGTCACCCTTACTGCAAAGAGGTCCTTATGAATATCTGTGCAGAACTTCCTATGCTTCAGTTTGTGGCCATTTCCCCTCATCCTATCACCACGCACTGCTGAGAAGAGTCCAGCCTCCTCGCTTTGCCTCCTTCACCTCTGATGTTTATAAGCATGGATGAGATTCCCCTCTGAGTCTTCTTTTTCTCTAGGCTGAGCAGATCCAGGTCTCTCAGCCTTACCTCATAAAAGAGGTACTCCATGAACTTTAACATTTTTTATGTCCTCCACTGGACTCTTTCCAGGATGTCCGTGTATTTTTTGTGCCAGGGAGCCCAGAACTGGACACAATACTCCAGGACAATACTACACAATACTACAGGTCCCCATCTGTAGAGCTCCTCTTCCTTGCTTCTTTTAAACCTCATCTGGTTACTTTCTGTCCAGCTTTCCAGGTCTTGCTGAATGGCAGCAGAGCCTTCTGGTCTGTCAGCCATTCCTCACAGATAATTATCATCAGCAAACTTGCTGAGGGTGGACACGATCCCCTCATCGAGGCCATTGGTGAAAATGCTGAATAGGAACAGACTCAGCACCAATCCCTAGGGAACGCTGCTAGATACAGGCCTCCAGCCAGACTCTATGTCACCCTGACCTTGGCCAGTCAGCCAGTTCTCAACCCACCTCAACATCCACTCTTCATCCCACACTTCATCAACTTTGTTATAAGGATGTGGTGGGAGACGGTACAAAATGCCTTGCTGAGATCAAGGTAGACTGCATCCACTGCTCTCCCGCCATCCACTCAGCCAGTAATGACGTAATGGAAGGCCACCAGGTTGGTTGAACATGACCTCTCCATGCTGAACCCATGTTGTCTACTCCTGATAGCTCTCTTCTTTTCCAATAGGCTGGAGATGGCTTCCAGAATTAGCTGTTCCATTACCTTTACAGAGACTGGAGTAACAATGGCTATCCTCCAGTTATCACAGAATCACAGAATCACATAATGATAGGTGTTGGAAGGGACGTCTAGAGACCATATTGTACAACCCCCCTGCCAAAGCAGATTCCCTACACCATGTCGCACAGGTAGGCGTCCAGGCTGGTCTTGAATATCTCCAGAGAAGGAGATTCCACAACCCCCCTGGGCAGCCTGTGCCAGTGCTCCGTCACCCTCACCGTAAAGAAGTTCTTGCGTACATTCGTGCAGAACCTCCTGTGCTGCAGTTTCTGTCTGTTTCCCCTTGTCCTGTCTCCACACACTGATGAAAAGAATCTGGCCTCATCGCTTTGTCCCCCACACCTCAGATATTTATAAAGCTGGATCAGGTCCCCTCTCAGTCTTCTTTTCTCAAGGCTAAAGAGACCCAGTTCACTTAGCCTTTCTTCATAGGGGAGCTCCTCCAGGCCCTTCACCATCTTTGTGGCCCTGCGCTGGACTCTTTCCAAGAGATCCCTGTCTTTTTTGTACTGGGGAGCCCAGAACTTGACACAGTATTCCAGATGAGGCCTTACCAGGGCAGAACAGAGGGGGACGATCACCTCCCTTGACCTGCTGGCCACACTCTTTCTAATGCATCCAGAATGCCATTGGCCCTCTTGACCACAAGGACACACTGCTGGCTCATGGTCAACCTGTCATCCACCAGGACACCCAGGTCCCTCTCTACAGAGCTCCTGTCCAGCAGCTCATCCCCTAGCCTGTACTGGTGCATGGAATTATTCCTCCCTAGGTGCAAGACCAGGTTCCTCTTCAGCTCTCCAAGTCCTCTCAAAGGTGATAGTGGTTCAGCAATCACCTCTACCAGCTTCCTCAGCGCACATGGATGCTTCCCATTGGGGCCCCTGGATTTACGTACATTGATCTTGCCTAGATGGTCTTGGACCATCTTGTCCCTCACTTAGGAGATGCCCTCCATTTCCCAGACTCTCTCACTTACCCTCACGGCCCAGGAGTCCTGAGGGTATGTTACCACAGTGAAGACAGAAACAAAGAAGGCATTCAGTATCTCCACCCTCTTGGCATCCTCTGTTATCAAAACATCCCCCTTGTTTAGTAGGGGACACACATTTTCCCTAGTCTTTCTTTTACTGTTGACATACTTAAAAAAGCTTTCTTATTATCCTTTATTTTCTTTGCCAGATCCAATTCCAGGTTGGCTTTGGTGTTCCTCATTGCATCCCTACATGACTTGACAACATTCCTATCTATATTCTTCTCAAGTGATCAGACTCTTTACCACATTTCATGGACCTTTCTCTTCCCTTTGAGTTTATGCATGAAATATTTGCTCATCCACACAGGTCTCCTTCCGCCCTTTCCAGATTTTTTACGCAGAGGGATGCATCGATTCTGAGTTTGAAAGTAATGCTATTTAAATGCTGACCAGCTCTCACAGGACCCCTTAGCTTCTAACACTAGCCCATAGGATAGTGGTTGAAAGGAGGTCTCATAAAAGATTGAAGTTGACTTTCCTGAAGTCCAGGGCAGTGATCCTACTTTTTGGTTTGCTTATTCCACTCAAGATATTGAATTCTATCATATCATGATTGCTACATTGCAGGCTGCCCCAACCTTCTTTTCCTTAGCAAGCCATCTTTATTAGTAAGAACAAGGTCCAGTAACACCCCAACCCTTGTCAGCTCCTCCACCATCCAAGTCATCACATTGTTATCTTCAGCACATTGCAGGAACTGTCTGGACATGTTGCTTACCCAACAAATATCTGGATAATTGAAGTAACTTTTAAGAACCAACACATTAGAAGCCATACACGTTTTAAGAAGAGCTAGCAAAATATTGATAGATATTTCCCTTATAATTTCCAACTTTGCCCTATAGTACTTTCTGAATAATTATTATGGGAATTTATCTTTACCCTACAGAAGTTAGGTAGAAGATACATAGATTGGTTAGAGAGAGAGAGAGAGAGAGAGAGAGGTTAACAAGGTCATAGCTGTCTTAGAGTCAACCTATTTCTATCTGGTGATAATTAACAATTTGGTCTTAAACTAAATGCTTGTATGAGGTTAGTCAGAGAAAATAGGAGAAACCAAATTGCTGGAAAATATTTTCACAGGATGATAGCTCATTTTTGACCAGAAAGATGTACCAGATGAAATCTCTAAGGTGTCATTTCTGTTGTTTTGTGTTTTCGTCTCTGATTAGAACTTTGGAGTGGATTTTTTGATTCTGAAGCACTGTGGCTAACACATAATTCTTCCCATGCACTCTCTTGCAGCAGTCTGCTTGCACTTTCCAGCCTTTCTCACAAACTGGATGTCAAGCCTCCAAAGGACCTTCATCCATCAATGTCCTCACTCTGCGGGTTTTACAAGTACTCTGAACTTAGAGAAAATATTCTCTGCAGGTACTGGGAGTAGTTCAACACCACAGCAAGAACAAAAATGTATACAGCAATGAGCTTCTCCACTGGAAATGAGTCAGCAGGAGTGCTTTTCCATTTCAATCTTTTACACAGATTAAGACTCTCCCCTCATTTCTGTGTGGATTTTTTTTAATTATTTTTCTTTCAGAAAAATCTTTTCAGGAGGTAACTTATGATGTAAAGATGCAGTAATAAAATGTATTTGTAATGTATACAGAAAAGATACTGAGTCATCGTCTTCAAGTTAACGATGCATTTCTTTGCCTGCTACATCTGTCTGAATTGGGAATTGCTTGCTGCAGGCATCCTGTTAACATCCTAGAGGCTATTTTCATTGCCAATTTGCTGTTCCATGGAAATCACTGAATCATTCAACACTGTTCTAGTCAGTGCTGAAAACGGTTCAGACACTTTACAAAATATTGGTTATTCAACAACTTATACATACACACATGTATATGATATATGATGTACACAGTAAGGTTTTAATGTTTGTAAAATATGACTGCATTTCAATCATATTTTCAGTGGTGGAAATAATTTCCTTAGTGATATTTTATGAATAACAACAGATTTAGTATTTATTCTACTGTTTTTCATTTTTGCAGCTTTACTGTACTCAGGGGAGTTAAGCAAAGTATTTTTTATCTGAAAATGTTACTTATTTTACTCTGAAATAGGCACTATGTATACAGGTTCTGGTTCTTATGGGAAAAATTTTAATTACCTGACTCCTGCTGGGTTGACAATATTACAAGGGACATAAGCAGTCCAGTACTATTAATGGACAGAACAGTTAGGAAAGTTGATCATCTGGATTGATAAACAAGGTAGACTCATCTGAGGAATGTGAAGGCTGATTAAAGTCTTTGCTGCATTGAGCAAGATAAGTAAGAAGTGCATATTAGATAATTATGATCTGGGATTTAGGGAGATCAAACTTCATGTTGTTCTGAGTATTTGGAATAGTGGGAAGCTACTCTGGAGTGTAACATGTAAATGGACAAGAAGTGGGTGACCTCTTCAAGAACACATCAGTGTTCCTCTTAGATGTGCTTTATTTACTATGTTTATTGTTCACATTTATATCAGGGAAGCAGAGGTTTCATTATGTTAACTTCGCATGAAAATTTTATTATGCAATATACAAATTACCATTCTAAAATAATTTCTAAGTAACATCTACAATAATCACATACTGTAGATTTAAATAATAAATATATATTGATACCAACTTCTTTTGCTGTACCAAGATGCCATGTATACTTCATTAGAACTCAAACTATACTTTAATTTTCCAGCTCTCCTAAAAGTCAGTGCCAGAAATTTTAGACATGAAATTGTTGCCAAATTCAAAACAAATCCCACTTACAATTTAGAATTGTTCCTATTTACTGATGAATAAATAGGCCTGCAACTCATATCTTTGCAAAGATGTTAATAACGTAAGAACAATTTGAACTGAAATTGAGATATCTTTTTTCCCCACAGAATTACATCAGTTGTAAACAAATGCTTCAGTCTACCAAAACCTTTATGATAATGTAATGTTAGATAAAGACAAAAGAGATAAGTTGAAATTAAATTATAGCTATGGAATTCTGAAATGGAGATGTGAGCTCCTTTTATGTGGTGTAAACAGCGGCCACACTACACTTTAGTTAGTAAATCTGTGTATTAAAGCTATATGTTTTAAACTGTACTTGTGCACAAAAACAATAAAATGAAAAATAGGATCATATATCTATTACCACAAAAAATGTATTTAAAAAAAACTGTGGTATCCATTCTACTTTCTACATTGTTTATTATTTCTGTTTGATCCTTGTATTTTTCCTTTTCAGAGACTTCCTATTATTTAAGGTTCAGTCCATTAAACATAATTCCCAAAAAAATCAAAAGAAAAAGCACAGGAAGCTAAAGCTATATGAAAGATGACTATTTCTATCCTCTGAGGTTATTATATGATGAGAGGCTCATCTGAAAAGCCAGGAAACAATAGTATTTTCTAAAGTAACAGTTACTGCCAATTAGTAGCCTTTGATATGAGTTTTTTGCATATTTTTGCAAACAAGCTGAATTCTAAGAGCCTATAAGTTGATGCAAGAGGACTATTTCTCCCATTCTGGGGTAATTTAGAGTCCTACTAAAAAGCCAAAGGCTATCTTTAGCAAAACAGCAATTTAAGTCTGAAGTTTCTCTTCTTAACTTTCCCCCACAAAAAGAGATGTGGAGGAGCAGCAGATCCACTAGAGTAACTATTGATTGGTGTCAATGGTTTAGAGCTGGTTCAGCCCAGTTCTGTGACAATTGGTGTGGGGGACCTGCAGATCCACTGGCCCAGAAAAGAGGAAGGGGAAAAGGAAGGTGGCCTAAAAAAACAAAACAGCAGCAACAATCTAAGGAGGAAAGCTAATTTACTAAACAAGATATCGGAAAGCGAAATAACACAATGTAATACAATATAATTGAAATTGAAGCTAATAAATCAAATAAAATGAGTGTGAGAGAGTGTCCAATAAACCAAAGGCCTTATGCTAACGCTGAAGGCAGACGGCAGTGAGCACCCACTGCTGAGTCCATCCCAAAGGGAAGAGAGCGTCCCGTGACCACAGACAGTTTTTATCTTTCCCTCTGGACGGAAACACATAAAAACACAAATCATCACACAGTCCTCTGGGGAATGTAGTTCTTCTTCTGTTCTGAGACAGGTATATCCAGAACTGTCGATGATCCATGCAGCTAGAGCATTAACTTTTTGACTTCCAATACACTAAATGATGTTATGATGTGGAATACCAGTAATATAACAAAAATCATAAAACCATGACAATTGGTCACATTCTCCAGGGACACAGAGAAGAGAGAAGTTACACAGTTCACAGAGCAGGACATTTTAACTTTTTCTTATGTTCTGGCCAATTGCCATAGAGTAATTTAAGAAGCCAGATAGAAATAAAAGTATTGGAAGAAATCAAGAGTTAATTACAATCATTCTCATATGGTAAACACAGATATTCATACAATTTATTTCTTTCCTGTAGGGAAAGGTGATGGCAGATAACTACTTTTGTACTTCTGTTTCTGTGAAAGTTGTACCCTAGTTTCCCTCCATTACTTGTGGAGTCCCTTATGCTGCCATCAATCTGGTTAAGACCTTGATGGTATTGGCTTGGTTTGCTTTTGGTATCAGATAGGTTTGCATTAGCCCACTCAGCATATGAACACAGGTAAGTGCACATCTGGTCCCCTCAGACTGACTTGCCACCATTGTAAAGGGTCATGTCCCCTGGCAAAGTGTGCTGCCATTAACATCAAAGTTTTTGGTCTCATCCTTAAGCAAGCATTGCAATTGCAACATGCTTGGACGATATCTGGCATTTGTACAGACAGCTCTCACATTTTGGTTGCTGCCCATGTCATCTTCTGTCTGGAATGACATAGTTTTTGATGTAACAAGTGGGCAATATTTTCCATAGGTGGATCTTCCAGCCATCTAATATGAGTGTGTCTGTTTCATCATTTCCTAGCAACTGAATGTCCAGAACTGTCATAATTTTCTAATAATAATTATAATGAACTGATGCCCAGAAACACAGTAAGCATGTATTGTCCTATGCTTGACTATGCTTCTGATATCTAACCACGCATCCTTGCCCCAAATTGGTCATGCATGAATTGCCCAGTTCTGAGTGGCCCATTGTGCTACCATAGTGCGCCAGCTATTGGTACAGATGTTCAAAGTGCAGTTGCCTAGTTCTTGCATGATGACCATCCACACAGTCTGGAGCTCTGCTCACCAGCTGCTCTGTAAATCTCCCTCTTCAAACCACATTGCTTTGGTTGAGGGATGGTATGCAATGGCTCAACACTTGTTCAGTTTGCCTTTGCTGGCTCCATTTGTGCACCATGCATTTTCAGGGATTGAATGCTTTCTTTCTGGTACAGGTCTCTTCTCTGTCAGATTGGCTACAGTTTCTTTTGGTACATCACCATGATACATGACTGGACCCAATATATTTTGTAGTTCTTCTTTTAATGGAGATGGAGATAAATGACTAGGTCAACACAGATAGACTACCCAGCATGCAACTCGTCATAGGAATACATTCTAAATCTTTTACACAACCTTGAATGGGTAGTGTTGCTTTTACTATTACTTCAGCTGTTTGAGTAATTGGTTCTACTGCTGTGATGCTGAATATATTGGTGCTAACTTTTTTTCTATTATACTGTATCTCTCTTCTGCCCTGAGCCACACTTAGTTCCAGCCACCAACTGTAGTATGGACAGAACCCTGTCACTGCTACAATCACCACCCAAAATCTTCCTGAGTTATATGTATGTCTAATTCAGCAGGCAGAGTGGGGTTGGATATACCAAGGGCTTGCAGTTGTTTCACAGCTAGTTTGGCTTGCTGGAAAGCACCTTGTTCCAGCTGTCCCCAGTCCCATAATTGGCCTTCAAGATTTGTGCAAGGTGAGGTACAAATGGTTGCCAATACCCCCAAAATGCTGAAGAATTCCTGCAACTGCCTTGCTGTCGTAGGTATTGGGAATGCCTGCACCTTGTCTATAATTGCGTTAGTCAAGACCTTGGTCTTCCCTGACTGAATGACTCCCAGATATTTGACTAATAGTCCCACTCCTTGTACCTTTTGTGGGTTTATTTTTCCTTGCAAGTAGACTGATAATGAATTTACTGCTTTTTCCAGTGTTTCTACTGAGGCAGAGGTACGCATCAAGATGTGAATATAATGGTACATTTTTACATCAGGTTTACTCCAATCTGACAGACCACACAGTACCTAATAATGATTGTTGGTGAGCAGACCTATCTTGTGGCAAGACCTAAGAGGTCCACTGTCTACCTTCCCAAGTGAACACAAACCGGTATTGCAATTCTTCAGTGATTAGAATACTGAAGAATGCATTAGCCAAACCTAAGACACAATAATATGTTTTATTTCTCTACTTAATGTTTCCATAAGGGAAGCAATGTTAGGTACTGCTGTATGAATAAGTGGGTTCATTTGTTTAATTCCCTATAATCTAACATAATTTGACAAGTGCCATCAGGTTTTTGGACCAGACATATCAGAGAACAGTAGGGACTGTGCACAGGTCTTATAATTCCCACCTTTTCCACCTTTTGAGAGGTCTGACCTCCCAGGATCAATTGAATAAGTTCATGTTTCACGTAACTCTTGAAGACTGACTGCACTGCCAGCATATTAATACTTCTGTTTCATAATCTGAAGTCTCCAAGTTTAGTTTGAAGATTCAGTCCCCATAATATATCTATACCAAACATATATTCCTGCATTGGTACGATAGATTCTTTGTACTCCAGAGAAGGTAGACCAACACCCAATTTTAAACAAGTTTGGGATCATTTTTACACCATATCCTCCTATGATGATTTCTGTACCAGGAAATTTTGATAGATCACCGTGAACTGTAGATGTCTCAGCTCTCGTGTCCATTGATGCCATTACTCTTTGTCTATTCTTTCAGGACCAGTATATTGTCAACTCAACATAGGACCTTCAGTTGAACCCTTTGGAGGCCTTAATCCTCAGAGGGCTTGGCCCTTCCTTTCATACCACAGAAGAGAAATCCCAAGGTCTTGTTCTCCTGGAGGCCCAGACATGGTTGCCCAAGCTCCTGAGCTAGGGCTAACATTTCTTAAATCGTATTAGGACATAATTTAGGCTCCAGGCCTGTGGACAAATCCTGTCTACAGTCCTGATACTTTCTCTTCTTTGAGAGAGAGGACATAAAGCATTGTTTTTCATTTTATTGCCTCCACGGTTTAAGCAGGACATGGTTGGGCTGTTTATCAGTCTTGGAAAATTGTACCCCAGCCCCAGTGAATTCATTTCACATTTGCCTGTGAGAGACTTGCACAGGCCCTGAGTGTGAAATCCTTGAGGACTATCTTCAGGCTCGAACTTCCTGAGATCAATATTTGTTTTCCTGTGTTGGTCAAATATTGCTCTTTGATCTTTAGTACTCAGTCTCTCTGAGGTCAACCACTAATTCAGCAGCCTGTTGAATTATGGCCTCAGAAGCCAATGAAGGATTTAAGATCGCTATGAGTGACCAAACCATAGTGACGGGGGAGTTTGCTATAGAATCAAGTATCTCATCCCTGCAGTCAGTTTGACTAAATCAAGACTTTCAAATGCATCTGTATAAATAGCCACACTCATGCATTGCTCTTGGGTATAATCCTGGAGCTTTTCCATGGATTTCCATAGACCAATATGGGTAGGCATATCTGTTTTATGAGGCCGGGATGTGCCCAGACAAGGTCTTATATAGAGAAGTAACATCTTTCCCACAGGACCATTCAAGTACACTCATTAAGAACACCATTTTCAGTATTCTTTTCTTCTGGAGGGAGTGCCTGGCTTGACAAGCAAAATACAAGGCACCATTTAAGAAATAAACTACTATGTTTTGTTGTTCTTTCTTACTTAGTGTTAAATATAGAAATAAAGCACACTGGATGCTAAGCCTATGTCACCAGTAGGGATTTCCTTTATATTTGCTGATGTAATACTCTTTAAGTTTTTCGGGATGAGATAGGATTAGCTGATCAAGTGATACACTACAGTGATTTTTTGACATGAGACATTACAGCAATTTCTTCAAGCCATTAAAGCAGATTGTGCCAGCTCTTGTTACTATGCCAAAAAATTTAGCCCTGTTATTATTCTATTCATAGTATTATGATAAGTTACGACATATGGAATTTCTAACAAAAATATAGGACTTCTATTTTATTTTCCTTTAATTTTCTATCAGTTCTATAGATTCATACACCAAAGTATCTGTTATACTAAAGACATCAGGTCTGATTTTATCCAGACTTCATTTCACCTGAAATGCTGCTATGGCAAAAGCAATTTTCATTCTCATCATCCTCTGATGAAACCAGCAAGAAGATTTACTCCTCCCTGAAGGCAGTTCATGGACTAAAGATCTCAACCTACAGAAACTAAGCTGTCAGTTAGGATCTAGTAAATGAAGACAGAGCTTACCTGGAGGTACTGATGTTTTCCCAGAGAGAGACTTTGGCAGGAAGCTAGATTAGGGTTTTTCTTAACATGAATGCTTTCATAGAACCACAGGGCCATGCAGGTGGGAAGTGCATCTTAGCTGCTGTCTAAAGATGGTTAGAGACAAATATCTGGGCCTCTCTCTCTCTCTACCTTCAGGCTCTCACTTTCTGAATATGTGGGTAAGGCACATCATAAAAGTATGACAACCTGGCTACACACAAGAGCAGAAAATAGTCTTTATGGAAGAAGAAGAGGGCTGGATTAATTTGATCATGCTGTACTGCACTTCGTTATATGCCTGGGGCAGGAAAATGTAGTAAGAGGTCAAGGCTTACCATATGTGAAAGGTCAGAATAAAATTCTAACAAGAAAGTGATCCAGAATCAATGTCCCATGATCCCACTAAAAATCATTTACAATTTTTCCAGTCAAAAATAATCCTATCACAACTGGACAGTAACATAAATTAATATATTAAGAGGGAAGTCAGAAAACAGAAAGCTAATTGCTTACAGCACTACTGTACTTCATTAAGAGTTGGTCATATTTAATTCTTAGAAGCTAGTAAAATGAACGTAAGAAGGAATCTATGCTCCAAATTCTTTACGTTTATAAACACATACACTTAAAAAAATAAAAAAATGAAACAGAAAACAGTGCTTATAGCTCAAAGCAAAAAGAAACTAACCTCAGCATTTAAAGACAGCAACTACAGGTGCCAAAACCAGATATTTATCTGATTTTGTTATTGCAGAATTTACCATTTTTACTATTTATGCAGCATAACAGTCTGTGTTTACATAATGACAGGTAGACAGCTAAGAACAGATTTCCTGAATTGAATGCACAGACCTGCATGAAGAATTTCCAAGCTAAATTTTCATGACACTGTATGGAAATATAATAAATAAGCATCTAAATTTTTGTATAAGCTTACAAATATGGAAGGCTGTCAAGGAAAATATCATAAATACCTTTTAAAAAATGAACATCTGTCTCTATTGCTTTGAATGCATAGGTTTCTCTGAAACTAATGCCTCATTTATTTCCATGGAAACTACAACAAATACGAAGAGTATAGTGACACTATTTGATAGAGCAGATTCTCAGCTACAAAACATTATTTTTCAAGATAGTCATGACCTTTCACAGAATTACAGAATTTTAGGGGCTGGAAGGGACTTGCAGAGGTCATTTAGTCTAACACCCCTGCCAGAGAAGACTCCCTAGACCAGGTTGCACAGGTAGGCATCCAGGCAGGTCTTCAACATCTCCAGAGTAGGAGACACCAGAACCTCTCTGGACAGCCTGTGCCAGTGCTTTGTCACTCTCACTGTGAAGTTCTTAAACACATCTGTGCAGAACTTCCTATGGTTCAGTTTGTGGCCATTTCCCCTCATCCTATCAGCATGCATCGATGAGAAGAGTCAGGCCTCATCTGTTTGCCACCCAGAGGGGAAGGGGAAGGAGAAGAGGGAGGGAGAGGGGCAGGGGGGGAGAGAAAGGGAGGGGGAGAGGGAGAGGGGGAGAGGGTAGAAGGGAAAACGGAAAGTGAAGAAAATAGGAAAGGAAAAATAGGGAAAAAAAGAAAGGATATATGTTACAAAATAAGGAAGAAAATAAATTTTAAAGTTTTAAAGTTTTAAATTTTAATTTTGTAAATTTTAAGTTTTAAAAATACTATTAGCTTTGATTTATTTTTATCCAATTCATCTTTTTTTCTCTTCTCCCCTATGTCTTCTCTTACTGTTTTTGATTTCAGGATAATTTTCCCAATAGCATATTTATGTATACTTTTCTGACTTCTCTAATTTATTTCTAACCAGCAAATTTCAGCCACTTGTTTTTGTTTTCAGTTTCACCATGAGAATTGCTGTGGGTTAGTTGTCTGTATGCTTTCACTTGGTATATATTTTCTTGAGTTTTTTGTTGGTGATGGTGGTGATGAAGGTTTATTTGATTTTTAAGTTCTATAAAATTTCCTCTTGTGGGATGCAACTATATCTTGCGAAGAATTTTTTGTCATTCTTTATGTACAATCTTAACTACAGTAAAGGGCTTTGTTATTTAAATTAAACTCTTCCATGTTTGATTTTTATTTAATTTGTCCTTGGTGAGGAAATCTACTACCATTCCAGCTTGAGTACTGCCAGTAAACAATCTATTTTCCTGTATTTGAGCCTTTATATCAGTTATTGGTATAAAACGTTGTGTCGTATCAATCCTAATCTTCATCCAAAGCTTTTTTTTTTTTTCCTAATCCAGGTATGCTATCATTTTGATTGACTTTTACAAATAATCATTGTGCTCCTACCTTGTAGCACACAAAGTTTTCCATGTTGGATATCTCTGATAATAAATATACTGATTACAAATAGGTATAAGAGAAATAATACTTTATTTAATTGCTTTAGTAAAAATTAAAGGGTTCTCTTGAGTGTTTCTACTGTATATGATTATTCTTGCTCTTGCCTTTCTGTAGCTAATTACATAACATGAGAATGGTTTCTATCTGATTCACTTTTGTGTGCACAAAATTTTGTATTTTTTTATTTCATGCTTGTATTCAGAAGCTATAAAAAAGCATACTCCTTCACAAATGGAAAAACCTTAAGGTTTATGTTAAAAAAAAAAAGTGTTTTCTCTTAATCTATACATACTTTTTTTTTTCTCCTTGCTTCATGAAAGACTCAGTGTTTGGATAGTCTCACATTTAGTATTTTATAAGTCACTGAGAGATCAAATTGAACCATATCTTTTTCTTCAGCTAACTGTAGGCTAAGAAATTTATGTCAAAATCCTGGTAGGATTTTCTACTTCAAGTGGCTATTATTTTATGTCATGGTGCTATGAAAGAGTAGGCTATGTATCCCATGAAGTGACAGTTTCTGTATAAACGGTAAGGATTATTTTTTTGTAAATATTTTTTCCCCTTAATCTTTCTTTATCAAAATCACTTGTCAAAGTTAAAATATCAAAGTTCATGTAACTTCAAATACTATATAAATTTAAATTTGGGTGGCTTTTTCATAAGTTTTTTCATTTTTGAGACAATAAATTTTGCATTTTACTCCCTTGAGGTAAAAATCTAAAATTTCTAGCTATCGGGCAGGAAAACAAAGATATTTTTTCTTCATTTTTAAGCTTTCCCTCTAAATATTCAGCATATGATTTTTCTCCACTTAAAATGTATTTTTGCAAAATTATTGAGAGAATTTGAGTTTCATATATTTTTAATTTAAATCTCTTTTAAAGTTAACTGTATATGCAGAAATCTTCATTTCTTCATATTGTTTTGTGCTACTTTAAAGCTATAAAATTTTCTCTTCAGATGTGGTAAACTGCTTTTAGGTTTTTTTTCTGTGTACATTTATATCTGAGATTTGAAACAATTTTCTCGTTTTTTTGCTTTATGTCTATTTCTTGGGTTAAAACACGCACGCAAGAGAGGAAGAGAAGCGTGATCTTCTGGACTTTCATTGAACTAAAAAGCTGTCTTGGGTATACCAAACAACAGATGTGATGTGTTTTTTGGAAAAGTACTTCTAAATAAGGTTTACTAGCTTTACAGATCTGTCCTAGCTGTTGAAATGGGGGAAAAAATATATATATATATAACTTGTATAGAAGATTTGGATCCTCTTGTTTAATACCTAAGTTATTTGTTGAAGTTCCATTAACATGGGACAAATGCTTGTATCTCAGGAACGATTCTACATACATTTTAATAAATAGATTAGCATCTTTACTCCAATCAGAAACATTCATCAAATACTAAGCTAATGAGTGAAAAACAGGTAAATTAAATTTTATAAATACTGAGTTGTAAGATTAGTGTAAATGAACATTAAGAGTTAATGTGTAACATAAGCCTCTTGTTTTATAATATATTTACTTAATAATAAAGTGAAACTCTGGTTCTAGTGCACGCTGATGTATATCTGCCTATGACTGCATTACTTCTTATCTGTCCACATAATGACAATTATGTCACATAGGCATATCCTATAAACACCTGCTAGCATTAGAGTAGCTCTGAGAATATACCATATCCATGCTGTGCATTAGGAAAATCCCTCTTATTTAGCCACATAGGCAGGTGTAAAAATGGTATTATTTAAAATCTAAACTCAAATTCTGCTATTCCTCACTGCAGTAATCTGAAAAACATGGATATTTAACATAATACAGGAGCATACGTTGTGGAGAAGGAAGCAACACAGGCTTCACACATTTTGAATTTATTAAAGATAAATCTTTGTCAAATTACATTGATTTTTAAAGATATTGCCATAGCAATTACGCAACACTATCTTCACTTATTCTTTTTTTACTTTCTCCATGTCAGTCAGGATCTGTTGATCTTGTTCGACCACATATGAAAGCCACTATTTCCCATTTCTCTTCGCTGCATCACCTAGAGCATGCTGGATAATTAGGCTTTTGGTACATAACTTTTTTATTTGCCCTTAGTTATCCCATTCTATTACTTTTCACAATCTCAACACTAATTTTTCTTTTCTGATTTCATCAAGGTATACTTCTTATCACACTCTCCTTGCCACTAGTTTATCAACATTTATTCATACACTAAAGTCAAGTGATCTTCAAGGTAAGGACATGTAAACTTGCAGCCAGCTTTGGCTTCCCAGAGAATCAAATGTGTAAAAATGTAAACAGCTGGCTTTGCCTTTCCAGAGGATCAAGCTTTTGCATATCCATCATTTAGACCAGGGACATGGTATTCACTGTCTTGGGTAACACACTGGGAATTTCACTGGGAACTTGCAGAGCTGAAGTGACAATCTGTTACAGTTGATAATGTTCACTACTCAAGTTGTCTCACACTATCCATCAACAGGTCAAAGCTAAGATGGAATGTGCAATCAAAATAGTAAGAAATGTTGAGTTTGGGGATTTTATAGAAGAAATTGTACCAAGTTCTCAGTGGTACAGTCAGAACTATAATTCAGTCCTGTGCTGCATTAACCCAGTCCTATACTGAGCTTTTACTTATACTTTACAAAAATTTCAGCAACAGCTAGGCAATGTACTCCTAGTGGTATACTTGTTCAAGTAATATTTTAAAAATACTTATGATGGTGAATTTGTAAAATATACAGTTCTCCTTCATTCTGATTGTCCTTTGAGAATACAGACTCTAATTGTTTCCTGCAAGTTCCTGAACAATGGGGAATGTTTGGATTGTAGTCATATCTGTTTCTTGGTCTTTGTAAGAAAATACATGTAATTATTTCTAAACAAAAAATGCATTCAAAACATAAGAGGAACATGCATTTGGAATGATATGAACTGACAAGATGTTATTGGAAAGAGAAAAACAAGTCAGAAATATGTTTCAGTGTTTAAGTTATTTAGGAACATAGTGATAGGCTAGAAACATATAAATTCAAAATTCTCAGAGGACTGTTATCTCAGTTTAAAGAGCATGTACCAGTATCTACTAATTTCCTATACTGGGATATTGGTCAGTTCTTTTCTTGTACTCAAGATATGATAAAACCAGTAGCTTTATGTTTCACTTGGTCAACATTCTTCTGCACTGTGTTTTAGGGTAATTCTCTGGTGGAATGTCTCCATTGCAACTCATCTCACCTAGCTAGCTCAGCTGCAGTGATTTTGTAGATATCACAGAACAGGACATAGTACAGAAAACAAAAGCATACCTTAAACAAGGTATAAAAATCTCTGGCTATGAGCCTAATTCAAACCTCAGGGGAATACAGAGTTTAATTGTACCCAGACTTGTTCAAAATTATCTGGGAAGACCCACAGTTACTGCAACCTCAACTTCATCAGCAAGCAAATAGACCAATGATATTGACACAGAAGTTGTATAACCTGGGAGTGTTGCAAAGTTAGCTTGCACTTTCATGCAGATGCTAAACATTACTTGTGATTCTTCCATAGGCATAATCAAGTTTAAGGAATGATTATCTTCAACAAAGTGAAATCTCACAAAGTTCTTGTACTAAGTGCAAAACTTACAAAAACAGGTTTTGGGGGTTGAAGTTTGAAGACAGAATAAATCTTTCCAAAATACTCCTCTTTCATTGAAATGGCAGTTTTTATCCCTCTTCTTTTGAAACTCACACTCTCCTATCAAGAATTTTTCCTTGTTCATACAGCTCCTATTCAATAGTTAAAAGTCATCTCTGGATGTATTTCCAGCTGAAAGTTTGCTCCAGTAATGTAACTTGCACCGATTGTCACCACAGTGATTCCTCTAGGACTGTAGCCTATTAACAAAAGACATTAAAAAAAATTCACTGTCAAGCATAATTAACTCTCAGATCTTGAATGTCTCGTGAAGTTGCCAGGAGAGAATGGAGCTCTCTTGCTGCGAGTTCAAACATGGAGCTATATACTTACTACTTACACACAGCCACTTCATCTGGGGGCAGTGCCACCAACTGTCTTGAACACTACAGTAAGCCTTCCAGAAGAAATGTAAAAGCAAGATTATTTTAATGAACTTAAAATTGTGTATATCTATATTATTGAGCTAACATTTGTGGCTCTCTTGTGCTTACAGAAAACAGACAATACAAATTTGGAATTCTTCTATATTTAACCTCTTTCGTCTTTTTTCCTGAATATCCTTCATATCTCTAAAATGAATGTGGCATTGTCACATGCATGTAGATCTCTGGGGAATACTGTTTTTATTTCACTTTTCTTTGTGCTGCAACAGGTGCATAGCACAAGCCCTAACAAAAATACAACTAATGAAAACTTATTTTTATTTCAACACTGTCCTATTGACACGAAAACATTTTAATTGGAAAAGAAAGATGAGAAATTACTAGTTAGTGGAGCTTTACAAAGGACAAATAGACTAAATCCTAATTTTACTCAAAAAGTCATAATTTATATCCAGCTTGGATTTTTAGTTTAACATGCGTTTATGATTCTGTTAAGTTTTACAGAATGTATTTTTAGTAGAATACAAAAACTGCAGGTAATGTGTAATGATAAAAAATACAAATATTTCATTCTTTCATTCATATGTACCTTGTTGCATGGATGTCCAACCTTTTGGCTTTCCTGAGCCACACTGAATGAAGAGTGTCTTGAGCTGCCAATAAATATATAATGTGTATAAGTGACAAAACCTTTTAATTATAGTGCTTTTTTGTTGTTGTTGTTTGTTTTATGAAAACACAAGAAAAGAGGGCAATGTTAACCTAAATCTATCAGGTTGAATATGTTTTAGGATAACTTTATAAACAAAACAAAAAATGACAACAATGGAGCAGAGATAACACTTCTCAAATTCTTACTGAATGTGAGAAAGTTAAGCAGGCGTAGATTTATTGTACTATATATAACGATCAGGACAGAGATAAAATGATTTTTAGAAGGAAATAATGTTCTGTGAAAAGAGATTTTTATTAATTAATTTATTTACAGCTTTACTGTTTTCAAAAGTATTTAATATATCCTCCATTAAGAGTAGTCATGCACGGTAAAAGATAATAGACAACTCTACAAAAAAAAAAAAGACTCAGAGGTATAAAAATATTCATTCTAGTGAAAGGACTCTTACAATTAGGTTAAGAGGAGGAGTAACTCTAGAAAACATTTTCATGCTTTGAGAGTAAAACTAACATAATTTCTTTTAAATTTTGTCTGTGTAGACAAGTTAATGCTTCTTCAAAAATTAAATATTTTGTGTTTTACAATGACATTACGAAGATTACAGACAGACATACTGTCTGTGACTGAAAAAACAACAAGTGACTGCATAATTCCTTGTGCAGGATAGTCTGACTTTCTAAATACCTAATTTCCAAGTGAAAAATATGTTTTAAATTTGTCCTAAATGTTAATGTATCATGTGATGTTTTAAATGCTAGCATAACAAATTTCCGCAGCTTTAAATCATGTAGTCAACTGTCAACCAAGTGATTATTTAGGATTCTGGCAATGTGACTAGTCCACAAGCTAGACAGTTGATTCAAATAGATCCAGTGATAAGTACCTCCTGCATATAAACGTTTTTCTGACCTACCTCACAGATATCGTCCATTCCTGAGATTTCTTGTCAGTGCCCTATCAAATTCTCCGTGCTTCGTTTCATATTAACTATCTTTAAAAGACACAGTTGTTTTAAAGGAGTGCAACAGTTTTTAAAACATGATAATTTGAACATTTTATAATGTTCAAGATATGCTATAATTTCAGTGACAGCTGAATGATTGCATAATATGCAGTGGAAGAATAAAGAATCTAGCTACAGCAGGTTACGAAAAGGAAAAAATATTTTATATGCATCAGTATTTTATAAAAATGAATGTACTCCTTCAATTTTGGTTTTTGTTTTTTTCAAAAAACAATTGAATTGTTTTGTGTTTTTTCTTGTGTTGTTGATATTCCACATCATAACATCATGTGGTGTATTGGGAGTTGAAGAGTTAATGCTCCAGCTCTGTGAATCATGGATAGTTATGATGGATATGCCTGTCTCAGAAGAGAAGAAGAACTACATTCCCCAGAGGACTTTGTGATGCTTTGCATTCTTACGTGTTTCCGCTCAGAGGGAAAGATAAAAACTGTCTGCAGTCACGGGACTCTTTCTTCCCTTCAGGATGGAGCTCAGCAGTGGGTGTTTGTTGCAGCCGTCCACCTTCAGCGTTAGTGTAAGGCCTTCGGTTTATCAGACACTCTCTCTCTTGGTCATTATATTTGATTCATTAGCCTCAATTCCAATTATATTGTATTATATTGTGTTATTTTGCTTTTTGATGTCTTGTTTAGTAAATTAGCTTTCCTCCTTAGATTGTTGCCGCTGTTTTGTTCCTAGGCACATCTCCCTTCTCCCTTTTCCCTTTCCCCCTTCCTCTTCCCTGGGGCATGGGCCTGTGGGTCCCCTGCCTCGATCGTCACGGTACTGGGTCAAACCAGCCCGGTAAACCGTTGGCAATCTGTAATAAACTATGGTACAAAAAGGTAGAATTCTCTTCCTTTACTTTTCACACATCCATGTTTTTATAATAGTACTTTCCTTTAATGAATTTCTCACACTTTTTTCCAGTTACATTTTATTGAACTACCATCTCTCATATGCTGCTTGGTAAACTGGACCCAAAACAGAAGTATATCTTCTAAGAGACCCTTCTTCATAGAGAAGTTCATAGAGAAGATTTGTTTCCTGTTTAATCTAGTTCACACAAACAAAAGGTGTTGAATATAAACAAATGGGTGCCATAGTTGGTTTATCAGTGTAGTACCAAAATCATAGTTCCATGCCACACACCTGTCACAAAATGATTGTGTTTTTTAAGTGAATTTACCATAAAGTCAAAACAGGCAGTAACTACGCACCAGTACTCCTATCTAGCATGTGAGACCTATGAAAATTTTTCTACTGCACTAACTCACTACAGCTATCAAAACTACATCCTGTCTAGTTTTTCACCTTCATGTTTCTTGGCGTGTTAATGTAGGAATTTGGAAAGGAAAAGAAAATGTCTACCTTTGCCTCTTCGATCTTTATTTCCATAAATGCTGTAGCACCAAAATAAGTGCTATTCCTACAATAATATAGTAGTAATAATTTAAGGAAGGGAAGTGACATACTGTAATTCAAGAACTTCAATAGGAAATTTCTCTTTGATGTTTAAAAGTAGTTAAGGATACAAATAACACTACACATTGTTTTTTTAGACTGCAAGGCATGAATAATGACACTTAGCCTGTCATTATTTATTGTAAGTTGCCACGGATATCAGGGTCCGAGTCAATTGCTCTTGGGCGGGGAAGCATAACAGGACTCAATATATGAGTGATCAGGCTTCAGTTTATTACCCAGACAGCCTTATTCTTATAGTGTTTAAGACAGGGGCATATAGAAAACATCACACAGCCATTGGTAGAGAGCCTTGAGAAAAACAACTTCAAAAAAACTCCCAACAACTAACAGCGGTGAGAAACACATTCTGGAGGAGGCGACTTTTGATATCATCCTAATCCTAAGAAACTAGGCAGGAATGCATCGGTGGCGGATGTGAAAGGCAGCGCTGGCAGGGCATCCCCTGATTCAAAGTGCTGTTTTCCTCTTCCACTCGCCACAGACCATCTCCTGCTTTTACTTTTCTCAAGGTTCACACAGTGTAGTTTCCTTTGAGCACTGTATCAGCGTGTCCTGTGCATAACACAGATCCCAAAGCAAACAACTGCTGGCTAAACAGAATAGACTATCAAGGACAGCTTACTCTAAAAAATACCTATAGTTACAATTATCAACAGCCCTGTGAGGCCCTCTTCGCTGAAGGCAGACTGAACAACATCATCACAGAAGTTTCCCATAGACGTCTTGGCAGCTTAGGTTGTTCAGCTGAAGCAGTTCTTGTCTGCCTTGAGTTGTTTGTCACTTGGCCCAGGGACATCATGACCTCCTATCAACATCTAATACTTTTCCATGAGTATATAGTCTGTGCTGCCACGTAAACTATGCTCGTACATATCACCATGACCTCCCTGCTCTTGCAGCCGTTCCCCAACAGTAAGTGATACTAAAAGATGAGTAAATCAAAGTAAAATATTGCTAAATTCAGTATCTGGAAGAGATGGAGTAAAATGCTTGAACAAAAATTCATTCATCTAAATAAATACAATGAATAGAAACAACATTTCCCAGTCATTATGAGGCATTTCACCATTAGGAATATAACATAGGATGTAATTGTTTCTTAAATTACGTATAGTTACTTATAGACTTGTCAAAATACAAATGACACGATCAGTTTAAATTGCACTGTGTGCCCCACATGACCATCCAGACAAGTTCTGCCTAAAGAGTTTCACAGCATTCCAAATCAAAGAGGCAAAAAAAACCAAACACCAGGTATTAGGCAATCCTGCAGCATGTCATTAAAGAACAGGTAATAACTTCAAAGTCTTTATGATGATTTGTAAAGTTGATTAAATAAGTTTAGTCTCTGCTGAAATTTTCATGTGCACAGAGAATGTAAGGATTACATATACAGCTATAAAATTAATGCTGCATATTTTTTCTATGTTTTTTGTTAGAGGAATTTACACTCAAACAGGGACCAAAGTATTGTGTATTTCAGTATGAATTCTAGTACCTTATAAAAAAATGTTCAGGACTCTATTAGAAGGAACTGCATCTCAGTTCTAGAAGAAAATTATTTAGCAATGTGTCTTTATATTTATCCTTACACCAGTCACATTTTTCAACAAGAAAACCCAACTTAGAACACAGAGGTATAAATTATGTCATCCTCACTGCTTTTAGTATTCATTATCAAAACTGTGTCTCCTGAAGAAAGGTTTCAACAGAGAGGATTTAAATGACCTGGGCTGGGAACAAGAAATGATCAGTAGACGCCAGTAGTGTTAGGACTGGAAGACTTGGATAATATTGTTAAGGAGAAAAATTACATTAACAGACACTACTTAATTAGTAAGAAATCCTTAGTAAGACACTACTTAATTAGTGAAAGAATACATGAAATAGAAAGCTCTTAATTTAGTCTCCTGTAGATTTTATTGTTCTTTGATCACCAGTGATCAGTCAGTGTAAAAACACAAGTTCTCACTCATGTTCAGATGGAACTTCCTGTGTTACTGTTTCTAACATTTCTTTTTCTCTTAAAAGAAATGTGGGTACCAGTGAAAAGAGTCCATTTCCATTCTCTTGATACCTGCACTTCAGATATTTTATAAATATAGATAAGATCCCCTCTCAGTCTTCTCTTCCCCAGGCTAAACAGTGCCAGGTCATAGAAACATAGACTGACTTGAGTTGGAAGGTACCTCAAGGATCATCAAGTTCCAACCCCCTGCCACAGGTAGGGCTGCCAACTGCTATACCAACTACTTGATCAGATTGCCCAGGGCTTCATCCAGCTCGGCCTTAAACACCTTCAGGGTCAGGGCATCCACAACCTCTCTGACCAACCGGTTCCACCACCTCATCACATTCTCAGTAAAATAATTCCTCCTGATATTTAATCTAAATCTTGTCTCCTTTAGTTTAAAGCCATTCCTCCTTGTCCTATCACTATCTACCCATGTAATCTGCCCTGGTAAGGACATATCTGTAGTACTGTGTCCAGTTCTGAGTTCCTCAGTTCAAGAAAGACAGGTAACTTAGAATCCAACAGAGGACCACAAAGATGATAAAGGGCCTGGAGCATCTCTCATATGAGGAAAGGCTGAGAGATGTGGGACTGTTCAGCTTAGAGAAGATAGAGAGGAAATCTCATCACTGTTAATGAACATCTAAAGTGGGAGAATCAAATGGATGGGACCAGGCTCTTTTCAGTGGTGTACAGTGACAAGACAAGGGGTAAAGAGAAAATCTGCAACACGGGAAGTCCCATAAAAATATGTGAAAGAACTTCTTTACTGTGAGGCTGTCAGAGCTCTGGAACTAGCTGGTTGTAGAGTCTCCTTCTCTGGAGATATTAAAAACCTGAATGCTTTCCTGTGTAACCAACTTCAGGGAACCTACTTTAACAGAACTATTGGACTAGGTGACTTCCAGAGATCCCTTCCAAATCCTATGATTCTGTGACTGTGATTCTGATATCAACTGATAACAAAGCTGAGAAACTGTGGGATAAATGAGTGGATGATAGATGGTTAGATGAGTGGATAGATGAGTGGATGGTTGAGAACTGACTGACTGGCGGAGCTCAGAGGGCGATGATCATTATTGCAGAGTCTGGTTGGAGACCTGTGACTAGTGGTATTTCCCAGGAGTTGGTGCTGGATCCAGTCCTGTTCAATGTCTTTCTCAAAGACCTTGATAAGGGGATAGTGTCTACCCTCAGCAAGTACGCTGGTGATCTAAAGCTGGGAGGAGTGGCTGACACACTGGAAGGCTGTGCTGCTACTCAGCAAGACCTGGAAAGACTGGACAGATGAGTAGAAACAAATCAGATGAGATTTAACAAAAGCAAGTGTAGAGTCTTCCATCTAGGAAGTAGTAACTGCAAGTATCAATACAGGCTGGGACATGACCTGCTGGAGGGGGCTCTGTGGAGAAGGACCTGGGGGTTCCAGTGTATGACAGTCTAGCCACGAGCCAAGGCCAATGCCATCTGGGGCTCTGTTAAAAGAAGCGAGGCCAACAGCAGGTCAAGGAAGCTGATCCTACCACTCTACTCTGCCCTAGTGAAGCTTCACCTGGAGTGCAGTATCCAATTCTGGGCTCCGTAGTACAAAAAGAATCCAGGAGATCCTCACAGGGATCTCCTGGAGAGAGTCCAGCAGAGGGCCATAAAGATGGTGAAAGGCCTGAAGCATCTCCCTGTGAGGAAAGGCTGGGTGACCTGGGTCTGTTCAGCCTTGAGAAAAAAAAGAAGACTAAAAGGTGATCTTATTAATGTTTAAAAATAAGGCCACAAAGTTGAGTGTAGGAAGTTCTGCACCAATTTGTGAAAGAAGTTCTTCACAGTGAGGGTGATAGAGCACTGCACAGTCTGACCAGGAATATTGTGAATTCTCCTTCTCTGGAGATATTCATGGCCTGCTTGGATCCCAACCTGCTACAGGGAGCCTGCTTTGCAGGGAGATTGGACTTGATGATCTCTAGAGGTCCCTTCCAATCCCTACAGTTCTCTGATCCTGTAATAAAGTAGATTTTGCTGGACAGATAGTGTTATCATGTATTCTCTTTTATTTTCCTTCCACAAGGTAACTCTAGCAAATGTACACAATATCTTATCTAACTAAGAGGTTTAAACAAATACAAAGGCACGTTAGAAGAAAAAGAAATATTAGGCAGTATCATTACAGTCGTATCCCTTAGTTTTTAAATCATAGCTACAATACAGATACTGATTCTCTTTGCAGATTAAGTGAGAGCATTTCTTTTATATTGTGCTGGTACTTAGAGTAGATGTTGATAGTATCAATTTCATTATTTAAAAGGAAAAAAGAAAAAGGAAAAAGATTACAGTGATCTGTGCTGCTAGCCTTTCAATCAGGACATGATGTTCATGTGCATATAGAACTTCCAGACTCCTTAATGAGTAATGCTATGTGAGTGTTTGCTGAAAAATCTGGATGGATATGCAATGGCAAAGCTATTATATAGGAACTTCGTACTCACACAAGAATGAAAACTCCTTCCAGGAAGCTTCTTTGCAAAGCTGGACAGTAAGCTGTGTATAACATCTGGGCAGCAAAATATGAAAAATATTTTGTTCAAGTGAACAAAATGACAAATCAGT
The DNA here is from genome assembly GCF_038088225.1 of Cyrtonyx montezumae. NCBI lineage: Eukaryota > Metazoa > Chordata > Aves > Galliformes > Odontophoridae > Cyrtonyx > Cyrtonyx montezumae. Next base: position 1,267,831 of record NW_027072033.1, read on the forward strand.
AAAATGCAGGAAAGAACTCAGGGTCACACATGCCTGGAAACTTTCCAAAGCATAAAGAAAAATAGTTGTGCATATATATTACTTTGATTTAAGTAATATCTAGCTGATCACAGTCCCACAGTCTTCATCTTAGTCTTTAGGGATTTTGAGAAAACTGATATCTGATTTGATCTTTGTTTTAATATGGCCTTGCCTCACTCCAATTACCAGAGGAAATGATTAATTATGCATCTGGAATTAGGCTAAGGCAGAAAACAAGGCCAAGATATTGCCCAAGTGATTTATTACCAATTCTAAGCAGTTAAAGAATGCAGGGAAGACAGGGAAGTTAATGACTGTAAAGAAAGGAATCACAGTGAACTGGTCATAAAGCAGGTATAGGCACTACCATGGATCTAGCAATGTCTCATTGATCTGGAGAGGGTTGCAGGTCAGTCAGCAAAGTCTCATTGACCTTCACATCTGCGATTCAATGGAAAGGATACTCATTCTACCTCCAAGCTCCTCAGTTTTTACTCTCTTCATGCACCTCTAGTTGCTCAGGGCAATGGCACCTGCCTTCCCTGTCAGGTGATCAGTTGCTGATCATGGAGCAATCATATGCCTGCTTCCTGGAGGGCCAGTAGACATGTATGCTGACTCCATAGCGGTCACTTTCTCCAATACAAACCCAAAAGTCTGCCTGACCTGAAAACAACAGCTAAGAGCTAATTCTTTCTTGTCTCTCAACCACATAAATTCTTCTAATTGGCCTATCATGGTTTCAAGCAGGTGCTGCTGAACAATCTTTGAAACAACAGTGCCTTCTGCATGAAAGTTTCTTATTTCTTTTGTAAAATAGCTCAGAGACTACCTGAGTTAAATATGGTACAAAATAAACAAACAAACAACAAAGAATTAAATATCAAAATAATAGATTCAGGGGCTTAATATGATGCTGTACCATTTATAAGCTAAAACATCTTAACAAAAAAAAGCCATATAATCAACAAAAATACTCTGAGGACAGTGAGATTTATGATTTTTCCTAGATCTGGGAAGTTATATGTGAAGTTTATTTAATATTCTGTGGGTGTTTTAGAACCTCCAAATCAAATTTATTAGATTTTTGTAGATATTCTGACTAAAGGTATTCTTTGCCTTAATTTTTTCATCCCACAAAAATTGTATTTCTTTTGTAACACCAGGCATTATCTTACTGTGATTCTGAATGGCAATAGTTAGAATATGTTTCCAGATTTATGTTCAAAACCATTGAGTATATTGCAGTCATCAAGTCTTTTTTTTTGTGTGTGTGTGTAATATATACTACAGTATGTGACTGTAAGATCTCTATATGAAACAGTTTGCTGTGTTTCAAACTGGAAGAAGAATTCTCAAAGGTAGTAATAGTATTACTCCTATATCACGTCATGTACACTGAAACAAAGTTCAAAGTCATTGCTTTTTTATGCTATCTCCAGAAGGCCAACAATATATTAACACTTCTGGCTTGAAAAGAACAACATTAGATATCTGAATTACTATGAATACTTTCACACTTTTTTTAATTGGCAGGATTTATGTTAAATAATTTTTTAAAAGAGTAAATTTTTTTTGTTCTGTTAACATTCTATGACAAAAGGAGGAAATTGAAGTGAAAATCTCCAAAGAATCTTATGGTGAGATAAAACAGGAATCAGAAAAAAACCATTATTGAAATACCAGGCAGGGAGACAATGCACAAGCCAATACACAAAAGTTCAAAATTCAGTGTTACAATGATTCCAGATGGAGTTTATTAGCAGATGGTCTACCTAATTAACACAGCAGAGCAGGAGAGAACCTTTTCCAAAAATTCCTTAAAGCAGTGGTTCTCTATTCCGCAGAAGAGATGGATATACAAATCTTAAAGTAATCAACGTCAAGCCCAAAGTTTAGATTTGTGTATAAAAAAAAAATAATAAAATAAAATAAAATAAAATAAATAAAATAAAATAAAATAAAATAAAATAAAATAAAATAAAATAAAATAAAATAAAATAAAATAAAATAAAATAAAATAAAATAAAATAAAATATATTAAAAGGTTGCTTTACAAAGTTTCTAGGGCACTGGCAGATCAAGACTGTGAAAGAGGAGTGTTTCTTCAATTTAAACACTTCTACATGCAAAACCTGGATAGGTGTTTTAAAAGTGTGCATTCTACATGCCTCAAAGAGCGTAAATGTCAGGACAATACCTTGGATTTCATCTACTCTCTCACAGATAGTTTTTGTTGGTTTTTTTTTTTAATTCATGAAGTTCTATTATAAACATGACTTAAGTTTCCACTTAAAACTTGAATAGAAAATAGATGTTTAACTGAGGAGGTCTCAGTTATAATCCCAGCACAGTCAACTAGTCTTTAGTTAATAGGAGTATGACTTTGGACATTTAACACAGAAAAAAATATATGCATGTATACATATTTCCTCTGTTTTCCTAACATACGTATATATATATATATATATATATATATATATATATATATATGTATGTACAACCTGTATATATATATATACAGGTTGAGCAATACTATCTGTGAAATAGTCATATTTGGAAAATTATTTAAAGTTGCTGCAACTTGTAGTGTAGATAAGTTCCATGACTACAAGCAGTTTACACGTAACATGGATACAGACATAGTCAAAAAGGATATTATTCATTTCATAAGTTTTCTTACATAAAATACCATGGAATGAACAGAAAAACTAATATACACTGTAATGGAATTTACTTTGCATTCCCCTGAGAACTCAGTGAGCTCTTGTTTGAAGCAGTGTCTACCGAAAATACCTGTGCCTTTATTACTATAAAACAATTTTCTCTGCTTGTTTTATATGAGAATGAGCTATAAAATGACTCAAGACTGGGTGTCAGCCGTTTGCGAGTTAGTTTGACCCAGTACCGTGACAACTGAGGCAGGGAACCCACAGGCCCACACCCCAGGGAAGAGGAAGGGGGAAAGGGAAAAGGGAGAAGGGAGATGTGCCTAGGAACAAAACAGCAGCAACAATCTGAGGAGGAAAGCTAATTTACTAAATAAGATATCAGAAAGGAAAATAACACAATATAATACAATATAATTGGAATTGAGGCTAATGAATCAAATATAATGACCAAGAGAGAGAGTGTCTGATAAACCGAAGGCCTTACGCTAATGCTAAAGGCGGACGGCTGCAACAAACACCTACTGCTGAGCTCCATCCCAAAGGAAAGAGAGTGTCCCATGACCGCAGACAGTTTTTATCTTTCCCTCTGGACGGAAACACATAAAAACACAAATCATCACACAGTCCTCTGGGGAATGTAGTTCTTCTCTTCTGAGACAGGTATACCCAGAACTATCGATAATCCATGGAGCTGGAGCATTAACTCTTTAATTCTTAATACACTAAATGATGTTATGATGTGAAATATCAATAATACGACAAAAATCATAAAACCATGACACTGGGCTAGTAAGGTAAACTTACTGAATAGAATTACACAGTATCCCCTCATAAACTATGATTTTAAAGCTTCCTTTAGGTATGTGTTTGAAGATTTTATACATAATCAAAACTATGAGGAAGCAAGATCAATCTAAAAGCATTAAGGCAAGATTCCCTTTCTTCCACCATCACATGGACCTACCTTAAATTGTCAGGTCTTCTGCACTACAAGAACACCAGGCCTTGGGATGAAATAATGTATATCCAAGTAAAGTAAGTGGGAGGTTCCCAGGACTGGGAAGGATTTCTTCTTTCTTGAAACTTCAACTACCACCAAGGCAGTTTCACGTGACTTTCTTGTTTCTCTCCAGACTAAGGGCAAACAGTTGAACTGAGGTCAGGTACATTTTAAGATACTGAAGATTCTGGGTACTCTATTCTGTGTATTATAGGTAGGTGGATTGTTTAAAAAATTGGAATTCTCAATCCAGAATAAAAATAGCAAATACATGTTTGGTGGGAGCAGGCTAATTAAGCTTCTGAGATTCGGATAGATGTAAGTGCCTCAGGATAACCCTTCACATGATGGTTTACAGCAATTCCAGAGTTCCAAAACCTTTACAGTATGTTGCACAGTAGTCAGGAGCATACATATTCTGTTGTAAAATAAAATCTATTCTATTTTGAGGTAAAGAGACATTAAAAAAAATACTTGACATCTGTTGACATTGAGCTGAAAAAGATGCAAAAAAAAAAAAGAAAATCAGAGAATATAGGAAGAGCTTGCATTTCTGTAAGAAAAAAAAAAAAAAAACACAAGAAAACAAGAACAAAGAAAGAAAGGGGAAGGGGTGTAGTTAACTGAAAGCTTGTAAAGAGGATGTGGCAGTCTCCAAGTTGCAACAGGACCCCCTCAGGGCCCCTTGACTCTTGGGAAACCATGGTAACACTATCTTGAAGATAAGAGAGGAGAACAAGTAAGGCACAAGACATGCCACACATCCATTGGGTAGAGATAACTGCAGCATAGGTGATTGGTAGTATTGTAATGTAGAAAGCTGTAAGAAGAGTGTGTTGCTTAGGATAAAGGCCATTTGCCACTCATCATATTGGTGCATTTCATGGTGGCAAGTGGACCGGGCGGGCGTGGTACCGGTAGGGTCGGGCGCTGGGCCTGTAGGCTGTGAAACCACTGCAGGCCGGAGTGTACATAACTTAGGTTGCCAGGAAAAAGGCAACAAAGGAGAAAGAGAGGGCAATGACAAGGGCAAGGGATAGGCAAAGAGAAGGAGAGAGGGAAAAGAAAGGGAGAGGGAGAGGCTGAAGTAGCAAAAGGATTTGTTCACAGCTGGGGCAGTAAGTTCAGTGGTAACATTTTCTACTTCAATCAGTTTCTTAAGCCTACTGAAAACAAGCTGGAAATTTAAATCCACTACACAGGCATTGCTACTATGTTACCATAGACAATTGGTTGCAACCAAAACACCATCAGAAAACATTCTGACATGTAGTACAAGAACACAAAAATTCCCCTGATGACAGTCGGGTGTCTGATGCTAAAAGATGAATATCTGCTTTAGCTATTTCCTTCCCAAGGATTTTTGTTCTAATTAAAACAGCCTTTCTTGACAAGTCCTCTGTAGATCTTCATGAGGATATGAAATGTATTATGTAGAATCATAGGATCATTAAGGTTGGAAAAGACCTCTAAGATCATAAAATCCGACAATCCACCTACCACCACTGTTGCCCACTGAAATATTCCTTAGCACCACACCTACACACTTCTTGGGCATCTTCATCCTCTCCTGACTAAACATAGCAGTTTCCTCAGCTACTTATAATAAGAAAAAGGCACAGTGACTATTTTACCAGGTTGTATCTATAGTGACCACTACTGTTTGTTGTTTTTGAGAAACTTGCTAAAAATGAATTATGATGTTTCAGTGAATATTGTGCCTTTTCAGTGACTACTATTGAATTTCAGCTCCTATACAAAAGAAAGCAAGAGGAGAAAAGAAGATAAGTTTACTCTCTTTGTATGGTCTCCCTATAGGCTAATTACTAAAGCAACCATTGAACTCCTCTAGGACATTTAGCCAGAACTTTTCCATATGACTTGGGCCTTGCTATCCAAAGTCAGTGTTCGAAATTCAAGTTGACAGTGTTTCCTACAAGTAAGAAATTCCAGTTTACAGCCAGCTGCAGCCATGATTTGGGGTGATTTCACTCAGCCTTCTTAGGGGTTTTCATACGTTTCCAGTTGGTGATGATAACAGAGCAGTTAAATGCTGACATGCTAATAGCAGCAGATTTTTTTTACTGTATCTAACACAGTTGCTGGGTAGGAGATAATGTGTGTGACAATTTTTGTTTCATCTGCAATATTTCCACGCATCTTTCTGGGAAAATTATTCTAACAGTGACAAGTATCTAGAAGTGTCTTCACACAAGTACAAACTGAAACAAATGTTAAAAGATGAGGAGAGGGAAGTGAACAGTCAGTGGACCATGAAAAGCTGCTCTCTGCAACATGCAGTTCAACAAGAACTCTGCCATACTGAGCTGATGAATCTGACAGAGGCATTTGTCTTAGCAAACATCCTCTTCAAACCTCAGATCACACAGCCATGAAAAGGCATACACAGACTGCAATTTAAAGAATATTGGCCTAATCTATGTAGTTCACAAGCTGACAAAAATTCAGCTTGCCTGTCCTTTCTGTATCATATAAAGAGGAAGAAAAAAAGGACCAAGCCTCTGAGCTTTACAATACATAGTGACAAGAATACTGAGTGGGGAGCTGGCACCCTGTGCTCTGAGCACACTTGCTCTCTTAAGAAGCATGCCAGTAGCCTGGGAACATCCTCACAGAAACATATCACAGCAGTCAGTGAGATTTTCAATGTCAGTAACTTTAAGTAATCCCATAACTAAAGGACTGGCAGACTGATCTATGTTAGGAATACAAAGGAAAGACAAATCAGCAACTGTAACTTGCAGATCTATTTTGTACCTTCTAAGAATATATTATGGATTAGTGCCTTCTTATAAACAAATGCCCTCTTAGAGATGCTTTTGAGGAAACAAAGTAACACAAAAATTGTTAACATAGTGTCTCCCATCAGACGTCCAACAGCTCATAAATATCATCAGCTATGTCTTACTCCCCTATGAAGAAGGCAAAGTTTATTTTAAGGCCAAATATAGTGACTGCTTCAATAGCAAAATAATAGAATAACTTCAGAATAACTCCAGATCATTCATTCTCCCATCCACTGTTAAAACATCTCTTTTTTTCATTTGTTGGAGTCTTGTCACTGCAATATTTAATGTTTTGGCAATTCTTAGCTTTTTGAAATTACAGAATCTACCTCAGTGCAGAACTGAATGCAATGTCAAGGAAATTTGTTTGCTTGCACACTGAGGCTTTTTTTCCTCTTTCTTATCCTGGTTTTGAAATGGAGTCAAGGAATTTCTTGTGAGCAACTGGAACTTACATGCATTGCAGGCCTCACGCAGTTCTAGCAACGGTAAAAAAAAAAAAATTGCTTTTGGTGTGCACTGCATGTTGTATCTCTGTGAACAGTATCTTTGAGGAGCACTGATTCATAATGTACAAGCATGCCTTGCTAACATGAAAGATCCATCGAAAAGTATGTATAATAGTAATTATATACAGGGGGGACTGAGCTACAGATTTAACAGAAATAAATTTGTACATGATTGTCTTTGACATCCTACTATTTTGAAAAATAAATCTAGCCAGAACAGGTAAATGTGAGTGTATTTCTTTTGAAAAATTAAACAAAAAGTGTTATTTCATATACAGACACAAATACTGAAGGCTTTGTGTGATGTTCACTATAAGCTTTTCAGTCTCCAGCAGTTTATGCATAAATAATGCAGGATTATGCCAACCACTGGGTATAAGGAAATATGACAGTGTAACAACTGTACAATCATAAGAACAATAGAAACAATGATTTCTCCATTGGAGAAAGGATTGGATTCGATCAGCCAAGGATATAGTTCTGACAAAGGCAAGTGCTAAGAGCAGGCAAGCTTTCTAAACCTCCCCCCCATCAGCAGGTGCCAGGACAAAGCATCATCACCTGTCCAACTCCTGCTGACCTGCAGAGCAGATGCTTTGAAATACATAGGGAAGAACTTTCTGGACAAACCAATCCAGAGGCTGAGATACAGACCAGTCTGCTGCTCAGAAGGGAATTTTCTCAGCTACAAGAGGGAAAGAAGAGGCATTGATAAATGAATCAGACATACTCTACTTAGGACAGGATGATAGATCTCTCAGATTTCCAACTCAGCTTTGATTTCATTACTTTTTTTTTTATTATTATTATTTATTTGGAAAGGTGTGTCTGCTGCTTAAGGTTGTCAGAGGACAGAAATATTAATAGCAGGATTACTATCTAGGCAGGCTTTATAACCCTGGAAATATCATCTGCCCCTTCCCTAATCAAATGCTTCTGTGTGCCCCCAAAGCGTTTCCAAAACCATCCTTGTTTTGGGTTTGTGTGACAAGATTTTGGTACCAGAAGGCCGCAGGAGAAGCCTCTGTGAGCAGAACCATTTCCAGATGCTCCAAAGGGACCCATTACTGCAACAGTGGTTGTGCTCTGGGAGAGCAGATTTGAGAGAGGGAAAAGCTGCTGCACAACAGTGGCTAGGAGAGAGGAGTGAGAAAAGTGAGAGCAGCTCTCCAGGGACCCAGGTCAGTGCAGGAGAAGGACAGGAGGCACTCCAGACATGGAGCAGAAGGAGCAGATATCCCCCTGCAGCCTATGGGAAAACCACACAAAATCATTTCAAGGAGGACAGCATCCAGTGGGAAGGACCCTACAGAGGCAGTGAACACGATGAAGTGGCAGAGATGAAGTTTTACAGGCTGACTGGAGACCCTAACCCTCATTCTCTTGTGCCTCTTGGGTGGAGGTAGAATAGAGTAGATGGGGGGTAGGTGCTTCTAATTTAAGTTCTCACTGCTCTTATTTGTTAATAACAAGCAATAAATTTTACTAATCTCCTTTCACTTATAATGTTTTTCCCACAATAGTAGATGATGAACGGAGAGTTATCTCTCTGTTCTTTTCTCAACCACTGAGCCTTTTTCCATTGTATTTTCTCCACCTGTTCCTTTAAGAAGGGGAATTAAGAGAGCATAGTTGACCATGAAACCACCATGGCATGAAAACACCACAATCCTACATAAAGGCAGTCAAAAAAACAAACAAACAAACAAACAAACAAAAAAAAATACTCCAAACCCCTTGTTTAGCACAAAAAGAAATTGATCCTATGTGGGAAACCTACAGAGATTTCATGAAATGTCAGTTGATAGTATTCAGAGATTTTCTTGAATGATCTCCATGACAACTTATAGCAACATAGGTTCTGTGTGTAGCCAAGTCTAATGTAAAGCTCCACATCTCCTTGTCTACTTCACTCAGTCGCTCTTGAATCACAGAATATGATCACTTGCTCTTCAATCAAGCATGTCTTCCGTAGTGTACCAGCAGCAACAGAGGTTGCACTGTAGTTACTTTTGATGCAAAAAAGCTGGCACTACTTTGGGAACAGGTCACTTCTGAAGAACGTCCCACTTTCTCTGGATTCTGCAGATGCCAAGCAGATACGCATAGCTCTTTCTGTTGCAGAATAGAGTTGGCCTCTTGAATTTGAGAAGAGTTTTGTGATTTTTCCAAGAACCAACATGAGACATGCATCCACAATTTCTACACATTAATAGGAAAATTTTTCCCTATTTGTCCTCAATAAACCTACAACAATTTAAAATACAGAAAATACACATGAAGAGGCCAAACTATAAAAATCTGTGAGAATAGGATTTATTTACTAAAACTCATTTTACAATTACTGCTCAGCACATTTGAGATAGCATAGCACAAGGAAATTACTGCAATGCAACGTACTTATGCTACTATTTTCTTCTGTTAGAACTGTAGTTAATTTGCTGGAGGTGAAAGCAGTTTGTTCTTTCTTCTCTACTGCCTTTTCTGCATTTAAGAGCAGGCTGTCAGGGAAATTAGAGCTTTGTCTTTGTATGTCAAGGAGATGAAATGCAATTTCAGATAAATTAGATGAATAATAAGGAGTGAAGTGCTGGAGTAAAGGACTATCAAGCCTTATTAAGTTTTTGCCTGAACTTCTTACTCTGAGGATGGCTCCTACTGAAAAACACTAACTCTGAAACACAGAGTGCCACTTGTTAAAACCCACCAGGACTTCCATATTAAAAATCAACATTTGTTTTAAAGAAAAAGAAGTCCACAGTAAGCAGTTGAGCAAAACTTGTGGAATAATCTGAAGGTATATAAAAGTCAGTACAGGTGTCTGGGTGCCTCATGCTAAATTTCAACACATAATTTTCAGCCAATTAGTTATGATACTTTGCAAAATTAGTCAATAGGTCAGAGGGATAAATTGTGCTCTTTTCCATAGATGTAAGTGAAAAACAAAACAAAACAAAACAAAAAGCCCACACAGATAGTTTATTGTTTTCTAATGGATAATTCAGCAGCAAGACCACTCCTGGATCTATTCTGCTGCTACCCTATAATCTTGTCTCTCCATAATGTGTCTGATAAATAGCCTTTAAATTGTTTTCCACTCACTTTTTCTGGTCAAAAACACGTTAATCAATAAACAAATGTCATCAAAAATTGATCAGTGCAAATTATTAATTATTAATGAACAACATACAGCAGTAAGAGATACAGTTTGAGCATAGCGATGACATTAGGCTATAATAATTTAGCCTGAAACAGTGTCATGGTTTTATGATTTTTGGTAATGGTATTCCACATCATAACATCATGTAGTGCATTTAGAGTTAAAGAGTTAATGCTCCAGCTCCGTGGATCATCGATAGTTCCAGGTATGCCTGTCTCAGAAGAGAAGAAGAACTCCATTCCCCAGAGGACTTTGCGATGCTTTGCGTTCTTACGTGTTTACGCTCAGAGGGAAAGATAAAAACTGTCTGCAGTCACGGGACTCTCTCTTCCCTTCGGGACCGAGCTCGGCAGTGGGTGTTTGTTGCAGCCGTCCGCCTTCAGCGTTAGCGTAAGGCCTTCGGTTTATCGGACACTCTCTCTCTTGCTCATTTTATTTGATTCATTTGCCTCAATTCCAATTATATTATATTATATTGTGTTATTTTCCTTTCTGATATCTTATTTAGTAAATTAGCTTTCCTCCTCAGATCGCTGCCGTTGTTTTGTTCCTGGGCCCATCTCCCTTCTCCTTTTTCCCTTTTCCCCCTTCCCCTTCCCCGGGGTGTGGGCCCGTGGGTCCCCTGCCTCAATTGTCACGGTACCGGGTCGAACTGTCCCGCAAACCGGTGACAATTTTGGCGCCCAACGTGGGGCACGACTAGCTACCTTAGCTGGGCAGAGACATACTTTTAGAGTGAATCTCTGTCTTTTGTTCGGAAGCTTATCTGTACTGCAGGTCCTGTACGGCAAAACACGACCTTGAAGTCCAGGCGTACTGCCAGTTCTCCTGGAATATTTGTAAACTTTTCGGGTGCTGCCAGCTTGTTTGAGTAAAAGAAAAAAAAAAAAAAATGTTTTTACTGTTTCTGTTAAAACTGCCCTTACAGGGATTGTATTTCATTGCTTTTTCCCTTTTAATGCTCAAAACGTACTGGAACTTGGTTAAGCTTGCCAGTCTGATCTATGGAGCCTGGTCCCTATATGACAAACTAAAAGCAGTGATGGTGGCATCTACCAGATACCTGGGCACCCCGGCTGATGTAACAAACGATACCATGTTAACAAACCAAACAATATTTGAATGGGTGTCCAGTTTCTCCTCTCAGTTCCTTATGAATTTTCAAGATTACAGCTTAGGGACTATGTTAGCATTTGGGATATTAGTCCTCCTGAATGTACTCTCTGTAATAGGATTTTACATTGCATGGAGGAAGCTTTTCCCAGAAACAGAGAATGCTGAATGGCAGGGAAAGTGGAGAGTTTTAGGAAAGAAATTAGAAGCATGGGGACCCCCGGTGCCATGGGATTTTACTCCTGAGCACTTACAGGATCCTGAGGAGCTAGGCCTGTATCTGAGTAATGGGTGTTGCGGCTCAGAAAGATCTGAGGTGGAACAGCTTATCTGGGGCTTGGCTTATGCTTACCGAGGCATATATACTGTGCTGGAGAGAGAGTGTGTCCAAACTGAGGCTCAGACCAAAGAGGAAAACCTCCCAGGCACATCTGACCATCCAGAGAAAGCACCGGTATCAAAGTCAGTTGCCCCGGTGGAAGGCCAGAAATGGAAACGTGTGTCCTCACGCCTAGAACGCAAAGAAGAGGTGGCGAAAGAAGAGGAAGATCCAGGCGAGGGGGGGTCCTCAACACCACCACCACCAAGAAAGGCAACAAAGAAAAGTGAGAGGCATGGACATAGTGATGATGAGGATGATGAGAGAGTCAAAATTACCACGTTTCGTCGACCCATGAAAATGTCTGAGATCCAAGGCTCAAGAAAGGAGTTTATTCGACGTCCAGATGAGAGTATTGTCACTTGGTTGCTTCGGTGTTGGGACAACGGGGCCAACAGCGTGTCCCTCGACAGTAATGAAGCTCGCCAACTAGGAAACATTGCTCGTGACCCAGCTGTCGACAGAGGGATCAGCCGGTATATGGATGGAATCGCCAGCCTCTGGCAACGAATGTTAGTAGCTGTGAGGGAGAGATATCCCTACAAGAGTGACCTGGCACCTAAAGTGAAAAGATGGAAAACTATTGAGGAAGGCATCCAGTATTTGAGAGAAACAGCTGTGGCGGAAATGCTGTATGATCCCACGTTTGATCCTGAAGATCGGGACCATGATCCAGAGAAAGTAAGGAGTACACCCGAAATATGTCAGAAGCTTTCAAAAACAGCACCAGAAAGGTACGCCGGTACACTAGTGACAACGTTCAACAGATATGAGGACCAAGACAGAAAACCCCCAGTTTTTGAACTGATTCTTACACTTCAAAACTTTGAACAAAAATTTCCGCCATCACACGCTTCCATTTCAGCCATATCAAGGTTAGAAGTACAGATGGAAGACGTGTTAGAGAAAGTATCCCGACTGGTTGATAGGGTTGAAAAGATTGCAGCTTTCAGAAGCAAACGCCGTCCTGCTCGAGCAAATGACAGCACTAGCTTCATGTCACGCGCGGCTCTGTGGAGTTACTTACGTGAAAATGGAGAAGATATGAAGGAATGGCATCAAAAACCCACCCCTGCACTGCGAGCACGGGTGAGAGAATTACAACACAGACCAACGACCAGTGAAGTTGTTCCTGTCACTACAGGTAACCAATAGAGGGGCCCTGCCCTCAGCCAGAGGAGGGAGAGGGATAATAGAGTGTATTGGACTGTGTGGATTCGGTGGCCTGGCACATCAGAACCACAAAAATATGAGGCACTGGTGGATACTGGTGCACAGTGTACTCTAATGCCTTCAAGTTATAAAGGGACAGAACTGATCTATATCTCTGGAGTGACTGGGGGCTCTCAGGAATTGTCTGTGTTGGAGGCAGAAATAAGCCTCACTGGTAAAGACTGGCAGAAGCATCCTATAGTGACCGGACAGGGGGCTCCATGCATACTCGGTATAGACTATCTCAGAAGGGGGCACTTTAAGGATCCCAAGGGGTACCGATGGGCTTTTGGAATAGCTGCCGTGGACACAGACAACATTAAGCAGCTATCTGTTTTACCTGGCCTGTCAGAAGATCCATCTGTTGTGGGGTTGCTCCAAGTGGAGGAGCAACAGGTACCAATTGCTATAAAAACAGTCCACAGACGGCAGTACCGTACCAACAGGGATTCCTTGCTCCCCATTCATAATTTGATCCGTCAGCTAGAGAGACAGGGAGTGATCAGCAAAACTCACTCACCGTTTAACAGCCCCATATGGCCGGTGCGTAAAGCCAGTGGAGAATGGAGGCTGACGGTAGATTACCGTGGCCTGAATGAAGTCACACCCCCACTGAGTGCTGCTGTACCGGACATGTTACAACTCCAGTACGAACTGGAGTCAAAAGCAGCCAAGTGGTATGCCACCATTGACATTGCTAATGCCTTCTTTTCAATTCCTCTGGCCACAGAATGCAGGCCACAGTTTGCCTTCACCTGGAGGGGCGTTCAGTACACCTGGAACCGTTTGCCCCAGGGGTGGAAGCACAGTCCAACAATTTGCCATGGGTTGATCCAAACTGCATTGGAGCAGGGTGGTGCTCCTGAGCATCTGCAGTACATTGATGACATTGTTGTATGGGGCAATACAGCAGAGGAAGTCTTTGAGAAAGGAGAGCAGATTATCCAAATTCTCCTACGAGCTGGCTTTGCTATCAAGCGAAGCAAAGTCAAAGGGCCTGCACAGGAAATTCAGTTCCTAGGTATAAAGTGGCAAGATGGACGTCGTCACATCCCAACAGATGTGATTGACAAAATTACTGCCATGTCTCCACCCACCAGTAAGACAGAAACCCAAGCTTTTCTGGGTGTAGTGGGCTTTTGGAGAATGCATGTTCCAAACTACAGTCTCATTGTGAGCCCTCTCTATCGGGTGACGCGGAAGAAGAATGATTTTGTGTGGGGTCCTGAGCAGCAGCAGGCTTTTGAACAAATTAAGCAGGAGATAGCCCGTGCCGTGGCCCTGGGGCCAGTGCGGATGGGACAGGATGTAAAGAACATCCTCTACACTGCTGCTGGAAAGGAAGGTCCCACTTGGAGTTTGTGGCAAAGAGCTCCTGGAGAGACTCGAGGCCGACCCCTTGGATTCTGGAGTCGGGCATACAGGGGGTCTGAGGAGCGCTACACTCCAACTGAGAAGGAGATCTTAGCCGCGTACGAGGGGGTTCGAGCTGCTTCCGAAGTAATAGGTACTGAAACGCAGCTTCTCCTGGCACCTCGACTGCCAGTGCTGAGCTGGATGTTCAAAGGAACAGCTCCCTCTACCCATCATGCTACTGATGCCACTTGGAGTAAGTGGACTGCACTGATTACACAGCGAGCTCGGATGGGGAACCTCAACCGTCCAGGAATCCTGGAGGTGATCATGGACTGGCCTGAAGGTAAAATGTTTGGAACAACGCCAGCTGAGGAGGTGTCACGTGCTAAAGAAGCCCCACCATATAATGAACTACCAGACAATGAAAAGAGATATGCCCTGTTCACAGATGGATCATGTCGCATTGTGGGTAAGCACCGCAGATGGAAATCTGCTGTGTGGAGCCCCACACGACGAGTTGCAGAGGCCGCTGAAGGAGAAGGAGAATCAAGTCAATTTGCAGAGGTAAAGGCTGTCCAGCTGGCCTTAGATATTGCTGAACGAGAGAGGTGGCCAGTGCTTTATCTTTACACTGACTCATGGATGGTGGCAAATGCTTTATGGGGGTGGTTACAGCAGTGGGAACAAAATGGTTGGCAACGGAGAGGTAAACCTATTTGGGCTGCTGAACTGTGGAAAAACATTGCTGCCCGAATAAAGAATATGGTTGTAAAGGTGCGCCATGTAGATGCTCATGTTCCTAAGAGCCGGGCAACTGAAGAGCAGCAAAATAACCATCAGGTAGATCGAGCTGCCAAAGTTAAGGTGGCCCAAGTAGACTTGGACTGGCAACACAAAAGTGAATTATTTCTAGCTCGGTGGGCCCATGAGACCTCGGGCCATCAAGGAAGAGATGCAACATATAAGTGGGCTAGAGACCGAGGGGTGGACTTAACTATGGATGTTATTGCACAGGTTATCCATGACTGTGACACATGCGCCGCAATTAAACAGGCCAAGAGGATGAAACCTCTTTGGGAGGAAGGGCGATGGCAAAAGTATAAATATGGGGAGGCGTGGCAGGTTGATTATATCACCTTACCACGATCTCGCAGTGGTAAGCGTTATGTGCTCACTATGGTAGAGGCAACTACTG
The DNA here is from genome assembly GCF_038088225.1 of Cyrtonyx montezumae. NCBI lineage: Eukaryota > Metazoa > Chordata > Aves > Galliformes > Odontophoridae > Cyrtonyx > Cyrtonyx montezumae. Next base: position 1,283,255 of record NW_027072033.1, read on the forward strand.
GGTGGCTTGAAACATACGCAGTACCCCATGCTACCGCCCGGAACACCATCTTAGGGCTCGAGAAACAAGTCCTATGGCGGCATGGCACTCCAGAGAGAATTGAGTCAGATAATGGAACTCATTTCAAAAATTCTCTTGTAAATACTTGGGCCAAAGATCATGGCATCGAGTGGATTTATCATATCCCCTATCATGCACCAGCTTCTGGTAAAATTGAAAGGTACAATGGGTTGTTAAAAACAATGTTGAAAGCAATGGGTGGTGGAACATTTAAGCACTGGGAGAAGAATTTGTCAGAAGCCACCTGGTTGGTCAACACCAGAGGATCCATCAATCGCGATGGTCCTGCCCAATCCAGCTCTCTACCTACTGTAGAAGGAGATAAGGTTCCTGTAGTACATGTGAAGAACATGTTGGGAAAAGCGGTTTGGGTTCTTCCAGCTTCTGGAGAGGGCAAACCTCTCCGTGGAACTGTTTTTGCTCAGGGACCTGGGTCTACCTGGTGGGTGATGCAGAAGAATGGGGATGTTCAATGTGTACCACAAGGGAATTTGATGTGGGGAGAGCGCCCTCAGTAATTCTATTACTATGTATATATGTATATATGTATATATATATGTTGTATGTGTTTGTATTTAATGCTTGTTAATCATTGTTTCTTTATGTATATATATATATATTAAGCATGACGTAATGATGTTGAATAAGGGGTGGAATGTCATGGTTTTATGATTTTTGGTAATGGTATTCCACATCATAACATCATGTAGTGCATTTAGAGTTAAAGAGTTAATGCTCCAGCTCCATGGATCATCGATAGTTCCAGGTATGCCTGTCTCAGAAGAGAAGAAGAACTCCATTCCCCAGAGGACTTTGCGATGCTTTGCGTTCTTACGTGTTTACGCTCAGAGGGAAAGATAAAAACTGCCTGCAGTCACGGGACTCTCTCTTCCCTTCGGGACCGAGCTCGGCAGTGGGTGTTTGTTGCAGCCGTCCGCCTTCAGCGTTAGCGTAAGGCCTTCGGTTTATCGGACACTCTCTCTCTTGCTCATTTTATTTGATTCATTTGCCTCAATTCCAATTATATTATATTATATTGTGTTATTTTCCTTTCTGATATCTTATTTAGTAAATTAGCTTTCCTCCTCAGATCGCTGCCGTTGTTTTGTTCCTGGGCCCATCTCCCTTCTCCTTTTTCCCTTTTCCCCCTTCCCCTTCCCCGGGGTGTGGGCCCGTGGGTCCCCTGCCTCAATTGTCACGGTACCGGGTCGAACTGTCCCGCAAACCGGTGACAAACAGCTATTCATATTGAAGTTTATTTGGCACAAAAATATCTTACTATTATTTGAAGAAGTTTTTATTCAGTTCTTCATTAGCAAACTTCATCCTATTTGCAGGCAGATAACCATATGAAACAAGCAAACAAACAAACAAACAAATAAATAAATAAATGGGTAGTGTCAGTCCTTACTCTCACAGGACCAGAAGAAGAGGGTAAGCCCTTCTCTTTGCTCTGCTTTATCTAATAGGCTAGTGGTTTCTGCATTTGGAAGTAACATTCTCAATCCATAGAGAGTAAAGTTTTATTAAACCATCTGCTTTTTTTATTCTTCAGAACACAACACTGAACTGATATCCTGAACTGATAATGTGATACAATGGATGCCATTTTGAAAATTAATTGATACAATAACTGTTCAGGAATCGATGACCAGCTGTGACCTTTCACTAAACTTTTCAAGTTTTTAGTATTAAATTAATCTTTCAGTTAATACAAGTTGTATGATGTCTTCTTTCCTGCTTTTTTTGTGGGTTTTTGTTGCTGTTGTTGTTGTTGTTTTTAAGAGAAAGGTCTATAATGCAGCTAATTCCATTAATCATAAAATAATGAAGATAAATATGAAAAGATGAAACAATAATGGATGTAAGTGCTCATAATATGAAATGGCATTGTCTTCGTTTCTTCAAATCTGTTTGTTGGTTTAGGTTAAGGCTTTAATATACTACCTTGAACCAGGTAGGTATTCAAAACACATTACACATAGGCCCCGGAATAAGTCTGCCACAGTAATTTTCTGTCTCTAAGTCATAATTATAATCCTGTTTTCCTGGGAATAAGACGAACAGACAGATTTTCACTAGCCTAATAATAACCTCAACTACACCACAGGCTGTTATACTGTGTAAACTACTATCACAGGTGAATGCACATTCGTCAGAGACTAAAGTAAGCCAAAAGACAATTACAAAATGCTGGCACATCTGTTCAGTAAAAGCTGTCAAGTTTACCCATAAAAATCATAAGCAGCTGAAATGCACAAAGTTCCCATATGAATTTCTAGTAACCAAAATAAGGTCACAATCAACAAAAAACACAGCGTAAAACTTGCTCGTAGATACTCTTGAGAGAACTACTTCAGCCCCTTAAAATATCTAGAATCTGCTTAGAGTTTACAAGAATAGTACATTGTCTCCTTAAAAATTCTTTCCTTCTTTTTTGTTGTTGTTGTTTTTGTTGACAGTTAAGCCAACAGAAGAATAGGTCATGCATTTCAGGTTATTTTTGTCTCCATATTTTGGTTTACAGGTTTGTTTTTTGGTCATTTTTCAAATTCAGGTATATATTATTCCATAGATTACAGTGAATTCTCTTGCAGAAGTCTGCATTTATATCCTCTAATCAGAAGAGCTCTAATCCAATTCAGCAAATTGTTTTAGTACCATCCTTCATTTATGTCTGTAGCATATTATCATTTTCTTAAAAGATAAGAGAATATTCTGTTAAGAACACGTAAATCATTAGTAACAGAGTCATGAAGGCACAGGAAGATCATTTGCATTTCATAATATTTTCCTTTCTCCCCTCATCTTGTGAAAAAAATATCACATTTACATAGCTTTGCCACACTTTGTCTACAACCCATGCCATGCTTATTCTACCTCTGAAAAATCAATGTATTCTTAGTATTTCCAAAGCTTTTATTTTGGAGAAAATAAATATATACATATAAACACATATAACATGTATCAGGTAAGTCTAATAGGAAAAAAACCTTGAAATTTGAAGAAAACTTTATTCAAAGCATCTACATTTCTACATTTAGATCTATGCTTATCAGAAATATTTTTTCTGCTTTTAATAAAAGATTACAGACCAGTTGATTTTGGAAAGGACATCTGGAGGTCATTTGGCTCAATGGCCTTGGTCAAGCAAGGACACCCAGAGCAGGGTGCCCGGGTAGTTATTAAATATCACTAAGTGTGGAGACTCCAACATCTCTCTGGGCAACCTATGCCTGTCTGCTGTTACCTTTATAATAAAGTAGTGATCCCTGATTTTCAGGAATTAAATCCTGTGTTTCAGTTTGTGCCACTTGCTCTGGCCATAATCACTACTGAAAAAATAGCCTGGCTCCTTGCTCTTTTAACACTCACTTCAGATATTTGTACAATTTCACAAGGTATATTATCTCATCCCTCCTAACTCTTCCCTTCTCCAGAAAAAAACAGACAGAGCTCTCTGAACCTTTTTTCATATGATGTGTATTCCAGATCCATCATCATCTTGATGGCCATCTGTTGTATTCCCTCCAGTGTGTCTATATCTCTTTTGTACTGGTGAGCCCAGAAGTGGACACAATGCTCCAGATGCAGCTCCATCAGTACTGAGAAGAGGGGAAGAAACACCACCCTTGATCCATATATGTCCCATCACACTCAGTAGGTTTCAAGGGAGGTGGATCTTTTTATATTTCCTGAGTGATGCCTCCCTCAGTCAAAAAGGTGTCACTACTGTGATGGAGTCATCCAAGATTCAGGAATAATACACATTAATTTACTGAGAGCTTTCTAACTATTAAAAACAACTACTTGGAGGTAAAATTGACTAATTGGCTAATTATGATTAAAAAGTATTACAAGCAAGGCAATTTTAGCAACACCTACTACATAAAGAATAAAAGAATATTAAGAGAAAATACAGAAGGGGAAAGAGAGACAAACAGATATGTAAATGCAGCAAAGCAAAGCAGTTCATCACTCCTAGATCCAATGATGTCTTGGTGTCAAGTGCTGATCTTCAGTAGTGAAGGGTCATCAGATGTTGTGTTCTTCAGTTGATGACAACTAACAACAGTACAAACTCTTTAACTTCTTTTCAAAAGTAAACAGCTCCAAGTAAATGCTTTCAAATGTATAAGTGTCCACAAAGTGATGTTTATTGCCTCTTGTTGATTTGGGATGCTCCTTACCAGACTCGGATAACCCTCAGTCAGTAGTTTGTCTAACCTGGCCCAGGATAACACCGGTCCTCCACAAAGCTAGAGAAAATTGCTAGTTCATATTCGACTTGTTATCCACCAGGTCCCTTTCTTCAAAGCTTCTTTACAGATGGGTACTCAAAGTATACATTGAAACATGGGGCTGCTCTTCCCACATTCAAAAATCTGTACTTCTCCTTGCTGAATTCCATGAAGTTTCTATCATCCAAATTCAAGACAATATCAAAAAGTTGAAACAGTTTCATTTACATACTGAATAGATATCAAATTAAGCATTAGAAGAGAAAATTCAGAGAAAGAGAAATATAAGAATTATGATCCTACTAAAATGATAGATTCTTCTACAAGCTATGCTTTCACATATTCCCTGTATTGTTAAAAAAAAAAAAAGGTTGCATCCACCTAATCTATCTTTACATAAACTACAAAGAAAACTGTGCAAGTGCTTAAGTATAGCAGCAGGTATACAGACCTACAACATCATTTTTCCAGTCCTGATTGATCAGAATTGTCCATCGCCCATTGTGTTCCTAGCCTGCTTCTGATCTTCTTTCATTAACTTCTGGTATAAAATAAGTCTTCATGCAAAAGCTAAGTTAACTATTAAAAATTGACCAGCTACTCTGGTCTTCAAAACAGATACTAAGCTCAAGGGATGTTTTTTGTTTGTTTGTTTGTTTGTTTGTTCTGTTTCTTTCCTTTGTAATCATCCCGTAGATTGAGAAACAGAGTCTAAACAAAACAAAACAAACAAACAAAATCACTACCCAATAAATGGAAATCTGTATAGTCAAAATTAAAAACAGGAAAAATTAAGGTAGGTTTCAGTCTTAACCCAAGGCTTTCTCCGAAATCAAATACTAGGACTTTTATTGATATTAAACAGAACATTGATGTACAAAAGCCCTTTTCATGTGTAAAAACTGCATGCATTTTCATGATGCTAATCCAACACAATTTCCTTTAATTCATTTTCCATTATGCTAGGCTAACAGAAGCTGCAGACAAAGGACTCTGAACCAGTAGAAAGGGATATAAAGAGAATTTATTTAGTGGAACTGTAACCTTACCAAGAAACTGTCCATCTTAAAAGGCATCAGAAACCTATTTTTACAAACACAGAAATAGCAAGTATTTCTTCATATTTAGATTTAGACAACCCAGGCAATTATAGAGGTTTTTTTTTTTAATTTTGTTTGTTTTTGTTTATGAGACAATCCTGAATCCCAGAAGAATGTTTCTTTCAGATTTAATTCCTCCTCAACTTGTCTTTGTTCTATATAGCATGCATGGCTTGAATTAGAAATAAAAATAAGCTACAGGGGTGCTTAATCACATCAGAACCTGCTGTGGGATCAAAAGGGTAAAAAATATCTTGGTGTGTTTTCACTTGTCAGTCATTATGCTGCGTTAAACAACACAGAGGGAAAGTGACTATGACTACACTTAACAATTACTGATCTTGATATCTGTGAGCATACACTTTGCATTCTAGGTTTTACATTAATGGTACTGTTGAGGTACTAAAATTGAGAAAGAAATCAAGTAGATATAAATGTCACAAAATATCTTATACCACATTTGACATCCACTGACCATGAAAATAGCCACCACAATGAGAAATTCAAATTCATGGATGAGACATTCATGCAAGTCGGGCATCTCAGTTTTCACCCTATCTAGGTAATGTGAAGAAGCAATCAGCTGTTTTAATAAGCATCTAGTGTTATGCAATCTCCTACAGGGTACACAGATGTGATGTTAGAAAGTGATTGCCACCACTAAAAGTCTCATAGGTCTTCATTCAGTAAGGATAAGGCATTTATTCCATTTACCAGAAAAATCAGAATGTTTGAACCTACTAGGAAGTATTTAATTTTCTGCAATCCAATACTGTAAAGCAGGAACAACAAATATAGAATTTTGCTTAGTGTTCATTAAGATACCTACATAAATCATTACCTCTTCACTATTTAATTTTACTGAAGAATTTTGCAGGAATATATCACGGTGTTCTTGAAAATCCAACAACAGAGAACTTTATCTAGACTATTACAATAAGTTATATACATAAAATAATAATATTATAAGTAATATAAATAAATAAATATTTGACTTACAGTAATAGTTGTGTGTGTATACATATATATATATTTTTTTTTTTAGGAAAGAAATTGTCTGTCTTTGAAATGCATTTTTTAATAGTACCTGTTTGAGTATATCTCATGCCCTCTGGTTGTAACCAAGAGAAAATTTGAAGGTAATCTTCTGATAATGTGGATAACAAAATATCTACCAAAGAAAAATATACAGGTCTTTGTGGAATCAAATTGGTTTTGGCCATATCAAGAGATTCTGAATGGCTTGAAAAATATTTATTCCTTTAACTATTCAATCTTCCTTTAGAAGTTTGCTCCTAGAAACATTTGCTTTTAAAATCTCACACAAAAGTCCCTGCACTCACAAATAAAAACTTAAATTCATTTTAAATAAAAAATGCAGAGTTCTTCCTTCCATAAAATATTCCTGCATAGCAAGGTAAATTGATTTAATATTTGCATTGATTACACAAATAGTTTCTGTAGTTCCTCTATTCTTTAACTCACAGTACTTACTTTTAAATAAGAGAATTATGCAATTCTTGATGCATGACAGCATAAAATCCCCCAAGAGAACATTTCAAAAAGAATTTGACAATATGCACAAATTCTGTCAAATAAAGCCAAACAAAAAACAATGCCTCCAAGAAAGATCCTCTTCCACTGGGTAATAAAGGCATCTGTCAAAGTTTGTACTCTAATCAGGACTAGATGTGTGTTCACACACAGAACAAAAGCTCATAGGCACAAGGGATGATAAGAAAAAACCTTTCTTAGGAATAAATTATTCAATGTGTACAAGAGTACTTACAAGACTGAAAAGAGATATCCCAGCATACTCAGTGCAAATTTAGCTGAGATGTACTTTTGTTCCCCTGTCTGCAATACATAAATAGTAAAGTACAAATCTGAAAAATCCTAACTTATCCTGTCTGCCTTCTCAGCATCTAGGATTATCTTTGTTCTACCAGGTTTCTTCTGTCCCTGTTGAAGCTAGTAGTTATGTTGTATGTAGGAAAGATACCTAACTCTGGAAGAGATATTTAGTACATCTCTCCTAAACTGTACGTGGTTGCAAAACATAAGACTGAAAGTAGGTACATACAATTTTCATACTCAATTCCACTATTTCTACATTGTTCTTTGTTTTATTCTCCAAGTCAGAGGCTAGTCTGGAACTAAAATTAATTTAATATTGATTGAGATTACTTATGTCTTCTTTTGGATTGACTTTCAGCTTCTCTGCTAAACCACTGGTACAAGGCACATGCCTTATCATCAAGGATTGAACACCAAAAGACAAACACTGGTGTATTAAGAGTGGTCAGGCACTGGAATGGCCTGCCTAAGGAGGTGGTTGAGGCACCATCCCTAGCGCTGTTCAAGAAGCGTTTAGATGAGGTGCTAAAGGACTTAATTTAGTAGTTGGGTAGAGATAGTGATAGGAGGATGGTTGGACTAGATGATCTTATAGGTCCTTTCCAACCTTACGAACTTATGAACTTATGAACTTATGAACTTATTAACTTGAATACAATTTCCAAATCTGAATATTCACCAAAAAAATAAAGACATTAAAAAATTAAAGTTATGGATTGTATACTGAAGTCCTCACAGTCTGAGATCTGTAAATTTAACAGCAACTGGAAAGTAATTATGATCTCCCTTAAACTTATCACTTAATTCAATCAAAAATAACAGCAAGAGAATATTTCTAACAAAAACAGTCATAAAGATAGGTGATAGCAGATAGAGATGCTTCAAACCAGTTTAGAATCACTCACAGAAGACAGAGGCCACAATTAAATAAGAAGGAATTGCTTATCCATTACTGAGAATCAGGGCTTGCCAAACACTCCAAAGGAGGTGATTTCCAAGTAGAGATGCTTCCCTTGCAGCTGCCAATCCTTAAGTGAGGTTAGAGGAAGGCAGATCCTGCATATGATCTTTCAAGTCATGCAGGTGAATTGTTACCACGTGTGCTCCCAGGGCTGGCTACACCCCTTCACTAAGTCTCAATCACTGGTTCAGGGCATGACCTAACAATTTCCATGCAGTCCACCCCTTCTCAGTGTGAACCAATGACTGAGCACACTGGGGCCATGCTACCCTTTTACAGTTTGGTTCACAATTTTAGTCATGATACAATATGCCTTGGCACTGATATTGTGTTGCAACACAGATACAATTTTGCCCATCGTGGCATAAATAGTCCATAGTTTTCAGTTACATGTCCTTCTGGCTTCTTTTACAGAAGATATTCAAAAAGTCCATCATTAAATGTCACTGAAGAACAAGATATCATGGAAATTTTTCAGTGACACTAGAGCTCCTGCTGCTTCTGTCACTGTTTAGGCATCCTGGTTGGCCACAGATCTAAGGGTAAACGTTTAATTGTCACTGAGAGAGGCAGATCCACCCTCCATGATAGAATACATGCCATGTTGCTGTTCTGCATCAAAATTTCCTATTGGAGAGGGGCATGTCCATTCTTTTTATACCACACCCTTGTCCTGGTATTGACAATTGATTTACTATATCAGGTATCAAAGAGAGGGCTCTGATCTGCCCTTTATGACAAAAATTGGGGTATGTATTATAATTTCAGATAGCCATGTGCCAATTACTTGTGGTTCCAGGTTCTAAATTCTCAGGGGAAGAGTGCAGAAGATTATTTATTGTTCTAACTTGGGATTTTAGTCATATTTCCCTTCCTTTAATTTGGGTCCTAAGTGGGGAGGCCCAAATTGTTTGTAACATAACAGGGCACTGGGTCTCAGGGTCTTTCATTCAGGTCTCTCAGCAGGGCATATAGATTCTTACTTTATCCCTGCTGGGATAGGAGGGACTGTTAGTTGGCTTTCATAACAGCCTTAAGAATGATACTACACCTCTCTAGCCGGCCTGCTCCCATCTAATTATAAGCCAGATGAAACCACCATTCAATGTTTTCCTCAGCCAACAATACCTGACATTCAGATGGGCAGCCCCTTGCTTATACTACTGCTCTCATTCTCTACTGTCTGGCATGTCAAAACATCTTATGTAGCCACTAGGCAATGTTGTCTGCTTGCAAATTGTCTAGCCAGGTTATTCAAGCTGGTGCATCAGCTTCATCATTCCCTGGTATCAACATGGACTCATGTCCAGATACAAAGTAGTACAGAAGGATCTGCAGCTTAAACTGAGGGAGAGAAATGTGCAGGAAGTGAAAGCAGGGTTGTGTAGCCTGGGAAGAATAAAGGTATGGTGTCCACATATGCAGAGATAAGATCAGGAAAGCCAAGGCACAGATGGAGATGAACTTGGCAAGGGGTGCAAAAAATAACAAGGAAAGGTTCTACAGGTACATAGGCAGGAGGAAACAGACCAAGGAGAGTGTTCCCCCTCTGATAAATGAGGACAGAGAGATGGCTTCTTCAAACATGGGGAAAGCTGAAGTTCTCAGTAAGTGTTTTGCCTCAGTCTTCACTGCTTATCAGGCTCCCCGTGTCTGCCAGGACCCTGAACCTCTAGGTGATGGTGAGAGGAATTGGTTCTGTCCCACTGTAACAACAGAATAAGTCCAAAACCTCCTCATGAAAGTGGAAGTACATGAGACCATGAGTCTGAAAGATATGCAACCCAGGATTCTGAGAGAGATGGCTGATGTGGTTGCTGAGCCACTCTTTATCATATTTGAAAGGATAGAGAGACAGCCAGCATGGCTTCACCAAGGGCAAATCTTGCCTCATGGATCTGGTGGCCTTCTATGATGGCATGACAGCATCAGTGGAGAGAGGAAGGGCAATGAATGTCATCTACTTGGACACTGCAAAGCCTTTGACATGGTCCCTCACCACATCCTTTTCTTGAAATTGGAGAGGTATGGATTTGAAAGATGGACTGTTTGATAACTTAAGATCTGCTTGGCTGCTCACAAACAAATAGTTGTGATCAGCGGTTCCATATCTGGGTGGAAGCCAGTCAAAAGAGGTGTCCTCCAGGGGTTGGTCTTGAACCAGTGCTCTTCAATATCATGACATAGACAATGGAATTGAATGTACCCTCAGCAAGTTTGCAGATGACACCAAGCTGAACAGTACAATTGATACACTGGAGGGGAAGGGAAGGCATCCAGAGGGATCTGGACAGGCTGAAGAAGTGGGCCTACATGAACCTGATGAGATTCAATAAGGCCAAGTGCAAGGTGTTGCACTTGGGCTGTGGCAATCCCAGTTATTTATACAGTCTGGGGAAAGAAATCCTGGAGAGTAGCCCTGTGGAAATGTACTTGGGGGACCTGGTAGATGAAAAGCTGGACATGAGCCACCAGTGTGCACTTGCAGCCTGGAGGGCCATCTATATCCTGGATTAAAAAAGGGGTGGACAGCATGGAGAAGAAGGTGATTCCCCCCCTCTACTCAGCTTTTGTGAGGCTCCATCTGAAATACTTGGTACAGACCTGGGGCCCCCAGAACAAGCAAGATTCAGAACTCCTGGAACAGGTCCAGGCCACTAAGATTATCAGAGGGCTGGAGCACCTCTCCTAAGAGGAAAGGTTGAGGGAACTGGGCTTTTTTATCTTGGAGAAGGCTCTGGGAAGACTTCTGTGTGGCCTTCCAGTACTTAAAGGGAGCATATAAACAGGAAGGGAAACTACTGTTTACGTGGATTGATAGTGATAGGAAAAGGGAGAATAGTTTTAAACTAACACAGGCAAGATATAGGTTATATATTAGGAGGAAATTTTTCACTCAGATGGTGGTGACACATTGGAACAGATTGCCAGAGAGGCCGTGGATGCCCCATAACTGGAGGCATCCAAGGCAAGGCTGGATGTGGCTCTGGGCAGACTGGTCTACTGGTTGGTGACTCTGCCCATTGCAGGGTGGTTGAAGCTAAATGATCTTTGAGGTCCTTTTCAACCCAGGCCATTCTGTGATTCTATGATGGTAGGTGTATACTCTTCTATGCAGAACCCCATTCCAGGTACCCAACCATCTGTCTCAATCCCAGACTGGCTGGGAATGCATAGTTTAATCCTAAGAGGCCCACAGTGCAATCCATGGTGTAAGATGTTGGTAGACTGCCCAGCTAGCCATCCAGATGTACAGTGCGCCATCACCTGGTTCCTGGATTACAGCCATCCACACCGCTCTTAGTTCAGCTCACTGGCTACTCTGTCCATCTCCTCCTTCAAAACAGATAGTCTCAGTTGAGGGATGATAAGCAAATCCTTGCTATTTAGTAGGATTTCCTTTGATGAACCAATTTACAGTAATTCAGCCTTCTGAGTAAATTGGTAACATCAACAGAAATATTACAGACTATAGAGTTCTCACAACATCTAAACCTCAACAATATTTAGAAGAACATCAGAGCAGAAAGTCAACAATAATGAAAATGAAGTAAAACAAAATAACAAACCTAACACCAGAGAAAAATTATGGCTTTTGAAAATAAATGAGTTGAAGGATTATTAACTCTTAGAGGAAAAACTATGAAAAACACACACATGAAAATGACCAAATCCCATCACTGTCAGCTAGTCAGATCACGTTTGTCATACAGCTATTCAAGTCCATGTTCTAAATTCCATGTAAGTCTGACAGAAAGAATTTTTTATGACAAAGTGAAGATATGAAAAAAATAATTATAAACTTTAGCATGGAGAATAGCATATTTGATCTCAACACCATTAAGAATGTGGAAAGAGCAGCAAGTGGCAAAGGTAAAAAGAATACATTCATTTTCATCTCTTGGAGTATTACTGACACAGGAAAATAGCAAAGCATGAAGTGATTCTATAGTTTCTTTTGTTCATCTGCATTAATTGCTATGTTCAAATTTGAGTTAGTATGAATAATATAATGAAATTATAGCTGATTAACGGTTCATATTTTAACTCTTGTATGACAAATTATTAAACCTAGAATTTTAATTACACAATTACATTACTCCTTATGCAAAGTAAGAATATTTATGTATTTTAATATACTTAATGGTAATTTATAAAATCAAATGATAATTTAAGTTCAGTTCAAATTCTCTAGAAAAAAAAAATGCTTACAGATCTTCTGATTTTTATATAGGTTACTTCTAAATTACAACAGATACAAGGAGCACAATAACATTGTGATAGAGCAAATTCCCAGCTACAGAATGCTATTTTTCAACATAGTCACCACTATTAGCTGTGCATTTTCACCAGTAGCCTTACCTACATATGGACTGGAAAATCTTGTACAAGCTCTGTACTCTGAATACAATCCCAAAAACTTCTTTTTGTGGCAGGTGAAAAAAAAACTAATGTGAAAATAGAGTTTATAGTTCAAACCAATAAACTCTAATTTAAAAGTTAATAAACTACATTGTATATAAATGCACAAACTGTAATAAATACATCTATTTTTTAAAAATAAGTAAATGTATAACATATACATGAAATCTTCAACTTCGAACATAAAAAATAAAAACTACAACAATCTACAGCTATAGATATATCTACTAAATAAAGTAAGTGGTAATGTTCCCAGTGTTTTCTATTTCTTTAATTATTATTATTGTGATAACAGGGTCTTTGCTAAGGGGATATATGCAGTGTACAAGCTGTTCCTATCATCTTTTTTATACTAAGAGTTTGGAAAAATTTATGTCATGAATGGTCTCACTCTTCTCATCTGAAGAGTAAGAAAAAAATAATTTTCTGTACCAGATTGATATAACAGAATATACCACAGCTATGAAGGGTACCACACTAAAATGCCTTATCAATCTTGGTCTTAGCAGCATCATGGACTCAGTCCAGGCTGGAGTTAACACTTTTGCAGAAAAAATAAAAATATACTCAGATTGTACTGGTTTTCAGTGTTAACAATTGCGCCCAGTTTAGCCTGGTTCCATGACTAATGAAGCAGAGGGATCAACACATGCTTTGGTAGGGTAGAATAGGGGTAAGGGAAAGACAGGGAGATGTGTCTAAGAACAAAAGAGTAGCAGTGAGCTAAGGGAGAAAACTAATTTACTAAATATGATAGCAGAATGTGAGATAACATAATATAGTACAATATAATTGGAATTGAAGCTAATAAATCAAATACATGAGAATGTCCCAAACCAAGGGCCTTTCTCTAATACTAAAGGCAAGATGGCCTGGGAGCACACATCACAGTGATGAGCAGAAAATAAAAAAGGTACAGTCTCATGACTAAAGAGCATTTTTGTGTTTCCCTCAGAACAGAAAATGGAAATGGAAGAGTGAAGTCTTCTGGGATTGGTAGTTCTCTTCTGAGAAGGATACCTGGAAACTACCAACAATCCGCAGAACTGAAGCATTAACTCTTTAACTGCCAGCACTCTACTGTGGAATAACCACATGGGTGCCAGGGTACAATTAAGACGTGAGAGAGAAAACAGGATATTTGTTTATTATGAACAGGATCTCTTATACCCTTGTGCTTACAGGCAGTACTTTTCCACTAACATTTCATTGGTCAACTACTCTGCTCTACAACAGCATGTGTTTTGTGACTCCTTATCAGTATGTGCAAAATAAAGCAGTGCGTGACTGCAAAGTGTTCAGTGATCTTTTTACCATATCCTTTGTTTCCTCTTTTCTTATTCACTTATTCCAGGGTCTCATGGCCAGGAGTCCAACATTCTCACCAGCTAAGGAATTTGCTGAGCCCCAAGGCGATACTTCCCACACACTACATGATGTTATGATGTGGAATACTGACAGCAAAAATCATAAAATCGTGGCACTCAGTTATTGGTCTGAACTTGAAGAGGAGTATAGGAGAGGGGCAATTAATACCATTTGTTGAGAGGATATGAAATGGCTGTAGTTTTGAAGCTCACTTCATCTTGTTGATCTTCAAACCCATCAAGAAATAAGTTTCTTCTTTTATTGCTAGCTCTCATTTTGGGTACAGCTGGGAAAATATCATGAAAACTTAAGTAATGTTTTATGTCTTTAAGAAATTGGATAAATTCTAGAATAGATCCTAGAGATACAATGTCAGTAGAAGTTGGAAGAAAGATCTACTAAAGAAAAACAGGCATTGGCATTAAAACATGTTTGAAATAAATGTTTTTGACAGAAAGTTGCTTGAAGAATTTGGATATACAGAGTATGTTGAGTCTACAGAGGCTGCAGGAAGTTGGACCTCCCCATGTATACAACTTTGAAAACCATACCCTAGATGAACCATACAAAAAGTTGCTAATATAATACTTCTATATGGCTTTGTAAAATTTTCAGTGTCAAAGTTTTTCAGTAATTTATAGAAACAAGGGCTTTAAGGAAATATTTCAATTCATTCAAGTGTTTATGCTGCTCTACATAAACACTTGAATGAATTGAATATTTCTTAAAGCTCTTGTTTCTATAAATTACTGAAAACTTTGACATGAAAATCTTACCCAAAGCCATAATACGAACGTATTATACTCTTAGCAACTTTTCTTTTGTCAGCTGTCTTTAGTAAATAAGGTAAGGAGTAGTAAATAAGTAAGGAGGATGTTTTCATTATGAAGACCTTTAATACAAAATAATTATTAAGTATCATTCCAGACATCACATGTGTTATGACCATTGGCACTGGATCACAGTGTAAATCAGTAGAGTTAGAATCCTCATTATTAATTTATCTTGTGGAGTAAGTGTCTTTCAAGCAACAGATTTATTGGATGACAGATGTTCTTAGAGTAAAGAGCCTGAAAGCTTAAAAAAAGTTTATTCCGTGTTTTTCTTACCTAGTGAAGCTTTTCCATTTTAAACTGTTTGATCTTGAACATTTTGCTATTGATAGGTTTCCCTCCTAAATTCTGCACCGTCTTCAGAAATACCTTAATCTTTTTATTTTTTATTTTTTTCCCTGTTATTTTCTTGGTTAGTTACAAGTAGTAGACAAGCCAACAAGTACACAGCCAAAAAATTTTTTTGAAGGAAAAATTGTTTGCAATCATTCTGTCTAACTGTGCTCTTGTCATCTCAATCACAGCCACATTCACACTTGAGGCTTAAAATCCATCAAATTTCTCCTTGATGCTCCAAAATTACAGGCTAAAACACAGACACTAGTCCATAGAAAATATTAGCATAATGCCATCATAATCTCTGTAATACTTTTTATTTCACTGGGAGTGTTCTGTATCTGTAACACTCTATCATGGTTAATTCACCAGCTTTAAATTACAAAAAGAATAATTGAACCCCACATGCAGATTTACAAAATGAAAAAAAAATGCAGAGAGAAATTGTTAGCTGTCACTTAAAATGAGATTAATTACATAAAAACATTTTACATATTGTTTTGAAGTATTTGAATAGTATAGTTTTATGTCTTCTTTTAGGAAATGCCTGAAATTTTTTTGCTGTTAATTGAATAAAATAGAATTTTTCAAGCCTCTTGACTGTTCATATTCTTTAAAAAAAAAAATTATAATTCCATACAGGAATTAAGAAACAGTGTTCCCACCATTTTTTTTCTTAATTTAACAATATTTTAAAGTTTAGTCACTATTTTAATAATAAAAAGGCAGTTGAAAGTTGGTGTTAGTATTTTGACTACTTCAACATAAATAAATGTTAACGATTAGTCAACTGAAAAACATTATACTAAATTCACCGTGTACTTTATTGAAATTACTATTTCCTTGTTTGAAATTGTCTAATGTGTGCATTCCAGGAGAATGCTTTAATCCCAGTGCAAGAAATCTTCCAATAGAGCAATGTCCTGCCAATTCTACAAGTAACATACATTTTAATGACAAGACTGTCCTCATACCTCCGATCTTCATTCCATAAATTATTCTTAGCAGCTTGTAGCTAGGATCTGTGAAAACTGTTCACAGTCCTTAAAGACACTTGAACAGAAGTTTTTTATGTGGAACAATGGAAAGAAATGAACATGACTGCTACAAACCACAGGTATTTGACTTTCATGACTAATAAGATAATTACATCTTTCTGATCACATAGTTATCTCTTTTTAGCTCCTTCAACTTTTAATTATTTTACAAAAACTGTAGCAATTACATACAGAATTTAAGAGTTGTTCCTTTGATTAAATTTGTTGCAATCAAGATTATAGCCCTCTGTGATGTGAAACTATTGTTTCCTGAATGTTGATGTTCCATGTGTTTTCTTAAGAAAATTATGTGAAAAATCAACTCCATTATTATCTTTATCCTGGGTATCTGGGGTCTCAGAATTAATATTAAT